>NW_027460280.1:26782159-27122516 GCF_050947875.1 Dermacentor variabilis
GGGATCAACCAGCCATTAACACAGTGGATGATAAAAAATATCACAGAATTAAGCGGAAGGCATTGCTACAAATCTGCGGCCTTGAGTGTTTTATTCCTTCCCGTCAATATCTGTGTGTATGCTTATAGCAAACATGGGATATAACGAAGGTAGTTTCATGTTCCATGCAACTTCGTTATAATGAGGTTCCACTGTATACGCAGAAAAGCTAAAGTGACACTTAAGGACCACTGCAAAAAGATACAAAAGGCAGACACAAAACACCTTTCTAGTACTGCATGTAGAACTGAAATAGGTGTAGTCTTTGAGTGAAATAGTTAATGAATGGTGGCTGCTCCTCCAGTTTTCACCTTTCATCCTCAAACGAAAAGCCTCGATGATCCTATGCCTCAAAAACCCTCTTTCTTGTGACAGACAGTCACATCCTCAAAGTCTGGCTTCCAGTCACCGTCTTGGCAGCTGCAATGGCAAGAGTAGCTGCGATATCCCTAGAAAGGCATTTTCATATTATTCATTGTATGTAAGGCATTTGTAATTTTAAAAATAAGCTCTGCTTGAAATCTACGCTTATTTGTTCCTTTTCTCTGTGTCCTACCAGTTGCACAATTTGTAGTAATCAACATTTATTGAGACTTTGAAGAGTCTAAGCAGTTCATCTTCATTTAAACCATTATTTTTGTCCTCATTATCACTAGTCCTCTCTCTTCCTCTTTTTCACTCCCATTGTCATTTTCCAATATTGAGTAGCTGGCCAGAACGTCAATTGAAGCCAGTCTCTCAGCTTTTCTATCATAATAAAATGTCTCTCTCTGTACCTAGTTGGGCACATGCACCAAGGCGCGCCCAGCCACAGCGGTTACCTCCAGGTCTTCTCCGAGCGAGGCCAGCAGGTTGCGCACAAGCCCTACAGCAGCTGCTTCACCACACAGGTGAAGCTCCTTGGCTGCCAGCCCCAGGAGAGCACGAGTCCAGGCCCATCCTCGCTGGGGGTCGCGCATCATCTGGATCTCATCAATCACAGCCACATCATCTGCAAGAAACCAGCGTAATCCTCATTTTTCAAAGCACTTCTGCTCATAGTGGCTCTGGGAAGTGTTGCAAAAACACTTGAATATTTACTGCCTGCTCTACGTGTGAAGGAACACATTCACTCCATCTTGTTAGGTTCTTTTCCTTCAAATCCATTCTTTTCTCATCGTGCAAAATGCCAGGTCACCAATCGTGGCGCGAAAGGCAGCACTGCAGTGCCTGAGCCAATAAAAACATGCAAAACGAGTGAAAAAGGAATGAATATAAAATATGCCCCTTATAAGAGACAGAGACTTTTAGCTTGTCTGTAAATTTTTTACAATTATAGAATACTCATACACCAGAGTAGCTGGCAGCAGCAGTACTAGTAATGACATCGTGCAATGTTTTGCTCAACCATGTGTTAGATACTTATCATATTGCATGGGAATCATTGCACAAGAATACTGCTGATCTCATACGAAATAATTGCAGGAAACAGCAAGTATGTGTAAAGAACAGATTATAATAAATAGCAACAGCATAGCATAAGATTCTGGTACAAAAATTGGAGTACAGTAAAACCATAATACATGGATATAACAAATGATCAAAGTCAATCTCAATTTTGTAGCCATGCTTTATTTCAATAGAGTATTCTCCTGCTACAATGAAACCAAAAATTCAGAATCCGAGGTATCGGCCATAGCAAAGCAAATTTTTGTTTGCACATGACTCAAAATGTGCATTTCGGCAGCAAACCGACAAATAAAGTTGCCGGCCTACTTTTCAGACAACTGATCTTTAGAACTTTTCTGCAGTATTCTCACCTACACTTAGAACCGATGTATATGATGGAAACCAAAATTTTGAGTGCTACATGGTGTGTGGCCCAATTTCTTGGACATCTGCAAACAAGCAATGCTGCAAACAGGGTGGCTGCAAATAAAGTTGCCGCCACAGTGACTTGGCACTAAACCATGACTTTGGTTGCCAACTCCCGATGAAGCGGCAGTGGTTACGACTAGAAAAGGTCTACCCACCTCCCTGTCTGGTTGTGACAAAAACTCAACAGTGGGCAGCGAAGTGGCTGGAGTCAAGCCATTATGGGAAGCTTCCCGTCAATATGTTTGTATTCATAGATCTCATCAGCGATTGAGCGCGAGATCACATGCACAGGCTAGAGTGACAGACATAGTAGCAGAGTTCAGGTCTGCATGCATGCACTAGTCCAAAAAATCAGTCGGCAACTGTACTCAGCTGGAGTAACTTGAAACAACACACTGGCAAATGCATCTTTGTGTTTTGGACCAGTGGCTTGGCCTGGTTGGACCACAGCCGGCAAACCAACATGACAACCCTGTGTGATCACATTAATCACATGGTTGCATATTAGCAATGGTACAAAGTGCGTATATATAATTTATTATTGCAGTACCACATATCAAAATCCCCAGTAGGCCCTTTTTGCTGGCCTCCTTGCAAACATAAGCAGGAACATAAAAACCATACAACATAAGAAAGAGCTCCACAGGAAGGCGGCAATTTGAAACGATTATAAGTAGTCGAACAAGGAATGGGTATTCAGTCATTTACACTAGGGGACTGGTCTGCATAAGATGATATCTGCGTTTGTTATTCCTTCTGATAATTCATAAGTAGAACTGTCCGACTGTATCACATACATGTCTTCCTTTACGTTGCAATATTGCATGCTGTTTAAATTGTTGTTTTTGTCACCCTTCTACAGTAATGCCCACTCGGAGATGCATGCATAAGTGAATAAGTGAACCATCTTATCACAAGGGGTTCACGTAAAAGTGCTCATGTAATGAGCATTGGGTGCATGTCAGTGCCCTTGACTATGGTCTTTCTTTAATCTTCAAGTGTCGCTTTGGGACGTAAAACACCATCAATACTCAATCAGCATTCCCAAGAGGGACACACTTCTGGGGATGACTGTTCAAAGATGCAAAGGGTAGACAGTTGTCGTTTAAGTGCTTTTGTTTTTTTAAGTTACTTTTTATCTCTTTTCTGGTGTAAAACTGCACAATGTCACTCTGGTGGACAATGCCTGTGTGTTTAGCTACGAAATTTCATCAAGGTTTTTGAGATGGAAAGGAACACAAAGTGTGATAAGCTTCACTACAACTTTAGGTAATGTCAAATTTATGAATGGTTTGCCTTTCCTACTACAATGCAGAAACAGGACAGCAAGAAAAGGCAGAAAATTTTTTGTCTTCTTGAGCACTGTTTGCCTCAAGAATGGAATACCAACTCACCCAGAAAACTACTTTTCTAAAGTGGTTAACTATATTACAGACTGCCAATGATCACCAGCTGCCGAAACAGTGCTGCTGCAAAGGTTCCAAGATGTCCCCAGAAATTCAGCATTTACTCTACATCTACTCACATGGGGTATGAACAGCAGCCATTTCAACTGTGCATGCCACATGCTGGGCTGACTGGCCATCGGGCAACACGCACCTCCGCTCCTCGCCCGTCACTAGGTCACACGGTGTGCCCTGGAACAGAGGTATACAAGATGCTGTATCCTGTCCTCTGTGTGTTCCTGAACAGGCTTCCCCAGGCACAGTAGCCTCAAAGTTTAACACTAAAGCTAAGCTACAATGGTTATTTACGTTCCTGCAATATCGAAGTAGCCAGTGATACCATGGAAGGTCCGGTAACCCAGAGAAAGCACAAAAATTAAATAAAGCTGTTGACATCGGCCTAAAGTTCTCACACCAGACTGCCATTATATCATCAATTGATACAGTCTACCCAGGTGTAGTTATTTATTGACAAAGGACCACACTACATTAAAAAAGGAACCAATGACTCAACCTATCCAGTTTTGAAAACTTTTCTTTTTCCAGAGCAGCCCGTATTGAAGAATATACATCCACTGCATCACACTGATGTACCAGCAATAAGGCTTTGGCATAAATTCAAGAAAGGGAAGTTTAACCTGTATTTCTCCCACTAGAAATCAACCTCTTCCATCAAATGACCGACAATATAGTTTTCAAAAACAGTTGCACTTTAGTGTACCTTTATAAGCTATCAGCCCTTCCAAATAGAGTAACATGATTTGAAATCTGGACAACATTGATACTATTTTTGGAGTAGGTTGCAGGCAAAAGAAAATAGAGCCGTATGGCAATTTTCACTAACAAACAAGGATCACATTCCAAATTAAAAAGAGCAATGCTGTTTTGCACAAAGAAACCCTCTTAGAACTTGCAAAAAATTGTTGTCATAAGTTCGATAAATTTGCTCATTTCTTTTGTTGCAGTGAAATGCAGTGATTACTTCTCATATGTGTCACTGTTACTATTTCATTGCATCATAATAAAGACTATGATCCCTTTGTTTACAACAATAATCATAGAAAAAATAACAAGATGAGCTCTGCGGAAGTAGCACCACACAACCTAAGCCTCCCCTGCTATACCCACACAAG
Organism: Dermacentor variabilis; assembly: GCF_050947875.1. NCBI lineage: Eukaryota > Metazoa > Arthropoda > Arachnida > Ixodida > Ixodidae > Dermacentor > Dermacentor variabilis. The sequence continues at coordinate 26,786,634 of NW_027460280.1, forward strand.
TACTCTTGAAAAAGAAATCTTGAAACCATTACAGTATACCATATATAATTCTTGCAGGTAACTGGTGCCACATGATCAATGATGTACTGGTCACAGCAGGGATCTTTAATAACCTACCTTCTCGTTAGTCTTCTGGAAAACTTCTACAGCCAGCATTTTTAATGGTCCACAGTAAAGGCCAGTGCTTGCATTATGAAAACCCTCAAGTGCTGCATGTGTCTTGCCGCTGTTGGTGGGTCCAGCATGAAAGATCACTTTCCTCTGGATAGCTCGTGCTTCAGGATACCTGCCACACAGAATCGTTTCCAAACCACTGTGAGCCACTTACATGCACTAACCAAACGTAAATAGCCCCTATTGCATATCTAAGCTTTGTCCCCCTATGCTAAAATCCACCATCTCAACGGAAAGTTCCTAGTACATACACTGCAAACTTCACCAGAGCAGAAGCAGAGTGATGGAGTGATTGTTCATACTTTCTTCTTGTGCTATGTACGGAAAAATGGGGACAAGAAAACATGGACAAATGACTGGTGCACATCATACGTTTGTCCATGTTTTATTGTCCCTACATTTTCGTACATAGCGCAAGAAGAAAGTATGAACAGCCACCAGCTAGACCCTTTCATCACACTTCTGATGTAAAGTGATAGAGGGCCAAGAAGGAACTTTCCCCTTGCCACCTAGCTTTCAAACACTGTGAAACCAGAGCACACGTGGGAACGTATTCTCGGACAGTCACTTTCGGCAATGTAACCTTCAATGCGCGCTTATTGGCTGGTTGAGCACTACGTCACGCAAAAGGGATAGTATCGCCAAAAGTGATCTCCTGAGAATATGTCCCTTGGAGTGAGCTTTTACCAATGCACAGTAGCCAAAGAACATTTGAAAAAATAATCATCACCATCAACTTGTGTTCACTGCAGCATGAAGGCCTCTCTGAGCGATTACTCTTGCCTTACATCAGCTGACTCCATCCTGTGCTTCCAATCCCCATCACATCACCTCAGTTGCTCCCAAGTGTATTTCCCTTAACTTGGCACCTCCAATCAGTTACTGTAATGGACTATCAGTTATCTGCCCTACACACTACATCCTGTACTGAACTCCACTTTTCCCCCAAGAAATGGTACATGGCATACATGCTCGTGAAACCAAAATGTGTAGCCATTGCAAAAGACCCACTGTAACCCTGAACAAGGTTTCGTTGCAGGTCTAATTGACCTGCTGCTGAGCACACAGTAGCAGGTTTGAATGTTAACAACAGAAGCCACGTTATGACAAGGCAAAATGCAAGATTACCTATGTTCCAGAACTTCGGTCCACAATAACCTCAAGTGGTCAAAATCAGTTCAGCTCTTTGGGTGATTGAACACCTTTAATCCACATGCACCAGATGACACTATCGATTTTTAGCTACAGAAAAGTGCAAGGAGTGCACTAGCTATAGATAATCCAGGTTCTTATGGGTGCCTAGAAATGGCTCAAGGTATGTTTCTTTACCTCCTATAATAGTTTTTCATAATTTTGTACCATGCCAGTAGTAACATCATAAAACCGAATAGACGAAAAAGAAGGCCAGACACTGGCTTCATTTTGCAATAGGTGAAGCGCCAATAGTGACGGCACACAAGAAGAAATACAGACAGGACAAGGCACTACTTGCAACTGTTTATTGAAGTCACAGGTGGCTGATTATATAGCCATGAGGAGAAGGGAACGAAAAAAGAGGGACACTGAATATGTGAATGCGCACGCGCGAGAACACTGAAGATATATATGAAGGGATTCACGCTTAATCTAAATTTAAAACTTATCTAAAAACATGCTTTCATTCGTGTATATATTCAGAGACGGGGTACCGACACAGTTGTCCCCTCTTTTCTTAATCTCGTTAGCCTCCAACAATTCACGCGCAACAGAATCTTTACTTTTAAACATGATTGTCGTATCATGAGGCCTTGCTTGACATACTTGTTCATTCTCATTTCCGCAGGCCTTGCAATGAAGCGACAAGTTTGAACCATATCTATTTTTCAATGAAAGCTTATGCTCCCGCAGGCGTTCATTGATACATCGGCCAGTTAAGCCGATATACTCGTTTCCATACTTCAGTGGTATGTGGTATACGACCCATTCTTCACACTTAACAAAAGGGTTCGTATATTTAATAGAACACCCTACTTTTTTAGAGTCATCCGGACCAATCAGGCGGCACAAAGTAGCAAGTTTTCGCGGTGCGGAAAAAAACCACAGCAATTTTGTATTTCACGGCGACGTGTTTCAGATTATGCGCCACTTTATGAGAATATGGTATCCCCACCGCTTTAGCTTTCTTTTCGACTGTTTGACCTTCACTTCTTTTTCTTTCTTTTTTCAGTTTTTTCAATAACGCCTCCGAAACTGCGCTTAAAACCAAGCAAGGAAAGCCAGCCTTCCTCAACTTCAAAGTCTGGTCGTCAAAGCTTGCTTGTGCCTTATGAGAGCACGATATTTTCAGCGCAGATTCGAGGCACATAGTGGCAATTGCTCGTTTAACAGTCTTGGAGTGTGTAGACTCATACAGCAACAATTCTTTGCGGGCACAGGGTCGGTACATCCAGCAGGAACCTTTGTCAGTAAGGGTTACGTCAAGATCTAAAAACTGCAAGCAGTTATCCTTGGCTAGTTCAAAAGTAAAATCTAAGCCTTTTCCTTGCTGTTTAAAATCAGATAAAATGCCCTGCACAGTATGCGAGTAAGTCACCTATTGAAAGCTACGTACCAAATAGCCTCACAACGTGTTTTACTGGCTTCATATCCAACAAAACATGACAATATGTAACCATCTTTCATTTAGATGAAAATGCTGAGCACGCAGTTGCCAGAAAGGCTGAACACTCCAAATATTTGCATTGTTTCACCCCCCCATCCCACCACCACCCCCTCATCATTCAATCTGTACCAAATAGCAGTCAGCCCTTTAATAGCAACTCTTCTAGAAGTTGCCACAAAATGCAAGAGTGTTTGCTTCTTAATTCAAAGGCCATACACTGAGGAAACATGTGAATATAAAGTCATTCTTTGCATTAGCACAAATTCCTTTATCTTTTTATTTTTTGTTACAAGCCCATAAATTTCACCCTGATGTAGCAAGCTGTCAAACAAATTTTGCTAGCCCTAACCTCCCAAAAAAATACTTTTAAATGAAATTGAAATGTTTTTTTAGGCAATAAAAGGTTAAGGTACCTTTCATTGTGGAACACATGACTGAAGCTACTGTGCATGGGTGCATTAAACTGGGTACAAAATTCATGCATGTAGTACATCCTGCATTTGTTGCATATCAATAAAGGCTCGAAAGAACCACAAAAGTGCCAAGAGATGAGTGTTTAGTCAAAAGGTAGTTATACATATATCTTTAAATGATATCAATGTCACAACAACCTTGGATTTTGAACATTGTCATTTTAGATATAACTATAGCTTAGGTACAGCTTTTTCTTGCACCTGTATTGCACTGGCATTAAAGCCACACTGCAGTCATCCCATTATGCACAAACCATGTATGCCAAGCAAGAAGCAATAGCAGGTGCTCATTCAACATATGCAACCATTTTAAGATAACCCAAGGTTGCAGTAGGCCACATGGAATTATAATAGTATGAGAAACTGGGGGTTAGATGGTTCAGCATCGCTAGTAACAGCAGCTTTCGGTCTATTTTTTTGTGCTGTTTACCGTCCTACTCAATTATTAAGGCAATGGCCTCGAAAAGAATGCATTGTGCAGTCCAATGGTACAAAAACTATCATCATCAGCAATGGCTCATAGCCCCCTAAGCAAGCAAAAAGTTGAATGGCTCATCCCTATTGTAATGCAGAGGCTACAAGCACTTATCAATGTGAAGCGCACAGTGCATACTGTACGCTTCACATTGTATACTGTATGCTTCACATGTTACACATAAGGCATGTGTAACATGCCTTATGCAGCCAGTTTCAATAATGCAGAACAATGGCCTAATATCAATGTAGTGCATGGTGTGAACTTTTGCTGCATTTCTCAAGAAGTGTTCTTATTAGAAGTGGGCGAATATCAACTTTCTTGCTCATGAATCGAGTATGAGTAGTAATTATCGAATATTGAATAGACAAATGGAGAGGCATACATGCGCAGCAGGAATGTATATTTAGCTGTAACGAGGTAACATGCTTGTACTGACTTGTGACAAAAAGACAGCCAGGCTATCACGGACAATTAGGACCGGTTGTCATTAAAATAACTGCATGAATAGGTTCTTATCATATTCGGAGCCTGGTTGCAAGGGAGCTTTCTAAGAATGAATGGCTGCTGTATGACTAGCTTTCCAAAAGTGCTAAATAAATGGCGGCTGAAAAAAAAAAAAGAAGGTCTGAAGTAGTGGAAAAAGAGATCATTTAAGAGTTGGATTTTGTGAAATAGTGGTTACATTTGGTATTTGAAAATATCAAATAGTTCATTTTGGAATACGAATAGTTAGTGTATAATATTCTATTCATATTCTAAACTTCGAATATTTGCCTACCCCTAGTTTTTAAATATCTCTGTGCAAGTCGACATATTATGTAATTAGAGTTCTTGGCACTCAGGTTTCCAAGTTTACTTTTGCTTCTTTTCAAACCCAGATATTTTTTATAAGGCACTACAATTCCTACAAAAATTATTGGACCAGAAATGGCGAAATAAGCAAGGCTGAAAGATAAAAAATGCAACATCTTAGTAAACAGAGCAACCCTTTAAATGAAACAAAATCCTGAGACTTGGTTCATTTTGTGATCAGTCTATGCAAATAAGCCACGATTCGGTGGAACCCTTTACATCCCAATTTTATGAAAAGGCAACTAAGCATAAAATTTAAACTAAGTATAGGAGTCCTTGGGTAAGTGCAGTGTCACGAAGTCATTTGTAACCTGTGCTCATTTTTATTTGGCAATTTTTCTTTCTCTTTGGTACTGTTGAGTCCAAATTTAGCAGCTCTGACATTGGCACAGAGGTTCCAGCATTATGTGCTCACACAGGAGTAGAAGATTAGGTCATTAGTGGTTTCAGTAATGGCTCCTCCAATCGTGCTTGTAGCAAGGTGTGTTCGTATATAGTGGCATCATAGAGGATAAACATCTATAAAAGCTAAAATTCCATGTCCCTTAGACTAAAAACAGACATGAGTCATAGAATGTGCCCTTAACTGCTCTCTAACCCACAGGAATACAATTCACCAGTTTCCAGGGTGCCTCAAGTCACTGATCTTCTGCAGCTCCTCCATGCATTCCAAATGTGGGAAGATCTGCCTCGCATGTTGGAGAAAGTAAGGAAGAAGGTCGTCCAGGTGCCCTGCGTATATGCAGTAAAGTCAAATATGCAGGGAGAACAACCCCTGACCAAAATGTGTCATGGTACGTACTGCCGCCTTGAAGAAGGTCGCTGAAAATTATATGCAAATCTGCGGGAAGCTGTTCCGACTCCATGCAGTACCGTCGAAAACTTACAAAGGCTTGGTGAAACAAACGAGCTGCAAATTGGGGAGAAAAAAAAACGCATATTCGTGTGGTGCCACTGACAAGCTATTACTCAACGCTGCGCGCAATGAAAGCAGAATGCACCTCACCATCTAGACCATTCTCTTCGCTCCATTTTATAACCTCCGGGCGTTTACTAAATTGGTTTAGCAGCTTAAGAAGATCCTCTGAAAAATCAGCAAGGAAAGTTGGCAATGTCGACAGCACGTCGCGAAGCTCAAGAACGATAGTACACTGAAATCATTAATCAAGATTATCAGTGTTTCGGTAGAGGTAACGTAAGTTGAAGAGTAGAACGTACATAAATTCTACAATAGCTTGTCAAAAAGCGCGCTTACCTTTTTTGAGTTTCGTAGTTAGCTCTTCTCCTACATTGATATCATCCGGGTTGTTGGAAACTTTTACCGGAACTGGCATGAAAAGCGACGATACACTGCCTTTGGTGCTCTTCTGCCGAGCGTCTCTCAACAAGCGAATGTACTGAAATCGTCTTGATAAAGACCACAGGCTGCCGCATACAGTTTCTGCTGCTGCTGCCGCCGCGCGCAGGTGAATGTGCCTTGAGGAGCCGCTCGCTGTCCGAGTCATACAACGACACGCGCACGCAGAGCTCTGAAGAGGCAATTTTAACAAACGCATTTTGCTTTCCTAGAAGTCAGTTATAAATCACATGTTATACAGGATCCATGTTGACTTAAATTTTACACGGGGCTACAAACATCGCGATAACCTTTCGGCGAGAATCCGGCAACGTGACCACGGCAGCGGCCATGCTTGACCCGGAACCGGAAAGCAGTGTAAAGGGTTTATCGAGATTTACCGTTAACTCCAAAGATGGCAGCAACATCGTTTCGTCTGTTCCTCCATGGTCGGTTTTTGTTTTTGCATTTATGGTTTTGTATGGTTTTGTTTATTTGGTACTGCAATGGCTTGTTTTAGGTTCCTGCTAATGTTTTCTGCTCCTATAACCAGTAAAAACGACGCCTTCGACATTTGCTTTGCTACGCATAGGGGGAACCGTCGCTGAGGCGTGAATTTGGACAGTGCCTATTTCCCTTGGAAACATTTTAGGACTATAAGCTTACCACTGCTTTGTTTACTCCAATTTAGCAGCGAGGACGGATTTTATGACACGGATTGTTCAGCACTTGGCAATATTGATTTTTCAAGAAAAAGAAAGAAGCAAGTTCTCTGTGACCAATATTTTCATTGCAAGTCTAAATTGCAGTTCTATCGTCCCACGCTCCACTATTCAAATCTAGTTTCTCTATACTTCTAACCTTACGGAAAACCGCCTGCTTCTTGGCCAATCCCCCATAGTGGGTACGCGCCACTGTCTGGGACACAAGACAAGACAAGTAAGGCATGACCTTCGCGGCTGGTCCCATCAGATGCTGGGAGTTGCAACGGGGACACCATGTGGTACATTAGGCAAATTGTCATTTGTTTTAGTGCGGCTAGCATTCTTTGGGAACTTCACTCAGTTTCCGGTATGTTTGTCTGTATATAACCCCTATCACTCCAATCTGGATCAATAGGTACGTGTTGCTGTTCAATCAAGTACCTCTTTGACACCAACATGGGTCACTCGGTATCTGCCACTAGGTATGGGCCGCAATTCAACGAAGAAGAAAAAAAAGAACCTTTAAGATTTATCCAGTGCTGGGCGGAATGGAAACCACGCCGAATATATTCAGACAATCTTGTCTATATATATTAGGCCCGTTCAATTTGCCTGCACCACTGTGAATTAACCAGTTCACGGCGGTTCACAAGCAGTTCAGAAATTGTGCAGCTCGATTTCTGCGGTGCAAGCACAGAGCGATACTCGAAACGTATGTCAAAGAGCAGACGCGGTGCAGGCGTTATGTTTTGTCCGATTAATGTGCACGGAGTGCGTAAGTTTCAGAGGTCCTGAACTTCTGGCATGACCGGCTTCCGAGGTGTCACAACCACCCCGGTCGTCTATTGGCACTGTCACCGAACCGCTTTCTAGCTATGTTTATGGTCTCATTGAAGGAATTCCTCATTCATTTCCCTCGCATTCCAAGGCCACTAAAGATTTTTTCCCTCACAGTCTTGACCTCGACGTCCCTGCCAACTGGATACTTGTTATATTGGACGAAGCTTCCCTCCATACGAACATTCTACACGACGACGGCATTCCTTCGGTAATAAGCGGTTATAACGAATCTACTTTGAATAAACCTGTTGATAGCTCCAACTCTAGCCTCTCTACTAAAACTAATCTTCCAGCTAAACAACTTAGAATATAATGTCACGCACTATAGGTGCAGGTGAGCGAGACCTCGATATACACTAACATAGGACCGAGTTACGCCAACACATTCACGGGTCAATTAACACACCATGAAAGAGAGTTACGCGAATAATTCCTGATGTATCAATTTAGGGCCGTATCATCTGACATTAACGAAAACGCAGGAAGGCTGACATTCCTGCCGATGTAGCGGATAAGCCATTCCAGATCACCACATCACGGTCAGTGCTAGTGATTTACTTTTCTTTTGTATTTCGTACAATTTTTAACACTCGTCTTGTTATTTCACAGGCGTTTATGTTATGCCCCTCTTTGCGCTTTTTTGTTTCCTCTTATGCTTTTATATACCTCTAGTTACCGCTGACGCCTTATTCTGACGGTATGGTTTACGCTGATGTGTAGCTGTTACAAGACCACCGTTATAAAACTCATGTACATTTATTTTGCTAAAAAACCCAGTTTTTTAGCACTGATTTTTAGCGCTGATCCCCTCTCAGCAGTTAACAGGAACGAGAATGCGGTGAAGACGCGCCATGAGTGGGGCCGCAATGTTCTGTGCATGGGAGAGAGGATCGCCCCATGTCAACACCACCACCCCCTTCGGACCGCCACTAGCTCTCGCTTTACTTTCACATTCAAGCTTTCCCTTTCATCCATGTCCCACCTCCTGAAACTTTGTTCTTTGCGAAAGGGGTGCGAGGGGGGGGGTTCGACTCCCCCCTCTTCTGGCTACGCAAATGTCCGCAGTGTTTACATCTTGGAGGCGGTGAGCCTGCTGAGCCCCAGATAGGGTGGAGTGGTGTGGGTAGGTTGTTGGTTTGTGCTTATAAGTGTGCCCTGTTTGTGTTGAAGTGGTGTGCATAATCTTGGAAAGAATCGTCTGGACTCTTGGTATTGCCAAGAGTCCAGACAATTGTGCGCTGCTTGTAAAAGCGTCTGTACTGGATCGAGGACTTCCGGCGCCCGAAGTAGCGTTTCTAGGACGAGCTGGTTATCCCATTCATTTCCGGATAGTCACACGTATCCAGGTACCCGAATGATTTCTGTTGGTTTGCTGAGGCTGTTTATAAGTTATTTCATGTAAATTGGTTGGTTGGTAGCCCACAAGCGTTTGGAGTGTGTGTAGATTGTGATGGCTGTAGCACTGGCTGGTGCATGCTGCACAGCTCCAACTACGGCTGTAAGCTCAGCCCAGCTCCATGGCAGAGGTGTCTTCTGTATGTATGTATGTATGTATGTATGTATGTATGTATGTATGTATGTATGTATGTATGTATGTATGTATGTAGGTAGGTATGTATGTATGTATGTAGGTATGTATGTATGTTACAGCTTCGGCTGTTTCCTTGAAAGAGGTGTCAGATAGAGAGAGGGATAACTTAATTTTAAAAAGGCAGAGAGGTCGGCCTGAGCTAAGGCGCTCTAGCCTGCTACTCTGCACAGGGGGAGGGGGAACGGGGACATAAAGGTGTGATGAAGGATGATGATGACATAGCAAGAGGGATGCGCAAAGGTGAAAGCAAGTTCAACACTCTGATGATAAACATTCACAAATGTCATCCTAGAAGCAACTATCAGGTTTCGTATCAAGTCTGTAGTCACCAATTCAAGTGAACTTAAAAATAAAGGCTCTAGGACGAAGCTGGTGTGTGGACCTCCCTGCGTGAACAGCACAAGCGCCAAACAAAAGCATTATAGCATATAAAGAGCTGCGATAAGCGGCTCCAGCACGGCGAGCACTTGTAGGGCACCTTTAGCGGCCGGATTCTCGAGAGCACCGAGAATCACGCGCATTGACTCTACCACGTGCTTCAGCATTTTTTGTACACTCTCCTTCTCATTGTGTTCATCTCCTTGCTTGCCCGTAGTGTCACCGGTTTCATTGGCCCTATAATTCTTGGCTTCATGACGGAGAGGACCACTAGGGCCGCTGGCATGGCCGTGGCTTAGGGGGCAGCAAAGACCATTCCGTGTCTGTATCAGCCGGTAGAGGTGAATGTTTGCCGCGTGCTCTCGTCGACCTTGAACTATCAGTAGACGCCGTTACCGTCCTCGATGCACGCACAGATAGAGGTGGTCGTGGTACTTGTGCCACGCTAGGTAGTTCTCCTGAAATGGTTTTGTGAAGCTTCTGTCGCGAGCGTTGGTCACTTTGGCGAACAGATTGAGCAGCCTCTTTACGAGAAGATTGGTCTCTTGCCATTTTTCGAAGAATACGAACCTCTTGTTTCATCTTGGGGCATTCCTTCGCAGTCGCTTTGTGAGAGCCAGTAGAGTTGGGACAACCCGCCGTGGTTGTTCAGTGGCTATGGTGTTAGGCTGCTGAGCACGAGGTCGCGGGATCGAATCGGCCGCATTTCGATGGGGGCGAAAGCACCCGTGTGCTTAGATTTAGGTGCACGTTAAAGAACCCCAGGTGGTCGAAATTTCCACAGTCCTCCACTACGGCGTGCCTCATAATCAGAAAGTGGTTTTGGCACGTAAAACCCCATAATTTTTTTTACAGTTGGGGCATTTAAATGAGGACGCCTCACAGTCAGCGGTATCACGCTCTCCGCCGCAACGCGAGCAGCAGGCTTTGCTTTTACAAACAGCGCTCACGTGTCCTATCTTGTGACATTTCCGGCACTGAATAGGCCTCGGAACGAATGGTCGTACTCGGTGTATCACGTAGCCCACTTTGACAGACGCTGGTAATGTCGAAGAAGCAAATATTAACTTGATACATCGGGAGTGCCCCAGGCGGTGAATCTCAAGAATGCGCACCGATGACCTCAAAAGACTCTTGAGGTCCGCATGCTTGATTTCAAGCTCCACGTCGGAATCACTCCACTTGTTGTCTCCTTCCCGTAAGTAATAAAGGAGCGTACGGGGATTCCGCTCACTGTGGAATGGCCTTTAACTTCTCAAGTATTGCGGAATTTTTCACATCTATTGTCAGGATGTTCTTGCGAGCGTTGATCCTGATCACGTTGATTTGCCCAGGGGCCACACTTTGAAAATATTCGGTTAGAAACTGCCTGCTGAGGGAGATCATGCTATGTGACGTCGAGAGCGGCACGTAAGAAACCATGAAGGATTCCTGCTCACTCTGATTCGATGAAGTCGTCTCAGTCGACATACGGCGCATCTTCATACGGCGGCCCATGACTACGGTGTACTCGCTGTCAGAGTCCATGGCTTCTGGCGTTGAGCTCTCCCAGGAATCGAGCTGTTCCGAGCTTCCAAAGGCACGTCGTCCAAAAATGAACGATTAAGTAGACGACTGACCTTGTTCAGGTGGTCGCGGGAACATCTTCTTGCTCATCCTTGATGAAATGACTCTCACGAAAATGGCAAGAACGTAAAAGAAAATGCATAACAGCGAGAGGCCCAGAGCACCAGTGAGCTCTGGGCACTTCTTTCTTTTCCTCCTTCAGAGGTGTGCGTGGTGTGGGCTGTTTCGAGCATATTTTTGGTAAAATATGCTTTGCTGTTCCCGCCTGCTTACACGACGGGATGAACCCATGTGTCGGGGAATGGGCGCTGAGTAGGACAGAAGTAGTGTGTGGAAGCATTTTAAGTTCTGGCGGTGGTTTTTCTGTTGGGGTAATGCCTGTGGAACTCAGTATGGCTCCGCCTGCTAAGGTCTAAAAGAGCCGTAGTTATTGTCGGCATTTGTGCACAGAGATGAGTTTCTCATGTGTTTTATAGTTGGCTGTGTGTTCGACAAGCCATGTGTTTGTGTTGATTGGAACGCCGAGTGCAATTTTGTGCTTTTGCGAATGAGCGTTTCTGTAAGTGTGTGGTTTCCATCTTGTTGAGGTTAGTTTCCGGAATGTGTTACCGAAGCGGGACAGGAGTACAGCACATCTCTGAATTGCAGCATGTCCTCTTCATGCAGACCTTTGTTCCGGTTAGCTATGCAGCGCATCATCCTTAGTACTTGCTCTCTCTGTCTTCTCCATCACGTTGGATGCGGGGGCCTAGTATTTTGAGTTGTGTGGCTTCTGGTATTAGGGTTCCCGCGCTATCTATGAATATGGGCGGTGGTTTCTATCTGTTACTGTGTACCAACAGAAGCTCGGGCTTTTCAGGTGCGTTTAGGCCCGATGCTTTGTGCTGAAGTGTGTACCACATTCATCGCTGTCTGCAGGGTATCCCCAATCTGGCCTTGTGAGCCCCTGTTGATCCAGCGTATGATGTCGTCAGCATATATGGTGTGTTTTATTTCAGGGATGGGTTGTACAGCTTTTTATGTTCGCTGTATGGCCAAATTGGATATTCGTCCCTAAACTCTGTAATGAAATACGTCGGTGTTGCATGCAGTTTCGCCTGCAGTGCGAGAGGAAGGCTCTGTGGGATAATAAAAATTGTTGAAGAAAACACCGGACATGATTGTCAAAGACGTGGGCAGCAGAAATCAAACGGAATCACTATAGTGACACGTGTACTTCTTTATCTTTATCGGGCGACCACTTCTCGTCGCCTAACCAAATGTTATCGCACAGCGCAGGACGCGCCTGCATGTAAAAGAAGTTTCTGGAATGTTATCGATGGTTCCGTCTACTGTCTTTCACCGCAACTTGTATTATCTGATTGCATGTGTGTGCGACGCGAATAATGTGGAACTTTGTGGAAGACACGCGGGTCCCAGCGATTGCTCTGGAACATTCGACGACAGATGTATAAAAGCCGACGCGCTTGACCCGCTCATCAGATTTTCGACGACCGCTGATCGTGTTCGCCGCTACCATCCTTCTTTGAGTGTAGCCTGTTTTTGAGGGCACAAGTTCGCGCAATAAAACGCTCGTTTCGTTAATCACAGTTTTGCTGCCTTCTCAACCGTCACTACCACGTGACAATAGCAATATTTCCGCAGTAAACTGCTGGCATACTTCGATAGCCGCGTTTGCACTGCGGGAGTCGTTCGACGTGAAGCTGGGTTGAGCCGCGAAGACGAAACAGTGCGTCTTGGCAAAGACGTACTTGAGCGACGAACCCCTCTCGAAACTGCCAGCCCAGGACGTGCAGAAACGCGACAGAGTACCACTACCATGGCCACCGCCGAATACAGCATCTATGCCACAAACATTGAATACCGCCACAAATCTCTCGCGCGACAGCACAGGCGTCTCGAGGATCCATACTCTATCTCAGTACTTGCTTGCAGCACCGGGGGAGCTGCAGGGCTTTTTAGCCTAAGGTCCCTTTATAATTTTTATTGAGGGACTTTACATATTAGCCAATAGGAAGGCTGAACGCACCTCAATATGTGTTCATCCACGCCGCGTCGTCTGCTCAGCATCTGCTTGCCATCCTTTCGATACATCTTCCACTGTTGGCGGAGTGACACAGCAAATATTTTTGTGTTGTCACTGCATTCGTACTGAATGCCACAGCGGTACTTCGGTTCATCGATACGCTTTCTGAGCAGTTCCATGCAGCCTTCTTTGCCAGCTTCAGTAAGAGTGAACGCCCTGATGAATGTTCACACGTGCTGCACCATCTGCTCGGCATCTATTTGGCGTTTGCTCCCCGCAGTCATCACATACCATACTGGAGGCAAGGAATTTATATACCTAAACTTCTGTAGTGGAGGTGGCTCTCCAAAAGTGAAACCGCTGTAGCGCGCCGCCGTACAGGGTGGTGACACCTTTTGGTCTGCGCCGTGCCGCCGTTTTGATCCGCGGTCGCCATATACGCTCTAAGTGCCCCTTCTGCCACACAACGATAATCGTCATCTGCCTTGATGCGTTTCCTTTCTTTAACGCTGCGAGCCCGGCACTTTCCAGTAACGAACGGCACGCGCGTTATCAGCATATGATAGCATTGCCGACAGGAAATTGCTTATAACGCGCGTGCCGTTCGTTACTGGAAAGTACCGGGCTCGCAGCGTTAAAGAAAGGAAACGCATCAAGGCAGAGGACGATTATCGTTGTGTGGCAGAAGGGGCACATAGAGTGTAGGGGCGAGCCGCTTGCTGCGCCCGTTCCTCCCAGCGTTGGTACAGCAACATTGTTGGGGAGTTTGCGAAGCTGCTGTGTTCTGCGCCAGGTGCTGGGTGATTAAAGTGTGTTCAGTCGCAAAAACCAGCACGCCAAGGTGTTGTGTACCGCTGTGTGCCGGCTCGACAACGAAAGGCATGCGTCGTTTTCGCTTTTCACGGCACAAAAAAGGAACAGAGAAAAGTATTCCGCTTTTAGGTACCAGCATTGTGTGGTTAGAATAATGCCGCGAAGCTTGCTTTTGTTTGTTTGATCATTCTTAAAGCGGCCGGCACGGCGCATTATCAATTTTTCTGTGACGCGAGATGCGACCAGATTTATCTCGATTGATCCGAGCCACGCGCGAATGTCGGGTTCCAGAATTTCGTCGTTGTCTTTAGCATGTTCTCTCGCGGTTTCCTTACCGGCTTTAAATGAGCTCGGCCGAGGGCGGCGGGCATCCTGTTCATCGATGACTGCCGAGCTTGTTTGCTGCTATCGCCGCCGCGAAGTTGTGCAGTTCTTAGTAGGCGCAAGTCAGCCTAATAAAGGGCTTCTTTTAGGAGCCTCAACTCAACGTCAACTGGTTGCTGATTTGTAGCAAGAGACAATTGAAGCCTACTGCATGTTGTGCACCTTATAAGCTCTCATGCCTGACAGCACCCAAAGGCGTTGCTTTATAAAGCAGCCAATCTAGTCCAGTAGTTCATTGGTTTGAGCATCCCATTTGGCCAACGCGGACCTAGCTGCACAGTATAGTCATTTTCTCCGAGATCTATGCATGCAAGCATACGCTACTTCATTTCTGTGTGCAAGAAGCGCTTAGGATTGCGAGTAAATGTGCAAGACCATTATACACTTGAATTTGCTGGCGCAAGCGCATGCTAAACAAGACTATAGGCTGACGCTCCATTGCCCACCGTATCTGCACGCGCTCGCCGTAATATGGCGGTCACGAAGGCAGTGTCTCCACTCTGTACGGCGGCGCGCTACATCGAGGCACCCTACACTCCAAGAACAGTTTACACCCTTTGGAGTGCCCCTTCTGCCACACAACAACAATCGTCATCTACCTTGATGCGTTTCCTTTCTTTAGCGCTGCGAGCCCAGTACTTTCCAGTAACGAACGGCACGCGCGTTATCAGCATGATAGCATTGCCGACAGGAAATGTTATCATGCGCTGCTGAGAAGAGCGCGCATATCCGCCGAGACGAGAAGAAAGCGAGAGAGAAGAAAGGGCGGGCAGGTTAACCAGAGAGGAAGATCCGGTTTGCTACCCTACGCTGGTGGAGAGGGGAGCGAGAGGTAAAGTGATCACAAAGTAGAGATAAAGAAAGAAAGGAGCATAGACATACAATCACAGTCGGTAGCGTGGCACGCCGGTGCGTGCGAAAGCTGAGAATTACTCCCTCGCTTGACGCGTACCCAGTGGCACATACTTAGTGACCCAAGTTTGCGAGAGGTTCATTGAAAAGTGCCACCTACCCAGTGCATTTGTGGCGCAGCCTTCTAAAGCGTCGGGCTGTTGTCCTTGAGGAGACCTTGTGACGTGGGTTCAATTCCGCTCAGCGTCAGAGAAACTTAGGGGATCTTTTTCGTCATCGTAGAGTGGGCTGGGCTGGGGTGCGTTTGGCAGGCATTCTCAGATCATGAACAGCAGGTTGCCATTATCCCTCAAGAGAAAAGTGTATAACAGCTGTGTCTTACGAGTACCCACGTACGGGGCAGAAACCTGGTGGCTTAGGAAAAGAGTTCTACTTAAATTGAGGACGACGCAACGAGCTATGGAAAGAAGAATGATCGGTGTAACGTTAAGGGATAAGAAAAGAGCAGATTGGGTGAGGGGACAAACGCGAGACAAACGGACTACTCAGTGACCCAAGGTAGGTGGGAAAATGGCCATATACAACCACAGATAGCCCTC
Organism: Dermacentor variabilis; assembly: GCF_050947875.1. Lineage (NCBI taxonomy): Eukaryota > Metazoa > Arthropoda > Arachnida > Ixodida > Ixodidae > Dermacentor > Dermacentor variabilis. The sequence goes on from NW_027460280.1 coordinate 26,802,341, forward strand.
TCGAAAGTGCGTGAAGCACCCTAATGATGCGAACGCATAAAAACTTGCAGCACACGATAAGGAAAAGTGGGACAAAATGTTGTATATTGGTGTACTCGTTATTGTGCGCGGTAAGTTACTCAGCGTTGATATTATTATGATTCGGGATACGGCTATCACGTGAGGGGCCAGCCCAGTAACGTGGGCGTCTGAGCAGCCGCGGGACCGGGCTGCTGCGGAGAAGGAGGCAGGAAGCGACGTCGCCTCGACCGCCGTCCGGTGTCAGGTGGCCGCGCGCAAGGGACAGCCGCGGACAGCCTCAGGCCACACCGCGCAGCCACTCCCATGAGCGCTTGGCCGCCTGCCCTGACCAGGGGCCCGGATCTCGCGCTTCTGCGCCTGCTACTACCCTCGCTGCTCTTCACCTCAGCCCTATGGCCGGCAGCCCGTGCACGAAACGCCTGTGAGTCAAGGTCGCCATCTTGCCATCTGCGTAATCGTCGCGGCCCGGTGCACAGACTTTCCTCATTATAACTTGCGCACGCAAAAAATAACAAACAGAGAATAACCCTATTAATTTTTCTGCTGCATTCGAGGTTGTCGCGTCGTAATTTATGTGACTGTGCTAAAGAAAGAAAATGAGTGACGAGAGCTGCCTCTCAGAAGTTTCACGCAAGCGACAAGACAAGGTGCTTACTCTCGTCATAACAAATTCGAAGCGTCGCCACTCCTGTCGTTTTCATACAGATTGCTCCTATGCTATGTTATGCTATTTAAAACTTAAATTTGGAGGGATGATCAGCTGTCCTATGTAATATGCGATCGTTTTATTGGTATTTATGTGTATATGAATGTGTTACGTATTGTTTTCCGGCAGAGCTATCAGCCTTTTGTGCTATTGACATTTGTATACTGTGCGTCGGCGACAAAGCCGAAGCACGTTCCGGCCGGGTAGCTCGATTCCCAGAGGCAGAATTTCTGACAAGCATTCTCTGTCATTAGCCGCGTTTACATGAATGCGGCAGAGGCGCATCGCATTTCTAGGCATCGCATCAACCTAAACGGCGTTGATTCGCTTGGAAGACGAATCGCATTAAATCACCAACAGAGCGCGTATATCGAGAAATTATCTCACGCGACGCGCGTAAACGTTGGCGTATCGCACCGACAGAGGAAGACTGCGACAGTGCGTGCTGGGTTCCACTCACCGGCGAAATGCACTTGACGGATGCGTCTTCTTTCTGTCGAAGGCGCCTAGTGCAAGCGCTATCGCGTAGTGTTGCGGTGATGCTCTAAGAAATCTTACACGCTACTGTCGCATTCATGTAAACGCGGCTATTGTAGCTTCTTAACTTCAGAGCTTTCCTTCATATTGACACGTTAGCCTGTCAATAAACACACACACGCACGCACATACATACATACATACATACATACATACATACATACATACATACATACATACATACATACATACATACATACATACATACATACATACATACATACATACATACATACATACATACATACATACATACATACATACATACGAGGGGAAGTCAAAAAGCAAAGGGACTTTTGAGAAAAGGTACATTTGCTCTAATGATAGAAAATTTAACCGTACATTATTTTTCTACATATCCTCCCTGGACTTCAACGCACTTTGCCCAATGATTCACAAGTTTTTTGATTCCGTCGGAAAAAAAAGCTTTTTGGTTGCGCCTGTAACCAATTTTGCACCGCATCAATGACTTCTGTATCGGTTGCAAACCTTCCCGTGAGCGCTTCCTTCACTGATCCAAACATATCAAAATCGCTTGGAGCCAGGTCCGAACTTATGGCGGGTGTTCCAGCAATTCGAATCCCGACTCCTTGATTGTTTCGGCCGTCCGTTTGATAGAATGTGGCCGAGTGTTGTCTTGCTGCATGATGACACCTTTTCGCAGTTTTCCACGACGTTTGGATCTGATTGCAGGTTTCAGTTTAGTTTGCAACACATCACAATAGTTCCCACTGTTCACAGTTTCGCTTCTTGGGATGAAATGAACGGCTACCACATCTTCCATGTCCCAGAATAGTGTTAGCATAATCTTACCAGCTGATGGTTGACGTTTAAATTTCTTAACTTCTGGTGATGATGAGTGTTTCCAAACCATGGCCGCAGCCTTACTTTCCCATTCGTGATGATGTATGCCCAATTTTCATCTACAGTAACAATTTGCTGTAAAAATCCATCTCCCTCTCGACGATAACGGGCCAAATGTTTTCGAGAGATGTCCAACCCTTGTGCCTTACGCTGTGCTGACAATTCTTTCGGGACCCACCTTGCACACACTTCCCGAAAATTTAGCCTGTCGTCGTGTAAGATGGAATACGCTGAACCATGACTGATATGCAAAGTATTGGGATTTCGTCCACTGTGATTCCTCTGTTTTCCATCACCATACCCTCATCGACTTTCAAATTGTTCTCAGTCGTTGACGTCGATGGCCTGCCCGTCCTTTCCTTGTCACATAAAGAAGTTTTTTTTTGTTTGAAACACTCTATCCATTCGTAGATCTTGCTTCGTGATAAACTGTCACCATACTGCGCTTGCATTCGACGAATAATTTCCGCAGGTTTAACACCTTCCGCAAACAAAAAGCGAATCACTGCCCTCATTTCCTCCTTGGTGCAGATTGACAATGGAACTGCCATGTTTAACGGTCTGCAACGCTCTAACGACTGACGCGGGAATAAGAGTGACACGTTCCATAGAAGTGTTACAGACGACACTAATTCAGAGCTGGATACTAGCAGCGTTAACAAATCCTAGAGCGAGAAATTGCAAAAGTCCTTTTACTTTTTTACTTCCCCTCGTACGTGCATACATACATACATACATACATACATACATACATACATACATACATACATACATACATACATACATACATACATACATACATACATACATACATACATACATACATACATACATACATATGATCTAGAAACAACTAACATGTTTTTCAGACCGGGAGTTTTAACAATGAATTACGCCACAGCAGATTTTTTCTTTCAGATTTAATACGACCATTACAATGAGGAAAGTGGTCAGAAAACACGGAATGCCGCTGGAGCGACATTCCTTGTTCTTCGACCTCTGCTCGTCACGGCAAACCTCCGTCTGTCCTTGAACCTCTGTCGGAAGAGGAAGATGGCTATACGTGCATGTTTGCGCAAGCGAACAGATAATACTTGGGTTAAACGCTGGCAAACGCCGGGTGCTTCCAGTTCGGCTTATGTCCTGCACCATAGCACAACGTTTATCGAGACGTAGTCTGCAGACACGGTGCCCGCAACGTCGTAGAACGCCCCACTGCGGCACGCTCTTTCTTCGCTACCGGCCTTCAGGTTGCGCTATCTTCAAGATTCGTCGGTTCGTCTATCATATGCGCAGCCACAAGTAAAAGCGAACACACTTGAAAGGACACGCTACGGACAGCTCATTAATCGTGGGTCATGAAAGAGTCATGAATTGGCCAGCAGGTACAGCAAGGCCGCTGTACCTGCTGACCAATTCATGACTCTTATAGACAAGGCGCGTATTTACAGCTGCATGCAAGCTGGGCGCATACTTAAACTGAGGGGGAACATCTTAGCCAAGCCGAGCAATTTCCGTGAGTTATTCAGGTATAGCAGTGCAGTTCACTAAAAAAAAATTCTACGGTGCATGCGTGTCATTAGGACTATACATATATTCTATAAACGGGGTGGGAAGAAGAGAAAGAAGTGCCCAGGGCTCACCGGTGCTCTAGTGAGCTCGATCTATGAACTTTTCAACGGCAAGGAATTTTACTGCTCTCAAAGCGGATTGTCTTCATTAACGAATCAACAGTCAAGAGGTCTACCACAGGGATCAGTCCTATCGCCATTGCTGTTTAATGTTTTACTGAGTACTGCACCTTTGCAACAGGATGTGCATGTGTAGTACGTATACGCCTACGACGTAGCATTTTTTGCTGCATCGGTAGATGTACATGGTTTGTACCAAACTCTACAGTCCTATATGAGCCGCCTACAATTGTGGCTTGATGGCATTAACCTCTCTCTTAATATGAGAAAAAGCGCCATCCTAATTTTCCCTCAACGCGTTCCTGTGCAAATTACAACTTTTTAGCGACAAGAAAATATCCCCCAGATGAATTCACTTAAATATTTGGGTGTAACGTACACCGAAAAGCTTATTTGGAGTCTGCATATAGAGCATATTACCTTGAAGGGAGCACGCGCAGTAGGAATGCTGCGTAGACTTGCAGCAATTGATCAGGGTTGCGTCGGCATGCCCTCATTATGATCTATTGCATGTATGTTCGCCAGATAATTGAGTTTGGCTGCGTTTTGTTTTCTGGCGGACCTGCATACAAAATTTGGCCTCTGATTCTATTAGAACGAGAGAGATTACGTTAGTGTCTTGGGCTTCCCAAATTTGTCGCTAACGATATCTTATATCAAGAAGCACGCCTGCCTTCATTTCTAATGCGATTTCATATCCTAACAGTACAAACTTTTCTAAATATATATGCATCACCACAGAGGAGATCACAATATGTTTTCCTTAATGAACCAGCCTCATTTTTTAACTATCAGTGATGCCGCTCACGTTGTCCTCAAGTTGTTTTCGTGCAAAAACTATTGAACCCATTAAATGTTCGCCTATGCGAGGTGCTGTTACTAAATTCCTCTGTTCCAGTCGCTAAAATTGAATTTGATGATATTTTTCCAAACAATGCTAAACATTTGCCCTATCAATATCTGGATAGTATTTTGGAAGACCACCTTGCACACCTGGATACAAAGACCGTTATAGCAATTAACTGATGCTTCCGTCTGGGAAAAAAAGGAAGGTGTAGGCATTGAATCACCACACCTAAATTGGTCTTTTTCCATTCGGCTACCTGACTTCACGCCTATCTTTCAGGCGGAATTGTTGACAGTTGTATTAACCTTACGTAAATTACCACCATCTCTGTCATCAGCCATAATCTTAACTGGTTGCCTGTCGGTTTGTTCTTCAATAACCACACCCAAATTGGCAGATTCATTACAACATTTCCGTTCTCTTCTTCCAAGACACTTACGTCTTGTTTGTTTAGTGTGGGTGCCAGGCGACAGAGGTCTAGCCTTAAATGAATATGCAGATACGCTCGCAGTAGCATCCCACGATGGTCCTATATTCGCCATTTTGCCTTCGTCAGCTTTCATCACTGCGGCGCGATTAAGAAAATATACTACTACAAATAAGTTCGCACAATCGTCATTGGCAACATCTGATTTCCCGCATCTGTTTTCCTTGGAACAACAAATGGTGCTCCTCTAGAAAATTGAAGTAACGGTTACAAGACTACGGTGCCGAGTCCCCTACACTGAACTTTTACCTCCACAGGTGTGGTCAGGCTATATCGCCTTTGTGCAATGAGAGTGCATCTCTGCAACACTTATTTCTGACATGCCGCTGTTTCATTGTTCAACGGAAAAGATTTTAGAAGAACCCTTCCAGAAGCTTGGCTTGAATTTGACTCTTCCTGTAATTGTTTTCTTTGGGGCTACCATACTAGGTTACAGCCACAGGAACGTTTGTGAAGCCCCCTGTATCTTTCTGCGTGAGGCAAAACGAATTGCAGGCTAGAATTCTTCTTAACACTTATTTTGCTCACACAATTATTTTTATTGTAATACTTAGATAATTGATTATTCATATCTGTAACAGTAGCCACATTAAATCCCATTTGCAAGATACTTTTTCATATAACCTTAATTTCGAAAAACAAATTGATAATAGTTCTTTCACCGCCCGATTCACGGCCGATCCTCCAGAGTGGGTTGCGCCATTCACTTCACTAGGGAACAAGAACAAGAGCTCCGCCTGGTGTGCTCAACTATTGGGCGGCGGTATTCTACTGTTCGTTTAACGTCTTTGTTGTTGATCATGATGATGATGACCTTGATGTTGATGGCGCATACCCACTCACGGGGATTGACCCAGAGTCGGGCGGGCTTTACATGTGTGTTCAGGTAAGGAATTTATAAATCGATAATTTTGATGACTAAATTAAAGCGAGGAAAGTTCAAAACGATTCAGTAGACAGTAATTCAACCAAAAGAAAGAAATTATATATAATATAAATGGGAGGCAGTAAAGGAGGAATGAAATGAATAATACGGTCAACAATGAATCGGTTTGATTCAATAATGAAATTTTTTAAGGCGATGCATACATTCTGTGAGTGCCCAAGCACAGACGTTCCGAAAGACAGAAGTACCGGAGTGTTCAGTGGCAGGCCGAGCTGTTGCACTGTAATTTCCTTTGCCATTTTTCTCAGGAAAGAGAAACGCTGGAATCCCAGTAAGTAGTGTTCAACCGTTTATAACGAATTGCAAAAATGGCACAAAGGGGAAGTTGCCAGACCAGATCGGCGCATGTATAAATTTAGGGGTGGGACTGGACAACGCAGTCTCGTTAATGTCACTTCCGTCTGTCTGGTTTTGTAAAATTTCTTGCTCCAAGGGAATTTGCAAGTGGTGTAGTTCTGAGGATGATGTTAGATTTGATTTTGATGTCAAAAGGATGTATCTTCTAAACCTGACAGACGTGATAAAACCCGTGGTTGGTAGAAGGGTAAGCACAGGGCCGCTGATAGAAGCCTTGGCCAAGCTGTCTACCGCTTCATTCATAAATATGCCTTTGTGCCCAGGTACCCATGTTAATCGTAAACTCCGAAAATGACTTGGAGCCAGTGAGTACAAAGTTTTTAATATATGCGACTCGCCGGGAGCAGTAAGTCAGGTGCATAGCGATAAATAGTCTGTGATTATTACCGTGGTTGACCTGGAAGCTTGTAGCTTACGCAAAGCTAGGACAACAGCAAGGAATTCCGCTAGGAATATTAGACTGAAGTCGGGAAGACGAATAGAAAAAATACCAATCTAATACGATGAAAAAATTCCAACTGCGGCTTTTTCCTCACTGCGAAGCACCTGTTGCTGTAATTACGTTTGTGTGGAGCTGATTCAAGTGATCCTGGAGTAAGCCGTTAAGAACATGCGAGGGAAGCTGCTTTGCATTGTTTGGCTATATGTCATTATAAGTAATAACCAATGAATTTGAGATACTGTTTATCGTGATTACATCATTTATACGTGCATCTAACACACTCAATAACGATTGTGTTATAATCACTTGTGGCGTGTGCAATCGAGGCCATGTTACTCCAAAAATTGGGCTCGTTCATTGGTAAAGATTGACTGTGACCTTCTTAATGGCAATTCATAGAGCCTTATGCATGTTTGAACGGTGAATATTTTAAATCTCATTTCAAGGGAAGGTATTCGTGATTCCTTGTGGAGCACAGCCCGACATAAGCGAAGTGCTTCCCGTTCCAGCAAAACTAGTGGACGTAGTTTGTGAGCAGGGGCGCCGGAGAATAACAGACAGCTGAACTCTAGTATAGGTCGGATATACATGCGGTAATTCATTATGAGTGTGTCTCTACGCATGCCCCATCGATTATTGCTTATCCTTCTTAGTATCCTCATTGCACGGGAAGCTTTTGACGTTATATGTTCAATATGATGACGCCAGTTAAAATTTACATCATAAATAATTCCAAGGTACTTGACTTTTTTCACTTGTCGAATAGTGGAGTGCCGGTATGAAAGGGATATGTTAACTGGGCCTTGTAGAGAGACAGAGAGAGAGAAGTGGTTTCTGTGGGGGAAAGAACAAAAGGCTGACACTATCTTCTACAACCCACGCGGGAGCACGCCTCAGCGCCAGCAGGGTGGGGGAGATGGGAGAAAAGGAGAGAGAGGGTAAAGACAAGAACGGCACTCTTACTAACATTAAGCGACAAGCGGATACTGTCCAGCCATGCTTCTAGCTCCCATAAATATTCCTGCAAGCACTCGTACAGTGACTGAATGTCACTTGCCGAAGCAAAAAACGCTATGTAATGAGCGTAAACGCACGTGCTTACATTCTGATGATAAGGAATGGAGCTGAGTAGGATGTCAAACAACAGCGGGGAAAAAACTGCGCCTTGAGGAACCCCGCGCGTTTGTCTGAATATTCCTGATGAAATTCCACTTTGTGCACAGTAAAACTCCCTGCCCTGCAAGAAGTCAGCAGTCCACGTTACGAAGTATTCAGGTAATCCAATATCCTGCATCCTCTTTATTAATATAGAGTATTCCACACTACTGTATGCTTTAGAAATGCCGAGTGTAACTATAGCTGCATATTGTTTTTGGTGACGAGCTAACTGAATTCGACTCTCTAGGTCGACATGTGCGCACCAAATGGACATCCCTGGTCTAATCCAATTTGGCAGGGGCTCAATAATTCTCTTGTGGTCACAACCTTAACCATACATGCGCTTAATAATCTTTCTATTAAGTTCCCAAAATTTTATGTTAGAGAAATAGGCCGAATATTGTCTAGAACATCCCCTTTGGTTTGGTCTTTCTGCAGTGGAATCACCGGCGATTCTCCACGCAATAGGGATCTATGCATATTGTATCGAGCAATTTACGGCATCTAACAAGCCGTTAGGAGCGACGTCAAAGAGAAGTTTAATCATCTGAGTAGTGAGTCTATCGGCACCTGGGGCTGCAGTTGGTAAACATGAAACAGTTTGGGACAATTCTCACATAGAAATCTCTTCGAAATCTGCTGATGTGCCCTGTCTCTGAGGAGAGGAGGGAGGAGATGTAACGAATCGCAATTACATCTAGAGAGTCAGCTTTTTCACTGGTGGTTAAAACTATTGTCTCCAAGTTCAAGGGGCGCGGAATAATTTTTTGGGATCTTAAAAAGCGCAATTATGCATTGTTATTATTTGATTTTGGAAGAAATTCGAAATGGCGGACATTGTAGTTGTTTTTTGCCTTGGATACGGTTGTTTGAAATGTTCCAGCAATACATTTATAGTTGCTCCAGTTTTTCGTAGACTGGTTATGCATGAGTTGTTTCCATGCAGCTTTACGTCGCTTGTATCCCGCGAGCAACCGTCATTCCACCAATTTGTAGAAGCAGTGTCTTTGCGTGCTTTGAACTGGAACTCTGTCCTTTTGCGCGAAGTATCTAAGATTGAACAAATATCCTCAGCGTTCAATGAATAATCTTCAATTGATTTGAAAGTGGTGTGCAAGCATCTTTTAAATGTGCGGTAATCCACAAAAGAGGGGATTCGAGCCGCCACGGTGGACTGCGGACCTACCATTTCAAACACAGCTGGAAAATGATCACTGTTTGTCCCAAAACCCACCGTTTCCCATGCGGATATGGAAAGACCTGGACCCGGAAACGTAAGATCCAGCACAGATCTAAACTGTCCGCGAAGAAATATAACTGAACCCGAATTTCGACACGGAAAGTTATTAGTTGTTGCCAATTATTATAGATGCTTTCCACACTGCTCTGATCTGAATCCCCATAACATATGATTTGAGTTGAAGTCACCAGCCAATACTATCTCTTTACCGCATTTTCCAAAAACGGAGTCTAGTGGGCGCGTATCCTGCACACCCGAATGAACGTATATATTGACCAACGAGAAAGGCCTACTGTCAGGGAAAATAATTTCTACTGCTAGAATTTCACATTCTGGAGACATCAGCTGGAATGATGTATTTTCCCTGTGGCAAAACTTGCTTGAGACCATAATTAACAAGCCCCCACCTCTAGACGGGCGACCTAGGCGAAAGGACCTAAAATTGCGCAAACAAATTAGTTTTTCAGGCGATAACCAAGCTTCTTGCAGTAAAATTGCAGCTGAAGAAATTTGAGAAGATGGAACGTTTAAATCAGTAGAAGCAGCGAATAATGTTTTGCAGTTCCACTGCAGCACCCTCATCTACCTTCCAGTGATCAGAGAACCGCAGAGGCAACAGCCTCCTCCAAAATTTTTTCATTTCAGGTTGACTTCAGCGAGGATTTTCTTCGATTTACTAAGTGTGAAGTTGTAGCTTCCAGGGGAGAACAGCTCGTTTTCTGTGTCCTCACGTCAATTTCCATGTTTGAGCCATCCTGATAATCAGAGTTGTCTGGGCTAGTAGTGACCTTGTTTTAGAAACCTGGAACAGGCCTGACGTGCTATATATGGGATGTGGAGACAATTTCCCCATCATGCTGAGAGTGGGGTGAACAAGCATTGTGTCAGAGTTTATTGGCTGAGCAGTAGCAGTCGGTAATAATTGTGTTAATTGTGAGGATACCATTCCGTTAAAGCATTCCGTGACGCTTTGTACAATGCGCTCCTTAATTTTAGCCATAGACTTTTCAATAGCTTGTGCAATTACCTCTGACAAGCTTCCATCAACGACAGCCTGGTGTCGTGCTGTCACACTGGCAAACCATGGGCTCTTTCCTTTACCGCCACAATGACCTTTTGGCGTGAGCAATGCCTTTTGTCCATAACTTCCAGTATTTGGACAGTATTTGAGGGCAGTTCGAGCAATCAGCCTTATGGGCTCCACCGCAGAAGCATCACGAGTCCGATTGGGCCGAGCAATCGCTATAGCGGAATGACTTCCGCCGCAAGCGCAACAACGAAGACTAGATTTACAACCACCCATGCTATGAACATAGCGTCAACCAATTGGGACATTGTAATGGACGCGAGGCAAGCAGGTCCACTCTGAAGATTAGAGGCCATACTTTTATCTCAGTAGGACAAGATGTACCTGTGAACGTGGAAATTACTGACTCGGTTATATGGGTTACTGACTCGGTTATATGACTCGGTTATATGACAGCTTATATCCCTACCTGAGAGTGGCCGGTAGACTAACTTTTACGCAGCGGCATCAATAGTGTCCTTGTGGCTATTGTGCCTACCAATGGGTGTAAATGCAGATTAAGAACTCGAAATAAATTCAGGTGGTGCTTCGAAAGGCCACGTCCCAGTTCCAGAAGATCACCGATGTCCGTCAATTCGGCCGCGGTGCTATTCTTTGTTGTTCATCATATCAGGAGTGCGTTCGAGACACCCTCAATTGCTCTGAATTTGCATCGAATCCGGGGAGCCCGTTTATTCCAGCACAGCTTGCATGCTCGAAAGGCTTAGTTCGCGGGGTGAAAGACAGCCTGGGCCCCTTAGAAGTTCGACTTGTTTTCAGTTGCTGGTGCTGTTTTTGTATACAGGTGTAGCCTAATTGTTGAGAACAAGAAGTCACTTACGGAATCGATCATTGTTACGTTCGTGGGAAAAGTTCGTCCAACTGAAATCAAGGCATGGCCCCTGATATACAGAGTAGAGCCACTTTCTCCACGAACACTACAGTGCTTAAAACGTTGGCGTTACGGGCATAGCATAAAAGGCTGCAGGTCGGTTGCTCGATGCCGACTATGCGGAGAATCACGACAGCACAGACTTTAAATCTCAGGAAGACAAAGGTTGTCAATGAAGCTCATCCTGAAGACCATTCGAACTGTTCTGCGAAATGAAACTTCGAAGGGTGATGGCTCGAGCTAGTTGGCTTTCTATTTTAGACTGTGTGGTGCAGTACGAAGCGGGACAGGGGACACCGAAAAAAAAATGAGGACAGGCTCTTATCCTTAAGCGCTTCTCGTTTTTTCCGTCACCCCTGTCCCGCTTTGCGCTGCACCACACAGTCTAAAATTGAAAACCAACTAGCCCGAGCCAGCACCCTTCAAGTGATTGTCCTCGCTTTTTTTTCGGTGCCCCTGTCCCGCTTTGCGCTGCACCACACAGTCTAAAATGGAAAACCAACTAGCGCGAACCATCACCCTTCAAGCGTTTGGCCTCGTTTTTTTCGGGTGTCCCTTCTCCCGCTTCGCGCTGCACCACAGCCTAAAATGGAAAACCAACTAGCCCGAACCTTCCCGCTTCAAGCACTTGTCCTCGTTTTGTTCTAGTGTCCCCTGTCCGGCTTCGCGCGGAACCACACAGTCTGCTCGGCGAAGGAACGAGAATTAAGAATACTCGAAATCTTGGAAGGCAGGCGATGCTCACGCAGGGAAGCAGTTACTGAGGTTCAGGGAAGGGTCTAGGGCTATGGGCAGGCGTAACAGCTCGTCACACCGCTGTCATAGTTACTTATCCAAGGCCATAGCAGAGGCAGTAGAGAAAGCTATGGAAAGGTCTATGGAACGACTTGCGACAACTATTTTTCAGTGCTTGGGATAAATGCTGTCTAGTCAGTTGTAGCGTTGGTAATATCGATGAACTATTAATGGATTAATTGATAAAAAGTATCCAGCTAAACGATTACTCTTTATCGATGTCCACATTTCATTCAATCGACTTAATCGATTAGACTTGTTTGATTAATCGTTTTCTAGAGTTTAACAGGAGTGGCGCGAAAATTTTCAAATCATACTAGAATGGCGGAGCACGAGCAGGGACTGTGCGGCTTTGGTATGTCGACTTTTTTCTACAAGTCTCGAGTGATGCCGAGCCGAGTGCTTCCCCTCTCTTTCGCCACACGCCGCCCTTAGCTGGAGGCTTGAAACGTCCTCGCAATTGAACGCATGCTATAGCAACCCTGAGGTTGATCGTCGCGTCACTCCCAGTCCATTAAAGACGTGGCACAGCATCCGCGCCGACTTGGAACATAGCGATGGAGTTCATGTCGATTACAGCAAATCTATAGCTTCCGAGCCTCTATTCTAACATCCCGGTTATGTGGCTATTCAAAGAAAGTGTCGGTTTCACCCAAACATCCTGTTTGGATGAAACAGCCAATTGACGTTCCTTCGCTCTGTAGAAAAGAGCATGGGGTATAAAATCTTAAACCAGTAGTGTTATTTTCCCCTGTGAAAATTGCAATTTCTTGCATATTTTAGTTGGACTTCACCTTTCACTTTTGCCGTTTTTATTATTTCTTGTTTACTCTACTGAACAGGAATTCACTAGTACCTTGTTCGTATCTTGTTTATTTCTGCTGTGAGTTCCATTTTATAACATATCTTGTTTATGTTTAGAAAGGCGACTAGTACTAACTCTATTTAGTCTTTACGAAATTAAAGATTATTCTTTATCAAACTTTATACACTTGTATTTCTAACTTGCTTCCCCCTCTCAGACATTAAAATAAGGTCCTACAAAAGTAGATAAATGTGTGTCAACCTTTCTAACGTGCCCGGAAAATCTTAGCTTAATGAATTATTCAATGAAAAACCCTGCGTCAAAATCGATTACCTGATTAAAGGCTAAAATGAAGAATGATTATACGTTAATCGAATAAAAAAGTTAAGCGACCATCTCTAGTCAGCTGGCGCAGTTTCACTGGTGCAGCCTCTACCCAAGTTCTTGCATCCCAGGTTTCAACTGCTTTAAAACTAGCTCAAAAATAAACATTGTCACCCAATCCGCTAGCTGGCTCTCCATGTGCAGGACCTCCTACATATGTAGAACAGACGGAACCAGAACTCCTAACGAAAGATTATGAAGACTACCAGGATGTAGACATGGAACTTAATAATCTGAAACGCACCAGATCTTCCTACAAACGTTCTCCTAAGTCAAAAACTAAAAAAAAAATGAAAATGAGAATCTCTCCAAGAATGACTTTATGAAAGAGAGTATTTTGGAACAGGCAGTTTCCGCTACCGTTCTATTTTAAACATAGGCTCTTTTGGAATCTTACAGTGGAGTGGCCCTTTGTGTCTGATACTATAGATCTATCATACATTTCTTCTAATATTTACCCATACATAATTATCTTACAAGAAACCTGGCTTTCAAATGGTCAAAATTATTTCCTAAAGAAATATCAATTGCTTCGTTTGGATCGACCTACCAGAGGTGGTGGCGTTGCTTTTTTTGGGTTCAGCTGAATATAGTCACAAAGCCACAATACGGCATCACTGTTTGTCTACCGAATGCAAAATTTTAGCATTAGACATAATACTCCCAGACTGCTCCCCTTTTATCTTAGTTAGTTTAGATTTCACAGCAGGAGTGTATGATCTAGACAGCCCATTAGTTTTTTCCAGAAAAGGCGTAGTACTCGATGGTGATCTTGATTCTCACCATTTGTCTTGGGGTTTAAGACTGATTTAGGTGGAAAATGCCTCTGAGAATGGACTCTTGGTCATAACCTATATTATTTAAATTCAAAAGTTGCTATGTTTGTTCGCCGCCAGTCTCAATCGTCCATAGATATAATTTTCTGCAGCTCGTCTCTAACTATATCCTCGTGGAATATGCTATAGACTGTGCTACGAACAGCGACTACCTTCCTATTATTTTTGAGACTGATTTTCTTGTGATTCTTCAAGAAAAAAAAATACCACATTTGTAAACTATGACAAGTTTAAAAATGACTTGATGTCTACAATGCTTTCCCGTACGGCTATGCAAGGCGATATTAGAGGTACGAGCTTCTGTGCAGATTTAAAACGTTCCTTGAAAAATGCAGCTGTTAATATAACCTTCAACGCAGGTAGATATTTCAGTCCATGGTGGAATTTGGAATACACGTGGGCTCACCGAAAACGAAAAGCTGCCTGGACGCAACTTCTTTGTAATGAATGTCCAAACAATTGGAGTGACCACCAAATTGTTGCTGCATCTTTCAAGTGCACGATAGCTAAAGCCAAAGATGAGTACGGCATGAAGAAATTCACTTATCTATCTAAATCACAAACAAAAAAAGCCCTTTTTAGATTTTCACGCTTTTCAGCAATTTCACGATTTTCAGCAAATATCGCCTCTGGTTTTTTTTCGCCACGTGAATTGTCAGAATTATTAGAAAATATTGGAAAGGGACTCTCTTCAATCGTAACTTTTGAAACCATTACCTCTATAGGAATTTAGGCAAGTCACACTGCAAGAACTGGTGGATGTTGTCCGCTCTCTGCCTTCTTCAGCGCCAGGTCCAGTTGGATTTACCACAGCCGCGATAAAGATTTTGTATGAATTGTCCCCGCAAGAAATATTGAATATGGTAAATTACTCTTTAAAAGATGTCCGGATACCTTCAGAAAGAAAAATTGCTCAGGTAATTCCGGTAGTTAAAAAACAGGGAGGTGGGTATTATTTAGGTAATCTTAGACCAATTTCTATCACACCCAATTTGGTTAAACTAACAGAAATAATTTTGAATGGCCGAATTACAGCCTACATTTCTGAAAACTCAATACTTAGCCCCAGTCAAACTGGCTTTAGATCGGGGTACTCAATATGGTGTGCCCACGTAGACTTAGAGAGTCGCACACAACTTGCTCGTCGCCAAAGGGAATATTGAGTAGTAGTGACCCTAGATCTAGCTAAAGCTTATGATATTGTGGAACATGGCATCGAATGATGAACGTGGCGAAAGGACAAACGAGTCAATATTTGCTGGAATCGGTATCATCTTTTGAGAGCGTAAAAAATATAGATGACTCAGTCACAGCGATTTGATGGAGAGTCATACCTTATTTCTCCGAGAGCACGTTCTGCTTTCTTCAGAGTAACGTGGCAATCCAATGAGGCATAGACGCAGCTGTTGATGGCCCTTTGCGTTCTATTGCTGCGCAGCGTGTGGCGGCTTCCTGACGCAGTTCCGGGGTCACTTTCAGTCGCCAAATTACCCCGACCACTACGACGACTCTGCTGTGTGCCGCTGGTACATATTCGCGCCAAAGGAGTTTGCCATCCTCATCGAGAAGCACGCCATCGACATCGAGGACGATGCAAGCCGGGCGGACTGCCCCTACGATTACTTGAGGGTGAGAGCCTGCCCACTGCCACTGCCTAAGTTATTTCCTAACACATTTGATTGCTATTTTATGCTCTTTCTCATGCCTCACCATAATTTTGGTTTTTTGTTCCTCGTAATGTTGTCGATGCGCTTAAATACATTTTCAAACTCTAAGTGCTGAAGTAACTTTGCTGATGGGGAAAAAAAGGTGCAGTTTGGCGCGAAAAGCGAAGCATCGATTGCGCAAGCAAATTAGTGGGTAGGTACACGAAGTAAGGATAGTAGTTTTATCGGCCGTGTAAACTTGTAAATATAGGCATACTATACTCGCGGACAACTTTCTGTGTCTGTGAAGGAAATGCTACGGGCGCGTGGCTGCTGCACATGTGTTACCGCGCCAAGTAGTCCGGCAGCGTTTGAAAGTGTGTTTGGTTGCTCGGAACAGACGCTGTATTGACGCAGCCTCCACGTGCGACGGTTTCGGGTTTCCCAATACACGGAAGGAAAAAGCCGCAAAATAAGAGAACCTTTACACTCACTGGTGTGTTCTCTCTTATTTAATTGTTGCCAATAAGGTGTTTACGTTTTGTCTTCCTCCGCCTAAACTAACCTCGATTAAAACGCGGAACTCTTTTCAGAAGCGCTCTCATTTGTGCGCTTTGCCTTCGTAGCTTTCCCTTCATAGCCACAGAAAGTTGTCCGCGAGTATAACTAAATTAACAAGCATGGTGTCGCGTGCACAAGCTAACATGAACACATTTCACTCGATGAGCGCGGGAACTGGATGTCAAAACGCTGCAGTCAGGAAACTCGGCCGCAGCAGCGAGTGAATTGACTTTCGTGCAGCCGCTCGCATCAGCGCGAACTACGTCTCGAAAACAGAGTGCAGCGCATACTCTGTACGCGTCGCAGATGGCTTTCAAAATACAGCGGCCCGGCCGGGCGCACGTGGCCGCCTGTTCCGCCTGGAGCAGAATGCGCTCCCCCTCCCTGCCCCCCCCTCCCCCCCGAAGCCTTGCGCGCGACGGAAGGCGGCGCGCTTGGTCCCCGCTTTCCGCTGTTGCATGCGCGAGATTGGGCCGCGATAGCCGGCTCACCCTCGCACGCTTCCACTCGCACATACAGCATACGGCGCGCGGCGATGATTTATCGCCAGTGGACTTTACACGGAACCTCACGGCGACGGCGACGACAGAAATGCGCCTGGAGTGTCCATATAATTGCTATCGCAACAAAACTGGATAAAGTAAAGGACCACACCAGTAAATATTTGCAGTTTTTGGCAGGATTGGCGGTTGTGTTTTACGAGTGTATTGGTAGATGGTTTGGATTCCTTTCTGAAGCTTCTCAAACCAGCTTTGCTTTGATTTGCTCAACTTCACAAATAAATTCATGCCAGTTCGTCTAGGTACCCATTTTTACAGTACAAGGCTGAAAAAGATTTGGTTGCATATCCTGCAATTGTGTCGCACTTATATTACACAAATGGAAGGCTGACGGGAAGTGTAACTTGACCTTCATTGCCAATATCCTGCTTTATTTGACTCCCCTCACTGCCATATTCACATAGTGTGGTGCTAGCACAACATTAATGAATAACGCACGTTAGTGAAAACATGTCAATTACTATAAACAGTGTGAAATAGTGGTCGAACAAAGGACATCTATGGAGCTAGCGTTTCTAAAACGGTTCCTTTTCTTCACGAGGGCAAATCCCCTTGTAGAAGTCTTGCCTTCAGATATCCCCTGTTCGATCGCGGCTGATCAAGTCTCCATCTCCCTGTGTGTACCTCAGTCTCCTTTTTATTTGCTCTGAGAACTTGGCGGAAATTTGTGCTGATACGTTAAAAAATAGACTTTAGCACACGGGGCATCGGTCAACGGTCAATACCGCGTTTCCAGAACACGATCGGCGCCGGCAAGGCTCTGTGAACGCAGGCGCAGCTGCTAGGGCACATGCTCACGTGGCCCTTCAGGAAAGGAAAGAATGAGTATACAAATGACTGCATCAGCAGGCATTAGTGTTTCAAATTGAATTTTGTAATATATTCGTTATATCAATGACAAGAATGAGTAAACAACAGCGCTTAACTTTTGCAGTATTACATATGGTCAGAACAGAGTTCCGAACACGTACACGAGGTGGCGTTGCGGTTCAAGGTGGTTCAAGGGGAGCGTATGACAACGTAGACCGCAACATTTTGTGGGATATTTTGGAAGGGGAAGGCCGAAGCGACGATTGTCTGTAGCTTTTGAGAGCGATTTACCTAAAAAATACTGTTTGCGTTGAATGGGAAGGGATGAGGAGCGAGGAGAAAGTTGATATCAACAACGGACTGAGGCAGGGGTGCCCTTATCCCCACTGCTGTTTAAGATGTACATGGTGAGGATGGAGAGGGCGCTAGAAGGAAGTAATATCGGGTTCAATCTCTCATATGAACAGTCGGGTACAGTAGTAGAGAAGCAGCTTCCAGGTTTATTTTATGCGGACGACATTGTGTTGCAAGCTAATAAGCAAAGTGATTTGCAACGTCTGGCCTGTGGACAGGAAGGCAACAATTTAGGTTTGAAATTTAGTGTTAGAAAATCAGGTGCTATGGTATTCAATGAAAACAGTGAACAGACAGTGACAATACAAGGCCAGGAAATATCTCGGGTAAGAGAATATAAATACCTTGGTATATGGATAAACGAAGGATATGGATATATGGAAACACAAGAAAAAACATAAGAGTAAAGGGGAAGAGAAATGCAGCCATAATAAAGCACATAGCGCGGTTTACAAGGTGTTCCGGGGTATGCGGAAAGGTGTAATGTTTCCAAGGCTTACTTTTGAAAATGCGGTTGTTTGCTTGAAATGAGGGGTACAATCGAAACTCGATGGGAACCAAAGGTCAGTGGGACGCCTCGCATTGGGCGCTCACGGGAAGACTACAAATGAAGCTGTGCAGGGTGATATGGGCTGGACTAGTTTTGAAGTGAAGGAAGCTCACAGTAAAATTGATTATGAAGAACGACTGAGGAATATGGAAGAAAGTAAATGGGCTGGGAGAGTGTTTAGGTATCTGTACAGGAAAAACATTGATTCACAGTGGAGCACGAGAACTAGGAAGCTTACCAGCAAGTATGCGGCCTGTAGGGTGGGCAACACAGCAACAAAAAACGTCAAGCGGAAAGTCAGAGAGGCTGAAATAATCTCATGGGTGGCGGCAACGGAAAAGAAACCTGCCATGAGTAACTACTAAGTACTTAAGATGAAAAAACGAAATCAGGAAAGAAACAATTTATGATAACTCAAAGGGACGCTCATTACTTTTCGAAGCGAGATCAGGATGCCTTAGAACACGCACCTATAAAGCGAGATATAAGAAGGAAGAAGAAGCACGTGCTTGCTGCGGTAAAGCTAGGGAAATGATGGAACATGTTTTATTAGAATGTGAAGACATCTAGCCAGCGGTCGATTTAGGCTCCACTTGTCTCTTTCAAGCCCTTGGGTTCTTCGAGAGCAGGGGAAAAGTAAACATGTCCGCAATAGAGATTAGTAAGAGACGATTGTAAGATTGGTGGAAGAAAAGTACGGAAACGACAGAAAACGGAGACGTGCAAAAGCAAAGTTCGCAATAGGTGGTCACAAAATTTGGTTGTGGGAGTTCATATTGTTTTTTTTCTTTATTTCTTTTTTAACCTAGGTAGGGCATTGGGCAGTATAATAGCAAGAGATTGGTGGCGCAACCCATCTCCCCGTTCCAAAGGGGACGCTCATAACATCCATCCATCCATCCATCGGCTAAAGGGGAAGGCTTAGGCGACGACTGTATACAGCTTTTGAGAGAGATTTGCCTAGAAAATACCGTTTGCTTTGAATGGGAAGGGATGAGGAGCGAGGGGAAAGTTGATATCAACGAGGGACTGAGGCAAGGGTGTCCTTTATCCCCACTGCTGTTTATGATGTACATGGTAAGGATGGAAAGGGCTCTAAAGGGAAGCAGTACCGGGTTTAATCTCTCATACGAATAGGCGGGCACCATAGCAGAGGAGCAGCTTCCAGGTTTGTTTTATGCGGACAACATGGTGCTTACAAACTAAGTGATATGCTACGTCTGGCTGATATCTGTGGACAAGAAGCTGAGAATTTAGGATTAAAATTTAGCGTTAAACATTCAGGTTTTATGGTATATAATGAAAACAGTGAGCAGACAGTCTTAATACAGGGCCAGGAAATACCTCAAGTAAAAGAATACAAAACCTTGGCATATGGATAAACAAAGGCGCTAGATATCTGAAGAGATAGGAAAAACGATAATAGCGACAGGAAAGAGAAATGTGACCATAATGCAACACAGCGGAGTTATGGGGATACAACTGATACGAGATGCTTCGGAGTATGTGGAAAAGTGTTGTGGTTCCAGGAGTTACATTTGGAAATGCGGTTGTTAGCTTGAAATAAGGGGTTCAATCAGAACTCGATGGCAACCGAAGGTCAGTGGGACGCCTCGCATTGGGCGCTCACGGAAAGACTACAAATGAAGCCGTGCAGGGTGATATGGGCTGGACAAGTTTTGAGTGAGAGAAGCTCAGGGTAAAATTGATTTTGAACAAAGACCTAGGAACACAAAGATAATAAATGGGTTGCTAGATTGTTCAGATATTTGTACACGAAAAACTTTTATTCACAGTGGAGGAAAATAACTAGGAAACTTAACAAATATGCGACCCGTATAGCAAATAACATGACAACAAAGAACGTCAAACGCAAAGACATAGAGGCTGAGAAAATCTTATGCATGACGGCAATGGAAAAGAAGCCTGCTTAGAATAACTACTTAGGAGGAAAAGACGAAATCAGGAAAGAAACATTTTATAACGCAGAGGGAAGCTTTTTACTTTTCGAAGCGAGGCCAGGGGCGCTATAACGTAAAGCTATTCCAAACTTTTCTATTCCAATTTTCAAATCAGCCCTCGGCGATAGGTCAAAATCTTTTTTGAACCACCCCCACTTCGCCTGTCTGTCAAGCGACGTCACGAAAACCGCGATAGCTCTCCATCTGATAGGACGCGTACACACTGATTATGCAAGACTGGACCGAACAAAAGAAAAATAGTTATTTCTGATTCGACGCCTTTTCGCCATTAGCCCTCGACTATTGGTCAAATGTTTTCGGGCTGCACCCACTTCACCTGCTTATCACGCGACGTCACAAAGCCGCGAAAATTCACCGCGTCAAAGTGACGTGCACGCGTTAAAAATACATTAATAAGCCGAACAAAACTGCATTTTTGTCTGAATAGCCGCAGGCTGCCCCGTTCCGAAAAAATAAAAGATGGCTACAGCCGATCGTTCAGGCACTGGCTACTTGCACCTGCCAGAGAGCATGGGTTTATTTGCGTACAATAAAACTTTTTGCGTGGCCGTGTAGCGTGTTCGAGCACTTTCGGCACGTTTACGACCTCGCTCTGCCAACTCTTCTTTGCTGAGGATCCGTTTTAGCGGCATTCTTAACCTCCCGTTGCATGCCGCCGCGATTTTCCACCAGCCACCTCAAGCTAAGTAAGGGAAAGGGGACCAATCGTAGACGCCGGCACTACCCTCTTCATCCGGTTATCGATTTTCAATGCACTGGCTCGGCCCCATCGAATCCCTCTCCACATGAGTGTACTAATCTCCTCTTGTCAGCCATTTAGATAAGACGAGCCGCTCAGTGTAGGCAATGTTATTCGTTTTTAAAGCAAACAAAAGCGACCTCCTTTAAACGAGGAGAGCGTTTGATTGGTCTGTTCAGACAAACCTGCGGGTCATCACCCCATGCTTGCGTCTGTGGTTACGCAAACTTGATGTCTGGAGATTGGAATAGAAATTAACATATTGGAATAGTTTTACGTCGTAGGGCCCCAGGATGTGTTATAAAGTGCACTTATAAAGCGACGTACAACAAGGAAGAAGAAGCATGCGCATGCTGCGGCAAAGCCATGGAAACGATGGAACATGTTTTATTAGAATGTGAACATATCTACCCATTGGTCGGTTTAGGGCCCTCTGGCTTCCTGGAGGCCCTTGGGAGCGTCGATAGCAGGGGAAGAGTAAACATGTCCGCTATAGAGATTTGTAAGAGGCGATTGCAAGTTTGGTGGAAGAAAAACCGGGAGTTCACAGACAACACAGGCGCACAAAAACAGAGTTCCCTATAGTGGTTAAGAAAGCTTGATGCTGGAAATTCAGTTTTTTTTCTTTTTGTGTGTGTTTTTCTGTCTGTTTAAACATAGGTAGGAGATTAGGCAAAATAACAACAAGAGCCTTGTGGCGCAGCTCACCGCCCCGTTTCAAGGGGACGCTCATAGCATCCATCCATCCCACAATAAATCATCATTATCATCATTATCATTATCATCATCAACAACGACAGGCGTGGTGATAGGGAAGATACAGGGATGGCGTAATACACACACAGAGAGACTCAATCCTCAAAAGCGGGTTTGACTACACAAAGATGAGTCGACACATACATTGGACAACAAGCGCCCACCAATGAAGCAGATTGTGCGCACCCAGTACCCAGTACGGCAACATATAGTACATGTTTAATATGCCTGGGTTGGTCAAAGAATTGTTCAGGTGCGTTGAATACTTCTCGCTGTGCTGTTTCCGATGGCCAAGGGTTGCTCAATTTTACGAATGAGAAATATCGGTGGGGATGAATTTGGTGTCGCAGTTCTTGTTATGGCTGCCGTCTATGCGCTAGCGTGCCTGGGTTAATCGAGGAGAACATTATCATCGTTTCCGTGTTCAGCTTCTCCTTCCCCTCTGGTTAACTCTGGTTAACCTCCCTGCCTTTCTCTCATTTGCATCTCTCTTTCTCTCTCTCTCTCTCTCTCTTGATCGGCTTCCATTTGCCCTGCAGAATAAGCTTGAGCTTTTCGGTGGCTGTGCCAAAATAGCGACAGCATAGCTTTGGTCTATCTTCTATCCACAATCGTGTGTTGAAAAATCCGTTGAATAGCGCCACCGAAGCTTGTTCTGCGTATTCACGTTAAGTGTGTCGGTGACAGTACGAGATTTATTAATAAAGAATACCCCAACGACTGCATCATTCCTTCTCTTATTTTCTTTTTTATTTCCGGTTCTCGCTCCCGCCGAGCAGTATTCTTTTGGAAACTGGAAGAAGACCTTCTGCGGAAAAGGAGCGGTCGAACCTATTCTCCTGGACACAAATTTTGTTACAGTCGTTCTCAAAACGGACGCAAGTATGTCTGGAACAGGTTTCAACATATCATACAGATTTGGTGAGTAACGTGGCTGCAGTTTTATTCTGTTTTCTTTGAAGACTCGTCAAAGGCCGAGCTCGGCGGCCTGTGATTCACGAAAAACAACAATTTAAATAACACCTGCAGGAAGTTGTGTCTCTATGAACTATGTCTCACGAATTCAGTTAAAGCCCTCCGTGTGCGCTTTTTCGTCTTGTCATTTTCTTCCTCTATAAAGTGTTGCTATGTTACATAAGTCCAGTGAAGAAAGGCACAACGGTTCGGTCGATGTGATGGAGGTGCTGATGGGAAATGAAATTTATTACCCACTACTTTTCTCTGATTCTACATATTCATGAATTAAGCTTTCACTTATTTTGCAGAAACCTGGGTGATCATTTCATACTGGAGCTTATCACCACACAGTATCAATGAGCAGATTAAATTTGTTGACAATCTAAACGTACGAGAAAAAATACTGGTACTATTAAGACTGCTTTTTATTCATTTACCCTAAACCTTCAGTGAGAAAATTAGGTGTTCAGTTTGAATTTATTTTTTTTATTTTTTTTGCTTTTTGCGTTGCGTAAACATCTGCAGGCTTGGAATGACGCCTGTCACCGGCAAAAAATGCCGAGAGCGAGTAGGGCTATACTAATCCAGGTACAACCAAATTAGGAAGGCCCACTAAGCTTTAACAAAGACACTCCCTCGCCAGAACAGGAATGCCTCCCTGGTGCAGTATTTGGCCACTACTTCCCAAATGACTCCTTCAATAAACCCATGGCCATCAGTCCCCAGCAGCTGCGGCGCATCTGACCAAGGCGGCGGTCAGACCTGTAACGCAGCAGATAATGCTAAGAATCTCTGGATCCGGACAGGCCGCCAATGGAAACTGACCCTTGCAGCGTTTAACACCCGAACCCTCTCGAGTGAAGCTAGCTTAGCAGGACTCTTTGTGGAACTATCAGACATTGTTTGGGATATCATCGGCCTTAGTGCGATTAGAAGAACTGGTGAGGCTTGTACATTGCTGAATAACAGACATGTCCTCTGCTATAGAGGTATCCCAGATCAGAAGCAATACGGGGTAGGATTCCTAATCTGTAAGGACATAGTCGACAACATTGATGAATTCTACACCATAAATGAGAGGGTAGCTGTAGTCCTAATGAAACCTAATAAGAGGTATAGATAAGAGGTAGTACAAGCCTATACGCTCCAACATCCAGTCACGATGATGAGGAAGTAAATCACTTTTATGCAGGTGTTGAATTAGCGATGAGAAAAGTGCAAACTCAGTATACTGTAGTAACGGGCGACTTAAATGCAAAAGTGTGGAAAGAGCAGGCTGGTGAACAAGCAATTTGCAACTACGGCGCACGCTAGAAGAGAGATGCTGGTAGAATTCGCAGAAAGGAATAAGCTTCGAATAATGAACAACTTTTTCAGGAGGCGTAACAACAGAAAGTGCACCTGGAAAAGCCCTAATGGGGAAACAAGAAATGAAATTGACTTCATACTTTCTGCTGATCCCAACATAGTGCAGGATGTAGAAGTGATAGGTAGGGTAAAGTGCAGGGATCATAGGTTAGTGAGGGCTAGGATTCACCTCGATTTGAGAGGAGGAAGAGTAAAATTGGTCAAGAAGAAAGAGGTAAACCTAGAGGCACTAAGGGTAAAAGCAGGCAATTTCAGGCTGCTACTTGCAAACAAATATGCAGCCTTTGAACAGAGAGATGATGATGACATAGAGCTAATGAATGAAACCGTTACTAGGTTGGCTTCAGAGGCAGCAATTGAAGTGGGAGGCAAGGCACCAAGGCAACCAGTAGGCAAGCTCTCCCAAGTAACAAAGCACCTAATAAAGAAACGACAAAGAATGAACGTGTCCAACTCAAGAGATAAGGTGGAATTCGCGGAACTGCCAACCCTGATCAACAAGGCGAAAATAAGTGATATTGACACGTGTACTTTACTTTATCGGGCGACCACGTTTCGCCGCCTAACAAATGTTATCGCACAGCGCAGGAAGCGCCTGCATGTAAAAGAAGTTTCTGGAATGTTATCGATGGTTCCGTCCACTGTGTTTCACCGCAACTTGTGTAATCTGATTACATCTATGCGCGACGCGAATAGTGTAGAACTTTGTGGAAGGCATGCGGGTCCCAGCGGTTGATCTGGAACATTCGACGTCTGATCTATAAAAGCCGACGCGCTTGACCCGCTGATCAGATTTTCGACGATCGCCGACCGTGTTCGCCGCTATCGTTGTGCTATATGTGTAGTCTGTTTTGTGGGCACAGGTTCGTCCAATAAAAGTTAGTTTTGTCGTTCACAGTATTGCTGCTGTGTTCTTCAACGTCACCACCACGTGACAATATTTGAAACTATAACGTGAGAAAGACCGAAGAAGCCGTAAAAAATGGACGCAGCTTGAAATCAGTCAGAAAGAAACTTGGAATAGGACAAACCAAGATATATGCACTGAAAGATAAGCGGAGTAATATCATCAGCAATCTCGAAGATATAGTAAAAGAAGCGGGAGAATTCTATACTGACCTGTACAGTACCCAGAGGAGTCAGGATACCTACATTTGAAACAGTAATGAACAGGATACAGAAGCTCCTCCTATAACTAGCGATGAGATCAGAAGGGCCTGAGATCAGAAGGAAAGATGGAGGAGACATACTACTTGGGAAACTGGCGGCTCCTTATACGAAGTGTCTATCGACTGCAAGGGTCCCAAAAAAGGGGAAGAATGCAAACATTATACTAATCTACAAAAAGGGAGACGTTAAAGAATTGAAAAATTAGAGGATCATTAGGTTACCCCAGTATTATATAAAATATTTACCAAAATTATCTCCAATAAAATAAGGGCAACACTGGACTTTAGTCAACGAAGGTAACAGGCTGGCTTGAGGAAGTGATACTCTACAATGGATCACATCCATGTCATTAATCAGGTTATCGGGAAATCCATAGAGTGCAATAAGCTTCTCTGTATGACTTTCATAAATTACGAAAGGGCGTTTCATTCAGTAGCGATACCAGCAGTCATAGAGGCATTACGTGATCAAGGAGTACAGAACGCTTTCGTAAATGCCTTGGAAAATATCTACAGAGGTTCCACAGCTACCTTAATTCTACACAAGAAAAGCAGGACGGTATCTGTAAAGAATTGGGTCAGACAGGGAGACACAATCTCTCCAATGCTATTCTCTGCGTGCTTGGAAGAAGTCTTCAAGCTATTAAACTGGGGAGGCTTAGGAGTAAGAATAGACGGCGAATATCTCAGCAACCTTCGGTTTGCCGATGACATTGTTCTATTTAGCAACAATGCAGACGAGTTACAACAAATGATTGAGGACCTTAACAGAGAGAGTATGAGAGTGGGGTTGAAGATTAATATGCAGAAGACAGAGATAATGAGGAATAACCGGGCAAGGGTATAAGATTTCAGGATCGTCAGTCAGCCTCTAGAGCCCGAACGAGTACGTTTACCTAGGTCAGTTACTCACAGGGGACCCTGATCACGAGAAAGAGATTCATAGAAGAATAAAAAAATTGGAGGACGCTTAAGCTTCGCCTTCAAGAGTGGAACGCGACAGCGTTGCCGTCGACCCGCCAAGGGCTGTAAGACAATGCGCTCAGACAGTGATCACTTACGAGGCGCCCCGCATCGGACTCTGCGCCCACCTATCACGCGGTGAGCGTCGAGCAACGCAGCGTTCGGCGCGGCAACGAAACGCGCGCCTGAACAAACGGAACGAAGCAAAGAACTCGGTGTCTCGGAGGGGGAAACGATCTACGCCAGCCAAACGTCGTGATCGGCAGGGGCAGAGAGATAGATAGATCGTAATCTAAAGAAAGGAACGGCGCTTGATTCTGCAACCCGTGTGGGAGCACGGCGAAGCGTCGTCAGGGGAGAGGGAGTCGGGGACGCGAGGCGCCTGGCACCGGTCCGCGCACAGCCCCAATGCGCGCGCGGCGCGCCACCTTTCGGGGCAGCGCCGTACATTGAGAGAAGGGGGTCTATTGTTTGCCGCAAGATGGCTCTGCGTGTGTGGTAAGCGCAGAAGAAATGTAGCGGAAACGTACTTCGCTATTCGTGTAAATGCGACTTCTGTAAGTTACATGCTCATAATTACCGATATACACCGCAGTATAACTTTCTACGGCTCGTTTCTAAGGCAACACCGCATTCACTAGACGCGCTTTTGTACCGCTTTCAAGCATCGAACTCGTGGCTGAGTGGTAGCGTCTCCGTCTCGCACTCCGGAGACCCTGGTTCGATTCCCACCCAGCCAATCTTGGAAGTTGCTTTTTATTTATGAAGTGCCTGCCATGATTTATCGCTCACGGCCAACGCCGCGGACGCCGACGCCGACACCCGACACCGACGCCGGCGACACCGGCTTTTCTGCGACACGAGCTCCTTAACGCTATCGCGTTAAAAGGGGTTGGATCGCATACGGCAGACATTGTCAGTTTCTGACTGGAAGCTTGCCACTATCATTGAAAAGGAAGGTGTACAATCAGTGCATTTTGCCAATGCTGACATATGGGGCAGATACTTGGAGACTGACAAAGAAGCTTGAGAACAATTTAAGGACCGTGCAAAGAGCGATGGAACGAATATTTCTAGGCGTAAGGTTAAAAGGTAGAGAGAGAGTGGTTTGGATCGGAGAGCAAACGGGTAGAAAATGTAGAAAATGGTAGTGGCCTAATCAGGTGAGTCTTTATTTCTTTTTCCTGCTCAGTGATCTTATCCGTGTTTGCTTTCTATACTTGGCTATCAATTGAGGGATTACTCTCCGCGGTCAGTGACAAGTTAAGGAGCACCGTCAAGTCTGTTCAACAAGTAGGCACTTCCGTAAGCCACGGTTGTTACTCATCACTTTTAAAGATTTATTAGCAGCTGTCATTGAGTTTTAGTCTCTTGTTCTTCACTTAATAGTTATACTTAGTCAAACACACACACGCACACACAAGGCCTGTGTGTGTGCGTGCGTGCGCGTGCATGTGTGTGTGTGTGTGTGTGTGTGTGTGTGTGTGTGTGTGTGTGTGTGTGTGTGTGTGTGTGTGTGTGTGTGTGTGCGTGCGTGCGTGTGCGTGTGCGTGCGCGTGCGTGCGTGTTCTCCAACCTATTTACCTAAATTTGAATGTTACACAGGTGACTGCTCTCAATAAGGTAGCGACGCAATATAACGACTCAGCTAGAAAATAACAGGCATTATTAAGTACGGTCTCCGTCAAACGAATGGCCAATATGCCTACTTATGTAGTGGAGGAAGGGAAAGAAATATACGAAGGAGCGTCACATGACATGCCTATATAAAGAAAGGAAGGCTCGTGAAGAAAAGGCCTTACTCACAAGGGGGTAGGCAAGGCAAGCGCTGCAGATTTTTATAGTCGCCGCACGCGTTGAGGGTGTGAGGAGGAGGAAATAAAGAGAGAAGGCAGGGATGTTAACCCGAAATGCGTCTGGTTGGCTACGCTAATCTGGGGGACGGGAAAGAGAGTATAGAAAGATAAGAGTTCGGGAGAGCCGATCTGCTCTACCGCGGCGAGAGCTATCATGAACCAGAACAATGTCTTCAAAGACGCTCTACTTGAAACGTCTAACAACTTTGATAGTTGGCTGAAAACAGAGGCTCCGTTGAGGCTTTTTAAGGAGAGAGAATTGACAGCGTCATAGGCTGAGCGATTGGAGTGGCGTCGTTGCTCAGGCTCGTATGCCGTCTGCATCGCAGTTCTTCCCCCGTGCGTGCGGACGTTCACGTCTGGCGAAGGGCTGCTCGAGATCCCCGAGGACAAGAGCAAGCGGAACACGCTCATACGCCGCCGGCGCTGGTGCTTCCGCAGTGCTCGCGGAAACAACTACCAGTTCACCTTCGACTACTTCGACCTCGTCGGCGAGCCTCCAAAGTGCCGCCACATGTACATGAAGGTGGGGCCTCTCGCCAGGTCTTTGCATTACTTGCGCACTGGACGCGCTAATGGCGGTACTCGAATAAGGCACTGTTGAAAGCCTGAGCCCGTATTCAAAAGAAGCTCTTGTGCTAGAATTGTTCGTAACAACCAATTCCAGCCAGTACTGATGCTAGACATACATCATTAGCCAAGTTGGCCAACCAATGGCAGAGAGCACTCTTATACGGCCCTATTGAGAAAAATGGGGGCGATGCGGATCACGGCCTTTCTGTGCATCGCCACAGCGTCAAATTGAATTTTCGCGTTCTCGTTATCGTCATCTCGGTATTTCTGCCAATGAGCATAACTCCAAAGTAAAAAATAAAGATCAACCAAGAAATGAAAGAGAAACGAAAACAAGTGTTCTATTCGGCTTCAGTTCTTCTTTTCTTTGGTGAAACATAGGTTCGCTCAAGAATAGACAGGGGCCAAACTAGAAAAGTTTGCGCACCACCATTTTCACCGCGTCGGCTAACGTGCACGATGATATCTGATGACGCGGCCTTGGGTATGCTCCGGCTGCCCGTGTGACTAATGGATTACTCTCACGTTTTCTCGGAGCTGACCATCGTCGTCGTGGCTGTCGGTCTCTCGTCAGTATGAACGCGCGCGCAGGTCCTGGAGAAGAACGAGGGCCAGGTGCGCAGCCATTCGAGGATGTGCGGCAAACTGATCCCAGAGCCCGTGCACACGCGTAGCAGCTCGGTCTCGCTGCTCTTCCTGAGCGACCGCCCGCTTGACAAGAACGGACTGCACGTCAGCTGGAAGGTGTTCGGCTGCAACGAGGAGCACCGCGCGGCTGCCGGCAAGCTGCGGTTCCCGCGCGAAGGCGTCTACACCGGCTATCCGGCGACCTGTCGTTGGACCATCTACGCAAACAGCGACCAGACCGTCGAGCTCACGGTCACCAGGCTCAACCTGCAGCGCTGCGACCTCGAATACCTCAGGGTGAGTTGTGGCCGCCGTGGGATCGGCTGTCCGGCCATCACAAATGTCTGCGAGAATACGTTGCTGTTTAGTCGAGGGTTCGACAAAAGTTGCTTTGGTCAGGGATCCATTAAAAAGAATTCCATTCCACCTTGTTAAAGCTGGTGCGGACGTTAGACAAGTACCGCCCCACCAAGGGACGTTAGGCGACGCTACTCAAGCACCACCCGTCAGACGCGCACGCACGTGTGCGGAAGTGTATAATACGCCCTCATTCAGCTAGGCCGTCTACCAAGCGCAAGTGCTTTATTGTACTAAATTAATGTTGAAAAGTATATTGCGTCAGAAAATGCGTAAAGTATGACTTATACAGAAGCTGCAGACATGATATCTTCGGATTGTAACAGGAATAAGTATTTTTTGATTTATATATAGTCACCAGTGACTCTGTATGTATATGGGTATGGGTGTGCATGTGTATATGCGAGTGTGTGGGTTCCTGAGAGTATATATATCTATAATGCATATGTGTTTGCATGTATGTTGTTGCCGAATATTCTTTAGTTGGGGCTGCGGGCCTCGTCAAGCTGCCTCTACTGGAGCAGCTTTTACTTGCAGTCTTCTCCATCAAGAAGATGGAAATAAAGTTATTCTAGTCTATTTTATTCTAATATACAAGAAAACATAATTCTGTTTGGCGGAAACTGAAAGACAAAGCCCTTTTTCCAGCTGCCGTACAAGGTCCATCCTCATTCTTGTAGGCCCTCTGCCTGGCTCAAGAGCGTTATTGAAGTAATTGAATTTCTCAAAGTGAAATATAACGTAGAATTCGTAAAGTGCAACTGATACACAACCTACAGACATAGTAGCATTGGATTGTTTATTTATTTATTTATTTATTTATTAGTAAAAATACAGATAATTGCATGTGCGTAGTATACATAAGGAGGTCCCATAGTCAAAGACTGTATCGGGACCTCCTGCTAATTCGCATATACGAGAAAACATAGTTCTGTTACGCGGCAACTCAAACACAAACCCCTTTTCCAACTACCACGTTTTGGGTGAGCATGCCACGAAAAATCCCGACCAACTGGAGGCTAACAGCTTCGCAGTAAAAATTATTTCGATCACTGACCAAGCCAGGACTTTCGGAGCCCTAACGGATTCCTCGGAGGACCATGAAGGCTCGTAAGGCCTGT
Organism: Dermacentor variabilis; assembly: GCF_050947875.1. Lineage (NCBI taxonomy): Eukaryota > Metazoa > Arthropoda > Arachnida > Ixodida > Ixodidae > Dermacentor > Dermacentor variabilis. Next base: position 26,833,364 of record NW_027460280.1, read on the forward strand.
GAAACGTCGTTTTCTTTGCGTCTTCACTTTGTCAGTGACCGGAATAACTACTCGAGCGCAAAACATATAAGAACACCGCAAAAATGAGACCTCATGAGAAAGTCTTCAAGCGGGGGTAGAGCTCGGTTCGGCCTTAATGTCGCGACATTTTAACGGACCATGTGTATTTGCCTGTCCGTCTCTGGTTTTAACAAAATGTCGTCAGCACGATGCTCTCACACAGCGGCCAATGATCGAGCTCGTCCGATACAACGACATGAAGCCAACAGACAATGAAGCCAAGTAAGGCCAATTACTGTTACAACAGTCAAAAGAACTCAATCGTGCTCGTTGCGTCCGTCCGTCTTTTGCGTTACGCCATCGTAAGCTACCCGCTGAGCCTCACCATAGGACGAAGAGCAACACAATTTGGCCACCGCCGCTGGAGGATGAACGTCAGCACCAGGGGCAACGTCGGTCAGGTACACGCTAACATTTGATTGCAACGCAGCAGAAATTGTCCATTTCTGAGAAGGCTTGCCCATCACGCACACTTGCCCACAGTAGGCAATACTCTAGCAAACGAGGGCTTCTCTGGGCCCATCTGAAAGAATTCAGCTATTGTTGTTGCCGTTCTTGTTTCCCAAAGTTCTTGAAAAGATGTCGGTGTCTTCTTCTAAGTTTCTTATAGACGATAAATATGGCCACTTAGGCCACAAGAATGGCTGGCTATCTCGAAATCACATATTTAAAGGGACACTAAAGAGAAAAATGATTTCTTCTGCATCAGTAAATTACCTTTCTACGACACTAAAAGCACCATTCTCACCACAATAAGACGCTTGGTAAGCCAGAAAAAGCGCAAGAACGAAACGCGGGTGGCGACGCCTCCTTGAAGTTCGAAGTTCCCGCACCTGGTCGCTGCGACGTCATGGATTTTGATGGCATCTTCTAGGGCCTACTTACTTATACAGTGGTATAGATTCACTACATTGTGTTCTAAAGGAACCAAATATTAAACACAGCAAGTTTCGGTAACCTTTTCTCAGCTAATGCGGCTCAAATGTGAAAACATACTTTGGAGTCCCTGACGTCACATTGACGTGCCGGCGTCGGGGTTTCGGCGCGAAATTCAAATACTGATACTTCGATCTTCATTTTCTCATCTAATAATCAAACTATTATTTTGAAATGACTGCCTGCAGGGTTCTCAAACCATGCTATATTAGTCTAAACTGATTTATTGTTTCGCTTTAGTGTCTCTTTAAGAAAAGCAGCAACATTAATAATAACAAAAACAAAAAGATTATGAAATACACAACACTGTCAAAAAGCTATAACGAAATAGAAAACGCTAATAGAGTAAGTGCGCAGACCCTGGTGGAAAATAGCGAAAGAGTGAAACAAAGGTTGAATACTTCAAGTGTTTTGAGACAACACGAGCATGAAAAGGTCAGGGCTACACAGAGGAAATTTAGAATGCATATAAATTACTGCTCACAAAAAAATTATAAACCCGCTGGCTGTGAGAAAATCCCGTGGAGCCTTGAGAACTAACCTCTGGTTGCTGGGGCAAGACCAGAGTCCAAGGAACTTTTGCACAGGGAAAGGGCTAATAAAATGTTGAGACGACTGCGATATATCTCTCGCTGTTCGTCATGTTGTGGCTACTCGATGAGACAGTGCCTAACTGAAGCTTCTATTGCGGTGCAGTCTGAGCACTCAGAGATGGCGGTGTCCGCTGTAAGAATCTGCCGCAATAAAGAGTTCAGCGCCGGATAAATCCTTGAATGATTTGTGTTTTGCTAGTCAGCACCACGAAGACGCGTGCTTACACAGCGCCTGATCCAAGGCATCCTGCTCTCGATTCGTCTGTGACCCAACAAGCTCTGTCCATTGACTAACTTATGCTCAGCCGCCGAGCAGTAGACAATGAGGCAAATTGCTAGTCAGCTTTGCCGAAATAATCAAGCATTGTACGATACCAATGAATGTCAGATGTAAAATTGAGTGAATGACGGGGTGGCGGCACGTTACTTTCTTCCCTTAAATACATTTTGTCATTATATAACACATATCATAAGCCAGGAAGGTTTCTTGTTAAAAATGTTCAGTGCCCGAAACGTGTTTTTCAATGTATATGGAGGTGGCAGAACCTGATTCATTGGACGCATACGTCCACACGTTCACAAGATCCAAGTGTTACGGGATCCCTTTTTCAGGACGTTGACAATATCGGGGTCCAAACACAAACACGGTCACCGGACTGGTATTACACGTAGCGTCGTTGAAGATTGTAGTGTCGGCGGTCGGTCCTCTGATGGTTCTTGATGCGCATGCGGGCGAGCAGCCGGGCTTCTTCGGCGCGCTGGAGATAGGCGGCGACGTCGACATTTTCTTTGTCGGTGACGTTCCACCTTGAACGGGGTGATCTTTGTTGTTTCTTGTATTGCCTTGTAGTAAGCGAAGGTTACGTATGAAAGGACGGCATCTCACGTCTTGTGTTCGACGTCGACGTACGTACATTGCTAGCATGTCGGCGAGAGTTTTGTTCAGCCGCTCCGTATACCTTTCTTCTGCGGGTGGTAGGCAGTTGACTTCCTGTGGCTTATCTGGCTGTATTGCAGAATGGCTTGGGTGAGTTCTGCTGTAAACGCCGTTCCTCTGTCGGTGATGAGGACTTCTGAGGCACCATGTCGCAGCAGGATGTTTTCGACGGAGCATTTCGTCACTTCTGCTGCACAACCTTTCGGCAGAGCTTTCGTTTCAGCGAAGCGAGTGAGGTAACCCGTGGTCACGACGATCCACTTCTTTCCAGATGTTGACATTGAAAAGAGTCCCAACAAATCCATCCCGATCTGCTGAAATGGTCGGCAAGGTGACTCGATCGGCTGTAGTAATCTCGCTAGCTTCATTGACAGTGTCTTGCGTCGTTGGCAGTCACGGCAAGTCTCGACGTAACGGGCGACGTCGCCGGTCTGGCGCGGCGAATAGTACTTCGCTTGTATCTTTGCGAGGGTACGGGAAAAGCCGAGGTGCCGGCTGTCTGATCGTCGTGCAGGGCGTGCACGACTTCTGACCGGAGTGCTGCAGGCACAATGAGGAGGTAGCTTGCATGGGTTGGTAAAAAGTTCTTGACCAGGACGTCGTTTCGCAAGAAGAACGCAGACAATCCGCGCCTAAATATACTCGGGACAAAGTCGGTCTTGCCTTCCAAGTACTCAGCAAGGCTTCTTTCTTAGCCCGGGGTGCGCTCGCTGCTGCTCCGCAAAGTCGTCAGTGCTTATTGTTGCTAAAAAGGCGTCGTCGTCTTGGTCATCTTTGGGCGGCGAGTCCGCGGGAGCGCTAGACAGGCAGTCGGCATAAGAGTGTTTTCGTGCGGACATGTAAATTACCGTGATGTCATATTCTTGCAGTCTGAGGCTTCACCGTGCCAGGCGTCCTGAAAGGTCCTTTAAGGTCGCTAGCCAATACAAGGCGTGATGATCGCTTACGACTTTGAACGGTCTGCCATATAGGTAAGGGCGAAATATTGCTGTATATAGCCCAAATGATGGCGAGGCATTCCTTTTCGGTTGTAGAATAATTGCCTTCAGATTTTGATAGTGACCGGCTAGCGTAAGCTATCACCCGTTCAAGTCCATCTTTCCTCTGGAATAGGACGGCGCCGAGGCCTAGGCTACTGGTGTCAGAGTGGATTTCCATGTCGACGTCTCCGACGAAGTGCGCAAATACCGGTGGCGACTGCATGCGTCGTTTGAGTTCCTGAAATGCGTCGATCTGCGGCGTTTCCCACTTGAACTCGACATTGCATTTAATTAGATGGGTCAGCGGCGCAGTGATGTGTGAAAATTCCTTGACAAAGCGCCTGTAGTAAGGCACACTGCCAAGGAATGTACGCACTGCCTTTTGTCGATGGGGTGCGAGAACTTTGCAATGGCAGCTGTCTTCTGGGGGTCGGGGCGGACTCCAGATTTGCTGTTGACGTGGCCAAGGAACAGAAGCTCATCGTAAGTGAAGTGACACCTTTCCGGTTTTAGAGTGAGCCCTGATGACTTGATGGCCTCTGGTGCTATCGCAAGCCGCCTAAGGTTATCATCGAAATTTCCGGCGAAGAGGACGACGCCATCCAAGTAAACCAGACAAGTCTGCCACTTCAACGCTTCTAACACCGTGTCCATGACACGCTGGAATAATGCAGGCGCCGAGCAGAGTTCGAATGGCATGACCTTAAACTCATAGATGCCGTCTGGCGTGATGAAGGCAGTCTTTTCGCGATCCCGCTCGTCGACTTCTATTTGCCAGTAGCCAGTCTTGAGATCCATCGACGAGAAGTATTTAGCGTTGCAGAGCCGATCTGATGCGTCGTCTATCTGTGGAAGGGGGTATATGTCTTTCTTCGTAGTCTCTTTCAATCGACGATAATCGAAGCAGAAACGCGTGGTTCCGTTTTTTTTTCTTTACCAAGACTACAGGAGATGCCCACGGGCTTTTCGATGGCTGGATGATGTCGCGCAGTATTTCGTCGACTTGTTGCCTTATAGCATCACGTTCTCACGTTCAAACTCGGTATGGGCTCTGACGGAGTGGTCGAGTACACTCTTCGGGTATTATGCGGTGATTTGCAACTGGTGTTTGTCGAATCCTCAATGACGTTGAAAAACAGTCTTTGTGTCGTTGGAGAAGGCCTTTCAGCTGTTCCTGGTTACTGACGAGGCGACATGGATTTATGTCAAAGTCTGATTCGAGAACTATGGTCGTCGAGGCAGATGCCGCAGAATCGCAGAGGACAAATGCATTGCTGGCTTCCAGAATTTCCTCAATGTATGCGATCGTCGTGCCCTTGTTGATGTGCTTGGACTCCTGGCTGAAGTTGGTCAGCAACACTTTCATTTTTCTTCCGTGCAGTCGAGCGATCCTTCCGGCGACGCAAATTTCTCGGTCGAGCAGTAGACGTTGGTCACCCTCGATGACGCCTTCTATGTGTGCAGGTGTTTCGGTGCCGACAGAAATGACAATGCTACAGCGGGGCGGGACGCTCACTTGATTTTCAAGCACACTCAAGGCATGGTGACTACGAGAGCTCTCCGGCGATATTGCTTGATCTTCGGATAGCGTTATTGACTTCGAGTTCAGGTCGATGACTGCGCCATGTTTGTTCAGGAAGCCCATGCCGAGAACACTGTTAGAGGATAACAAAGGTGGCAGGGTAGCTGCGGTCATATTTGGTAGTTCTGGCCGTGTAGATTTCAGTACATGTTATCAAGTGTCCTCCAGCTGTCCGTATTTGAAGGCATTCCCATGAAGTTTTAACTTTCTTCAACTGGGCGGTGATGGGCCACTCGATCATGACGGAGTAGTCGGCTACTGTGTCCACTAAGACGGTGACTGCGGGGCCGTCGAGAAGTATGTCGAGGTCAGTGGTTCTTTGTCTTGCGTTGCAGTTAGTTCTTGGCGTCGGGTCACGACTGCGTCGCGTTGACGGGTGGCTGGAACATCGCGTCGCCAGGTATTCTTTTGTCGGCGTATTCTTTGCTTCTAGGCTTCGTCGGGATGGCGCCGTCTCGTTGATATATCGTCGACATGAACTTTTTGACGTCTTCGTCGGTGGCGGAGGATCTTTGTCAGTTCGACGGACAGCCACTGCACCTCCACAGGTTGCTGCTTTTAGTTTTCCGGATGTGAGCTTGCAGACCGGCCCCGGGCTGGGCCAGTGTACAGTCGGCGTTGCGGCGACAGGTAGCGGCATGGTGATAGCGAACGGGATGGTCGTCGAGAACTCCACTGAGTGGCGGCGAGGTAGTCGGCGATGACACGTGCGCGCTCCCCAAGCTGTGGACGCTGTGCGTTGACGGTTAACCCTGGTAGTCCCAAGTGGGGGTATGGGCATCGGCAGTACAAATGGTCGGCTTCTATGCAGTGGTAGGAGAGCGGGTGGTGGTCGGGGGCGCACCAGATGTCTGTCTTGCTCGATGCGCTTCGCTGGCCGACAGGTGGGCGGGGTGGCGGCGGCGACGGAATTACGGCGTCATGGGGTACCTGGCACGGGCGCGCAGGGGGAATCTGGTGGCGGGCGTCGGCGGCTTAGGTCATCGCTTCGGGCTGAGACCGCGGTGATTCGGGGACTGCAAGTGACTGCTGAATCTCCTCTTGGACGACGTCAGCAATGGGCGCTACTTGAGGCTGCGATCTTGGGGAAATCCTCTGAAGCTTCTCTCGCACGACTAATCTGATGGTCTCGCGCAGGTCGTCGGTGCCCACTTGGTGAAGTTCGGCGTAGTTCGTTAAGAGCGTGCGTCGGCTGAACTGCCTGTTCCTAATTTCTAGTGTTTTCTCGATGGTTGTAGCCTCGAAAGTAAATTCAGCAACTGTCTTGGGCGGGTTGCGCATCGATCCGGCGAAGAGCTCTTGCTTGATACCCCTCATCAATAAGCGAACTTTTTTCTCTTCTGGCATGTCAGGAAGGAAAAAGTGGAGAAGGAAGGCAGGGAGGTTAACCAGTTTAGCCTAACCGGTTTGCTACCCTACACATGGGAGCGGGATGGGGGGCATGAAAGATGGGAGGAGAGAGAGAGAGAGAGAGCACATAACAGAGCAAACACATCGTCAGTTACAGTTCGTCACTCTTGCGCGGTACGCGACATCACTGTCACAGCCGCTTGTCCAAGCCCGTACGTATCCTTCATAAACCGAAGTAGTCCCTTCGTCGCCTTCAGCTGCGATGTCTTCTCTCGGCGATATGTGAAAATGGTTGCAACTGACAATGGTCTATTGTCCAGGTGCGCTAGAACGGACGCCATGGACTGTCTCTGAACATTATATTCAGGACTGTCGCACAGCATGTGTTCCAGCGTCTCCTCGCAAAGACAGGCATTGCAGAGAGCGTTGTCGGTCATTCCAATGCGAAACGAGTAGGATTTCGTGAAGGCCACCCCTAGCCATAAGCGATAAAGTAGGGTGGCCTCACTTCGGTGGAGTCCAGTTGGCATACAGAGATGCATCAATGAGGGCAGGTCGTGTTGATGATTGCTGCGGTTGGTCTGGAACATATTTATACTGATGGTTCCACAAACATCCAGTGTTCGTCCGGTGCTGTGGTCGTCCCAGCAAGAGGTATTACCATCAGCTTTAGGACTGACCACCCAACGCCATCTACATCTGCGGAACTAGCTGCTCTTCGCGCTGCACTTTGTTTCGTCAATCGGGAACCACCTCGACAATGGTCAATTTTCAGTGACTCAAAGGCAGCCCTACAATCTGTGCTATCAGCTCTGCGTCGCGGGCCATTCGAACAGCTCGTGCTCGATATTAGATGCCTACTTCATACATCACATGAGAAAGGACATCACGTGACGTTTCAGTGGCTGCCAAGTCACTGCGGCGTCATAGGAAATGAAGACGCCGATAAAGCCGCTTGGACAGCTCTCGAAGACACACAGGAAGAGGCCATACCACTTTCACGGTCCGACGCAGCCAGCAGACTTCAAGTGCTTGCACGGGAGATCACGCTCTCTCTATGGTGCACACCAAGCAGCTGGCATGTCAGGGTCGGCTTGTCTGAACAGGTGAGTCATCTCCTCCTTGAAGATCGCGATGCTCTCGTTGGGAAGTTGCACTCGGGCTTCTAGCTGAGCTTCGGCCTTTTCCTTGCGCACGACACTCGTAAGGATCTGCAAGAAACCATTGCATAACAGGTCCCATGTTGTCAGGGTCGATTCTCGTTTCTCAAACCACGTTCTGGCGGCGACTTCTAAGGCGAAGTATACAAGCCGCAGCTTGTCGTCAGAGTTCCAGCTGTTGAATGCGGCGATTCTTTCGGATGTCTCCAGCCAGGTTTCTGGATCTTCAGTCGATGATTCATGGAAGAGCGGTGGCTCCCTGGGCTGTTCCAGCTCGATGGGGGACGCTGGGGCTGCCATTGAGGTTGACTAGGTGACGATCTTCCTGATCGTCTCAGGCAAAAGTTCGCGCTCCGCGAGCAGTCCTTGCAACCTGCAGCTACCTTGTTGGTCCTTGGCGACGTTGGTGCTGTCTTCTGCGTTCGGGCTTGGGTCACGGCTTGGTAGGGGCGTCCGGTACATGAACGCAAAGCACCTCCATCAGATGTCACGTAGTAGTGACGGTAAAGAACACAGTGGCAATACTGTGACTGACGAAACTAACCTGTGCCCACAACAACAGACTACACTTAAGGCACCACGATAGCGCCGAACACAGTCGGCGATTGTCGAAATCTCATCAGCGGGTCAAGCGCGTCGGCTTTTGTACATCAGTCATCGAAGGTTTCAGAGTAATCGCTGGTGGCCGCGTCGCAGGGGGGAATCTTCGCATGGCTGCGACTGGCTGTGTTTAAGCAGACGCTCTTTCGACGCTAGTGCCAAGGTCACCTTCAGTTACGGCCCCAGCAGGAGGGTGGTACTTTGGCAAAATGGCGGCGCACACGATTGTTTACGTTGTCATGGCAGCAGGAACCGCAGCCGTGCGACGCCTCCTCACCCTACCGCTTTGTTTTTTATTTTTATTATGACGAACCGCTCCGCTCCCCACTTCACCCTAGGATTCCCCATACCCCGCGCACCTTCACTTGTGCTTTCTTTTTGCTTGTCCGCGGCGCGTATTTTTTTTTATCGTACGCGCGCCACCCCAGGCATTTGTGAAATGGTGCGTGGTGCGCCGTGGGTTCTTTATGCGTTAGCACGCACGCAGTCTTGTCCACACTTTGAGTATGCCAGCATATGCCAGAACATATATATAAATTCCACTTCCAACACAACAGATCTTTGGCCTCGTTTTATTGACTTCCGTTTCCGAAAACAAATATTTTCGCATAACTTAGTACGATACACGCTCAGAAAATGAACAAAAGTGAAAAAAGCATGACATGTACATGATACTAAACAACACAAAAGTTCAGACAGACAAATAACAAAAATAAAACTCAAGAAATCGCGAAGGCCGTTTTATGTCATCATCATCATCATCATCATCATCATCCTGGCTACGCCCACCGCAGGGCAAAGGCCTCTCCCATACTTCTCCAACTATACCGGTCGTGTGCTAATTGTGGCCATGTTGTCCCTGCAAACTTCTTAATCTCATCCGCCCACCTAACTTTCTGCCGCCCCTTACTACGCTTCATTCTTAAAATGCAGTACGTAACCCTTAATGACCATCGGTTATCTTCCCTCCTTATTACATGCCCTGCCCATTTCTTTTTCTTTATTTCAACTAAGATGTCTTGAACTCGCGTTTGTTCCCTCACCCAATCTGCTATTTTCTTATCCCTTAACGTTACACCCATCGTTCTTCTTTCCATAGCTCATTGCGTCGTCCTCAATTTAAGTAGAACCATTTTCGTAAGCCTCCATGTTTCTACCCAGTACGTGAGTACTGGTAAGACACAACTGTTATACACTTTTCTCTTGAGGGATAATGGCAACCTGCTGTTCATGATCTGAGAATGCTTGCCAAACGCACCCCAGCCCATTATTATTCTTCTGATTATTTCAGTCTCAACAGTAAGGTCCTCTTCCTGCATACATGCTCTGTGGCTCGATCCGGGATTCCTCTATTTTCCCTTTACCGTTAAATTATTGATTGGCTTCTTATGTACCACTTTCTACCGTTCCCTCCTCAAGTCTAGACTAATTCGAGATCTTACCACTACAGCGCACCTTGCCGAGCACGTCCACATCTTGATGCCATGATGCACATCCGTGATGCCGGGGTTAGCGCAGAGTATGAAGTCTATTTCATTTGTAGTCTCGCCATTCGGGCTCCCCCACGTCCACTTTCGGTTATCCCGCTTGCGGAAGAAGGTATTCATTATTCACAAATTATTCCGTTCTGCGAACTCTACTAATAACTCTTGCATGCCATTCCTAAAACCTATTCCATATTCCCCCACTGACTTGTCTCCAGCTTGCTTCTTGCCTACCCTGGCATTGATGTCGCCCATGAGTATGGTGTATTTTGTTTTGACATTACCCATCGCCGATTCCATGTCTTCATAGAAGCTTTCGACTTCCTGGTCATCATGACTGGATGTAGGCGCGTAGATCTGTACGACCTTCAATTTGCACCTCTTTATAGGTTTCACAAGAAGACCTGGCACCCTCTCGTTAATGCTATAGAAGTTCCTGTAGTTTACCAGCTATATCCTTATTAATCAGGAATCCGACACCTAGTTCTCGTCTCTCCGCTAAGCCCCGGTAGCACAGTACGTGCCCGCTTTTTAGCACTGTATATGCTTCTTTCGGCCTCCTAACTTCACTCAGCCCTATTATATCCCATTTACTGGCCTCTAATTCCTCAAATAGCACTGCTAGACTTGCCTGTCCGGACCCAGAGATTCTTAGCACCCTCTGCTGCGTCACAGGTCTGACCGCCGCCGGGGTCAGTTGCTTCACAGCTGCTGGGGAGTGAGGGGCCGGGGTTTGATTGTTGTATTCATATAGGAGGTTGTGGCGAAGTACTGCATCAGAGTGGCCAATCCTGCTCTTGTGAGGGAGTGCGTTACCGGTTCTGGTCACCGGGATCACGCCGCACTCAAGGCCTGTTTATGCAATTTTATCAACACGCGGATTTTCTTTTTTTTTTAATCCGGTGGAAAATTGCGCGGCACCGGGAATCGAACCACGGTCCTCTTGCACGCGAGGCTGATGCTCTACCTCTACACCATTGCCGCACCACGTTTAATGTACACAAATATAAAAGATTTTTATATAATCCCCTAAAGACCAAAGTGTAGAAGAGCTTCAGATATGTGCACTGAGAGCTTCAGATATACTAACTGAGATATTGCACAAAACTGGGCACTTGTATGACATAGTCATGACAACTAAAGAAAGGGAAAATTCACTGGTAACGGCAAAAACAATGACACGCAAAATACCTAAAAAATACAATAAAATGATAAGAATTTTATTGAGAGCCATACCAAGAAAAAAAAACTTGTAAACCTTTACAGAAGTATATGAAAAGCGTGACATGTTCACTAGAACTGAACAAAATGAAAAAGACATGGCAGAACAAAAATAAGACTGTACTAAAAACGGAAATACACGTTATCACATTATTTTGCACTTGGTCATAACTTGAGTAACCATGGCAAGGGGGACCAGAAGGTAGTCAACGTTTGCAGCAGCACATAGAAAACATTCGCAAAAAGGCCTATTCTTCAATCAAAGACCAGGTGAAATAAGCCAACAACACTTCTTTTTCAGCCCGAATGCAATGCTTAGCAGTAAAAGTACGTCACTTAAGGCACTAAGTCATACCTACCGGGCACTCCTTTGTGTAATAAGTACGAACTGCAAAAATCTGCATATATACAGTTGCAATGCTCATGCGTTCCAGAAAAATAAAGCGTATCATGCCTACACATGAAGGTTGTTCGCGCCGTTTTCCCATCGGTAATTGCTGAGATACTGCATAAACACGAACAGTAATTTTTCAGTTGTTAGTACGTTTGTAGAACAGTAACACACAGAAAAAGCACTGAGAGCGGAATGGGAAGCTGGGCGAGTTACCGAAGTCGCAGAATCAGACTTGGCACAAAAGAACAAGTCATAGACCAGGTGACAATGTGGAGGAACATCTAGTTGTCAGCTTTCTCTAATGGTAAGAGGGAAGTGTAGCACAATCAAGGCGCAACGACGTCCGGAGACTCGTAGTACACACATGCACAGGACCGTGTTCGGGCGCATGCGTCTTATGTCCTTAGGTCTGCACGCTCACCTGTTGTCTTTAGGCACCCGGAAGAACCTTGCAGGGCTTGTTTTTGAGGTATTCGTGCACCGCTGCACGATGCACGAGCGGTGCAAGTCGGGAAACGGGTGAATATTCGCGGTATTCGTGCACCGCTGCACGATGCACGAGCGGTGCAAGTCGTGAAACGGGTGAAACATCGCGGAGCACAAGCACACAGGTATCGAGGACCACGAAACTTGACGAAACTGCCCACGCCGGTCAACGCATAGCCCCCCCCCTCCCCCCCCCCCCCCAGCGCACGCTTCCCGATAACAGCAGATAACGAAACATGAAATTTCATGCAGCGGGCTAAGCTGGCTCCTGGCCGGCGGGCGCTCGCGGAGACAGTCGAAAGTAAGGGAGTTGTGAGAGAGGGCAAGGAGAAAGGATTTTAGCGGAGGGGCGAAAGCGCACGGCCATCTCGGAGGCTGTGTGCCGTGCAAGGGAAGCGGAGTTGCTTTCCCGCCCTTATGATGGATGGATGGATGCAAAACTGTAATGAAGGTCCTGAGGTACGCGACTCAGCGAGCTGCGGGCCGCTCCCACGTTGAGACAGTCAGGCCATGCCCGACCGCCGCATCGGGGCCCCTCTGGACAGCCCATAGTTGCGCCCCGGCATCCGGGCTCTTGATAGCAGAGAGCCACTTGTCCTCATTGATTTGTCCTGTGCCTCGTAACGAGGGGCAACGCAAGAGCATATGGTCTAGGCTAGCTAAATCATTGCTGTCTCTGCAAGAACTAGTGGCATAGGTGTCGGGATAAAGCTTGTGGAATAAAGCCGGGCTTGGATACGAGCCTGTTTGCAATAATCTGATGGTCCATGCCTGTGCTCTATTTAACTTCTTGTGTGGAAGGGGAAAGTCTCTCCTGCCGAGATAAAAGTGCTGCGTAATTTCATTGTATGTGATCGGTTGTTCTCTGTTCTCCACCACTGCGGGCCGACGTTGGAGTTCTCCACGGTCGCGGAAAGCGAGACCTCGCGCATTGGAGTGGGCCAGCTCGTTGAGGTTTGTGGGGCCTCCCATGAATGATCCCATGTGAGCGGGGAACCACGTGAGAGTGTGGGTGGCGATGCTTTTGCCGTCGAGGATGCTACAGGCTTCCTTACACCCGGCGCCAACGCTGAAGGCGCGGACGACTGCCCTGGAGTCGCTGAAGATATTGGCATGTTTGTCGTCCAGGAGGGCCAAGGCAATGGCCACTTGCTCGGCCGCACGCGACGACGTTCTTCGTACCGAAGCGGCGTTAACGGTCGAACCCCTGAGGTTGATCGACACTACCGTGAAGTTGTTGCTGTTGTCATACTGGGCCGCTTCAACGAAGCAGCTGCCGCCAGGGAGTTCTGTCGCGCGGCGTAGGAGCGCCACCGCCTTGGCCTTCCTTCTTAATATTTCTACGTTACGCTGGGGATGTATATTGCGCGGGGCGGGTGATATGATGATGTTATCTTTCTGATCTTTCGGAAGGCCCTGGTAGGCGTCTTCGACAGTGGCCGGGGGGACGCCCAACTCTGTTAGGAGTCGTCTGCCCGCCCTGGTGCCGGAGAGCCTAATAATCTGTGCCATTTCTTGTGCTTCTGCAATTTCTTCCAGGGTATTATGAATACCCGATGGTGCCCAATTGCCTCTGCCACCAAAATGGTGGAGGCCCGGGTGTCTTCCAGAAAGTTCTACAGCAGTAGCGTCGCGCATACATGGAATCAGATTACACAAGGTTCGGTGACAGCAGACAGCGGATAGAACCATCGATAACGTTCGAGAAACTTCCGGTATGTGCAGGCGCGTCCTGCGCTGTGCGATAACATTTGTTAGGCGGCGAAACGTGGTCACCCGATAAAGATAAAGAAGCACACGTGGTCAATATCCTTTTGTCATTGCATACGCGTGATCGAAGCCGATGCTTCGTGTATGACGTCGCGCGATCAGTAATGCGCGACCTTGCTCTGTCTTTGGTTTTCATTTTCGCCGATCAGCCTATGACCGCTTAACCTCCAAAATAAAATTAAATTATAGGGTTTTACGTGCCAAAACCACTTTCTGATTATGAGGCACGCCGTAGTGGAGGACACCGGAAATTTCGACCACCTGGGATCTTTAACGTGCACCTAAATCTAAGTACACGGGTGTTTTCGCGTTTCGCCCCACCAAAATGCGGCCGCCGTGGCCGGGATTCGATCCCGCGACCTCGTGCTCAGCAGCCCAACACCATAGCCACTGAGCGACCACGGCGGGTAACCTCCGAAATAGACTCGCCAATGGTGTCTTTATTTTTCGGTTGCTCTTAAGTATAATATGCGTGTGCATTGAAGGAGAGCTTGCCTTTGGTCGAGAAAGGCCTTCAATTAATCAATAAATCTGTTTATTTTCAACCATTTCTCGATTTTAGAACAGCAGTTCGGGGTTCCTCAGGCGAAGAACGGTTGCAGACCACTTGAAAGTGCCCGACGGCCCACGTACGTGGCAGCGGTTTAACAGGCCAGATGTGGGCAAATGTACAGTAGCGCAATACAGTAATAAATAAATTTACTGAAAAATACTAACGTATTAAAAATGAGTATTTATTACAAATACAACGAAGACAATTATTCAATGAACACGTACATTCAGGAAATGTTTAGCACACTTTCAGTTCGTTCAGCATAGGGGGTCGCTTGTGAAATCTGCATGCAACAAAAACACGCTATACTACTATCGCTTATATATTTGCAAGCGTAACTACCCATGCACCTTACTTTGGTATCTTTGTGTAACGGAAAGAAGTCGTTATTCCATTATGCATGGGCCACGCGCACAGATGGCGCCGTTGTCGCTCCACACATGGTGCAATCGGAGCTAAATTTACCCTCTCGCTCGGCGTTCCGAGAGGCATGGCTCGGCAGTACGTTCGTCGATCCGAGCGAGCTCCCTCTGCCGTAGTAGGTTGCTCGGATATGGCGCCCCGCGTTCGACACCAAGAAATGGCGGGAAAGATCTCGGGCAGTGAAGCATAAGGTTGCCATTCCCCACCCACCACCTCTGACCATGGCGGGCCCCCTACGGATAGGGAGTGAGCACGACTGTGAGTTATCTATTTGGGCCTGTTGGTGTACCATAAGTATGTGCAGAGGTGCACACAAGGCTTGTGTCCGTGTCCTTTATGCACAACTCTGCATACTTATACGACTGCGAGGTTAGACCGTGGGACCATCACTAGCTGTATCATAAGTTAAGCTTGTACAGCGCTTAGCGATTGAAACGCGATACTCAGACAGCATGATGGCCGGCACGTTTTCGTGCCACCGTTGGACGCTTGGAACGTTAAGCTGATGCACTTATTTGTCACGCGAAAATGAAAGTCATTTCGATGCATCGTGACGCAACTGGGCCCCCTCAGCGATCACCCAGCGCTCACCGGTGGCGCAAGAATCACCGGCCGTCGTACTGTCCGAGTATCGCGTTTCACTGTACGCTTTGTAATGCGTGTATAAATATTGCTTGTGCATTTGGTTACGTCATATCTGTACCCTGGTGCCCATGCACCCTCAGCAGCACGCGCAATATGTTTCACGTATTCTGTTGTGGCTTTGTCCTGATACAGCTTACATTTTTTTTTTCAATTCGGTGGCAGATTTTCGAAGGCGAGGGTGAGCGTCGCACGCTTTTGGACGACGTGTGCCGGCTGGACTCCCCGATGGTGATCACATCTACCCGCCGCATTATGACCCTCCAGTTGCGACTACACGCTCTACGTCGAGACGCTGTCGAGGCTGCTTACCAGATGAGGGCGACGCGTGAGTCCGCAATCAGTATCCAATATATTAAGCACTATTGTTTTATGCTGCTGTAAAGATATATGAATTACTGAGAAAGATTTAAGCCCCTAAAATCATACTTTGGAAGAACACATACATGCATAAAAGCATTACGTGCACATATATATGTTACGTTATAAGTATGCCAAACGTTTCAGCTAAGATAAAACGAAAAGCCTTGTGAATTCTGGCCCAAGTTCCGAATTTTGTCAAGCTAGGATCGTTTGTAAGTGCTCCTTGCCTCAGGGCGCTAGCCTTCGCCAGTACTTTGTCCAGCATCAGGACTGGCTGCATTTTTTTCTTACGAGAACAATTCTAGCGTACGCTCTTTTTGTGGCCTTCCTTAAAGAGGCATTATACAGGAGCCGCATTTACGAAAATTATCTTGCCTAAGGGTGTTTTCTCGTTTGCTCGTGTTCTGACCACCACTCATGAAAGAGATCGGTGCGATAACTAGACGATAGGCACCACGACTATAAATGGCAGATGGTGCTTGCACAAGATAAATTTTGGAAATGTGGATCCAGATTGAAATAAAGGTTTCTCTTCTTTTCCCTTGCTTTTTTTCGACAACCCATTCATTGCAACGGCGCACAACCTAGAGAATATTTCCCACAATTAGAATAGTCACCAAATGTGGCCAAATACCTTTTTATTCATTTTATTTTATCTTAAAACACACATTCGATATCACGCTGTTGCAGTTGTAGTGAGTGCTGAAAGATAGCGCCTGTTTCTGCATATTGTGCCCCAAGATCTGCCACAAAATAGAAAAAAATAGTGGCGCCTGACACCGGAAAAAGATGCCGAGAGAGAGTGCGGCTATACTAATCCAGCTACACCCAAATTAGGAAGGCTTAAACAGAGACACTCCCTCACCAGAACAGGAATTGGCCTCCCTGGTGCAGTATTCGGCCACTCCCTCCCTCATGATTCCTAAAATTAACCCATGGCCCTCAGTTCCCAGCAGCTGCGGAGCACCTTACCAAGGCGGCGGTCAGACCTGTAACACAGCAGAGGGTGCTAAGAGCCTCTGGATCCGGAGAGGCCGCCAATGGAAACTGACCGTGGCAACATTTAACAGCCGAACTCTGTCGAGTGAGGCTAGCTTAGAAGGACGCTTTGAGGATCTATCAGGCATTGTTTGGGATATTATTGGCCTTAGTGAGATTAGAAGAACTGCTGAGCCTTATACAGAGTTCGCTATACGGCCATGTCCTCTGCTGTAGAGGTCTCCCCGATAAGAAGCAATACGGAGTAGGATTCCTAATATACAAGCACATAGCGGGCAACATTGACGAATTCTTAATAAAGAAAAAATCAGACATCCACCCGTTCGAAGCAATTGCTACAAAGGAAACCCATACGGGTTCCTGGAAAGAAAAGCCTAACAGTTGAAGAAAATTTGTTACATGAAAAAAGTTGTAACATATGTATCAAGACGCCTTTCTTTGCTCCGGCTTGACCGGGTGTAAATGGGAAAGAGCAGCCCTAGCTCGTGTACCCGATGTACCAGATACGTAGTGATGCTGAATTGTCGGCTACAGCCTTATCACCATCCTACGTCGTTCTGTTCTAAGCAGCAGACATACGCTTCTGTGGCAGGTACGCAAGAAGCCCTTTATTCGAGGCAGCAGCGTACTTTTATAGATAACGCTGCATGCCGGTAAGGCACGCGTCATTCATGGTACAATCTTATCAGACCGACTGGCCGATACAGAACATTCCTTCCACAATTAAAGCGACACGTGTTTCTTTCCGCGCTCATAATTGGGAGCTTGATAGCGATCAGGAGGATGCCTTGTGCGATTACTTCTTCGCAAATGGGCCTCTTCAGGTGATGCCATGGTTGATGCGGTGATACTTGCAGGCTGCGATGCTGGTTCCTTAGTTGAAGTGGAGTCGTATAAGCGAACATCCTCAAGCTGGTCCGCAGTAGGACCACTAATCATGGAGTCAGCAGGGGGATCTTCTTCCGAGGGTTTTGATAGAAAGTCTCGATAAATACGGGCACTTGGAGTGGACTCAGGATGCGCTTCTTTTGTGACGTCCGGATGGAATGAAGTCTTTGGTTCCGAAATCCAGCTGGGTCTCAAGTGGTCGATATCCACAAAACGAAAATGGTCACCGACTTTGACTACAAACGTAGAGTCGCTTACGCGTTGCACTACGACAGCTTCCTCCCATGACAGGGTTTCCCCCTCTCGTAGTCTTGACGAGAACTGTGTCACCGGCTTCCATCTGCGGGTCCCTTCCTTGGCCCTCGTTGCGATGGGTGGTGTCTGTGTCTTGACGGCTGCGCATATCCTGCTCAAAACTTGGCTTCAGGAGTGAAAGCGTCACTCGAGGTTGTCGTTTCAGGAACAGCTCAACCGGCGTTCTTCCTGTTACGGAATTCGGGGTGTTCCTGTAAGCAAGCAAGAAGTCGTTGATGCAGAGTTCTGTTTTGGCCTGTTAGGTTATCGTGAAGCACTTGCTTGAGTAGAGGGGCTTTTGCTGTTTGAACTAGCCTTTCTGCTGCACCGTTCGATGAAGCATGGTACGGTGGCGTACGCGTGTGTCGAATCCCGTGAGAAGAGGTGAAATTGGCGAACTCCTGCGCAGTAAACTGAGGTCCCTTGTCCCTGATCAGTTCCTCTAAGTAGCCATACGCTGCAAATATATCCTTGAGACAGTCGATTGTTTTTGACGTGCGGAGGCACGTCAAAAACAATCGCCAGTGGGTCGGGCGACATGGACCAAAAAAACGCCAGTGGGTCGGGTGGCATGGACCAGTGGCATGGCTTGCAAGGTCACCGGACTTGGCACCTCTTGACTTCTTCTTGTGGGGACATGTGAAAGACCGAGTGTACCGCAAACCTACAACTACATCAGAAGCGGTAAAGGCAGAGATTGCTGAGGCCTGCAGCGAGATACCGTCCGGCGTCATCAGAAAAAGCTACATGAGACGTGCTGAAAAGGTGTCAATACCGCATCATGGCAGAGGGCGACTTGTTTGAACACATTCTTTAGAGAGACATCACAGCGAATAAATCTCTACAACCGTTATCCATGAAAAAAGCCATCTCTGTGAAACTTTTGTACGACTTGGAAAAAGCACGTAAGTAACATGAAATTACAAATTCTGTGCCCACAAGGAATGGACAGGAAGCTAACAAGCTACCTTCCGTGTCAGTTTACAATCCTTCCTTTTGTGACAACCAGCGTCATTCACTCGACGTTATCAAGCTTGTTATAATGCGTGCTTGTTTGGGTCTTGCTCCCAAATTCGAACTCATGAGCTTATCATTTTTCCTCCGCATGCATTCTGCTAGCGTGAGAGTGCAATTATCGCCGCAGAAATTAAATTATGGGGTTTTACGTGCAAGAACCACTTTCTGATTATGAGACACGCCGTAGTGGAGGACTCTGGAAATTTCGACCACCTGTGGTTCTTTAACGTGCACATAAATCTAAGTACATGGGCGTTTTCGCATTTCGCCCCCATCGAAATGTGACCGCCATGGCCGGGATTCGATCCCGCGACTTTGTGCTCAGCAGCCCAACACCATAGCCACTGAGCATCCACGGCGGGTTATCGCCTCAGAAATGGGAGCCGCGTTGTATTTCGACTGCCGCCATAACCCACTGGCGTTTATCTCGGAACAAAGCGCAACGCGAAGCTCTGTCTTGGGCAGCATGAAAGGCGCAAAGCGAGCGATCTTTTTGCAAAGCACGATTGAGAGCGCTGTAATCGTGGCGCATTCCGGCGCACAGAGCGCACTGTCCCGTGGTATTTTTTAAACTCCGTGGGCTTTTGTTTTTCCCGAATAAAAACCGCCACGCTAACTCTAGTTCGTTGGAAGTGTCTGGGTTGGGCAATATTTGTGGAGCTCCACACCTCTCCTATTGCCGCCTGAACGTTTCAAGCAATACTTAAAAAGTTAATTAATTTATCTCGGCTAATTATTCAAAAAAGACAAGCAGAAAAGTTTGGAGGACGCTTAAGCTTCGGCTTCAAGAGTGGAACGCCACAGCGTTCCCGTCGACCCGCCAAGGGGTGTAAGACAATGCGATAAAGCACCGCGATCACTTACGAGGCGCCCTGCATTGGACTTTGGACCCACCAATCACGCGGTGAGCGCCGAGCAACGCAGCGTTCGGCGCGGCAACGAAACGTGCGCCTGAGCAAGCGGAACGAACCAAAGAATTCGGTGATTCGGAGGGAAAAACGATCTACGCGAGCCAAATGTCGTGATCGGCACGGACAGCCGGGCCGCGACGCGCCTCGCACCGGTCCCCGCACAGCCCCAATGCGCTCAAACGAGACGAAGGCGAGAAGCGGGCGAGTGGCGCGCCACCAGTCGGGGCAGCGCCGTACATTGCGAGGAGGGGGTCTTCTCTGTTTGCCGCAAGATGGCTCTGCGTGTGCGACAAGCACAGAAGAAATGTAGCGGAAACGTACTTCGCTACGCGTTTAACTGCGACTTCTGTAATTTACACGCTCATAATTACCGATATACACAGCAGTATAACTTTCTACGGCACGTTTCTAAGGCAACACCGCATTCACTAGAGGCGCTTTTGTCCCACTTTGAACCATAGAACTCATGGCTGAGTGGTAGCGTCTCCATCTCACACATCGGAGACCCTAGGTCAATGCCAATCTTGCAAGTTGTTTTTATTTATGAATTGCTTTCCGGGCTTTCCGGGACGACACCGGCTTTTCTGCGACACGAGCTCCTTAACGCTGCCGCTTTAATATGGTACTGTAAGTTTAGATAAACGCTAACAACATCCACGCGATTTCTGTTCTGAAGAACGCATAGGTTTTTTTTTCAAAATCTTGGTCCAAGTTAGCTGGGACGCCCTGTATATAATTAGATTAAAAGTGTCAATGAGAAAATTGTAGAGCAACATGAAAAGCTTCTGATATAGCTTTCTGCGTTGCTCAATACGTGCTACATCAGTGTTTTTTCCGAGCTTGAAAGAAACCCGCGAATACACGCAAAATTGCCCCGCGACTGGCCACTCGATGTACTTTGCGTTACCTTACACCATTACCTTACCGTTACGACCGCTACAATATTACCTTGGTTCTATCCAGCTGCGTTTCATTTGCATATTTTAAAGCTCTAGCTAAAGTTAGCTGGGACACCCTGTATACAGTGCTCCATTTATCAGTTTTGTATCGTTTGTATTGGTTTTGTATCAATTTCGCGGCGTTGAATAAAAACACTGTCTCGTTGTCCTACCTAACCTTGTCTTTATCATTTTGTTGTAGTTTCTTGACTTCATGTCAGAAATACAGTGTCTTGTTTGAGCTGCACGGAATTTTACAGAAAGGTGAATTTTGTGAGTATAGTTCCCGATATTCTATCAGGTTATATATGTTTGTGAACACTAGGAACTCGGTATCGTGCAAAATATGGCAGATAATTCATTAGGATATCTTAAATAACTGCTTAATTGGCAACTATAGCGGAAATTCGGGAATTGAGGACCCAAAGTTACATTATTAACTCAACAAAAACTTCTTTTCTAAACAAAATTGCCTTGGAGGTTAGAACCTGCAGTGCTCTGGCCCTGTGGGCGGCCCAGTATAGCAGTACCGAAAGAAATATGAAATAGTGCATGGGTGACGTCGATCTCTCTATTCTCTCAATTGCGAGTGCAGACCAACAGTAGCTCAAGCTTTAGCTGGCACGGGCTTCGTCGCGGCCTTATTATTATTTTTTTTTTTTTTGCTTGGTGACGCCACAAATCGACGCGAAGCGTGCTCTATTCCGTTCCGAACCTTGTGGTGGTACCGCAGCTTGGATAATGACGTTTGCCAACAGTCACAAATAAAGAAAGGCTTTATTAATCAGAATCAAGAGAACTCGTAATTGCCATAGAATTGGTGCCCGCGCAGCGGAATAAAGGTGACGTTTTCTAATAGGGTGGGGAGATCAGCGTCACTGACATGCTATTTAATGTTCGTTTGCTTTCAGGGCTGCCCACAGCCAAATTACTACAAGCCGTAGTACCTACGACGATATTTTGGAAGTTGTTCTTGGGCAACGTCGAACTGTCGGCCTTCAATTTTGCAAAGGAAATATTGCCTCTAAAATTGCTAATTAAAACTTTATTGAAATATATTTGTTACTTGTGAGCCATATTTTCCACGATGCCGCATCTGTATTGGCTGGCAAGCCTTACAGTCTGACATCAGATATGCAATTGCGCTTATTACAAGTTATCAGTGCAGCACCCTGTGTTATTCGGTGCAGAAAATAAAACAGCGTGTATACCTGCTACATTCGCGAATTCTGGGAACGAAAGCGAAGAGGGGAAGGGGGGGGGCATGCGCGGTATCCAAGGTGGCTGTGCTGGTGTTGAATCATCACCCTCCCCCTTCCTCGGCAATTTTCGATATCCTCGCCTTGCTTACTACCCCGGGTGGGGGGGGGGGGTTGACAGAAGACCATGGGCCCCGGGGGTCAAACGATCTAGCTGCGCCACTGCATGGGGATAATGCATGAAACCGCAACTAGGCTGGCTTCAAAGGCAGCAATTGAAGTGGGAGGTGATGCACCAAAGCAGCTAGTATGCAAGCTCTCACAAGTATCATCATCATCATCATCATCACCATCATCATCACCATCAGCAGCCTGTTTTATGTCTACTGCAGGACGAAGGCCTCTCCCTGCGATCTCGAATTTCCCCTGCCCTGCGCAAGTCACAAGTAACAAAGTACCTAATGAAGAAACGATGAAGAATGAAAGTGTCCAACTCAAGAGATCAGATAGGATTCGAGGAACGGTCAAAACTGATCAACAAGGAGAAAATAAGGGATATTCGAAATCATAATGTGAGAAAGACTAAAGAAGCAGTAAAAAATGGACGCAGCATGATTTCAGTGAGGAGGAAACTTGCCATAGGACAAACCAAGATGTATGCACTTAAAGATAAGCAGCGTAATATCATCAGAAATCTCGAAGGTATAGTAAAAGAAGCGGAAGAATTCTATACTGACCTGTACAGTACCCAAAGGAGGCACGATACCTCCATTCGAAGCAGTAATGAACAGGTTGCAGAGACTCCTTCTATAAGTGGCGATGAGGTTAGAAGGGCCTTGCAAGACATGAAACGGGGAAAAGCGGCAGGAGAAGATGGAATACCAGTCGATTTAATCAAAGATTGAGGAGACATAATACTTAAAAAACTGGCGGTGCTCTATACGAAGTGTCTGTCGACTTCAAAGGTCCAAGAGAACTGGAAGAATGCAAACATTTTACTAATCCACAAAGAGGGAGACGTTAAAGAATTGAAAAATTATAGGCCCATTAGCTTACTCTCAGTATTATATAAAATATTCACCAAGGTAATTTCCAATGGAGTAAGGGCAACACTGGACTTTACTCAACCAAGGGAACAGGCTGGCTTGAGGAAGGGATACATTACATTGGATCACATACATGTCAGTAATCAGGTAATCGAATAATCCGCAGAGTACAATCAGCCTCTCTATATAGCGTCCATATATAGATTACGAAAAGGCATTTGATTCAATAGAGGTACCAGTCATAGAGAGATTCTACAGATTCTACAATATCTACAGAGATTCCACAGCTACCTTAATTCTACACAAGAAAAGTAGGAAGATGCCTATAAAGAAAGGAGACAGACAATTAAGGAGACAATCTCTGCAATGCTATTCACTGTGTGCTTGGAAGAAGTATTCAAGCTATTAAACTGGGAAGCCTTAGGAGTAAGGATAAAATGGCGAATATCTCAGTAACCTTCGGTTTGCAGATGACATTGTCCTGTTGATGAACACTGGAGACGAGTTACAACAAATGATTGACGACCTTAAAGGTGCGTCCTCACTTGGGGAAATTAGCGCGCAAGGCGGCACACTTATTTCGGCAGCGCTTGTGGTGTCGTCTTCTCGTCCCTTGTCCCGTCCACGTTTCGCGCTGTTAACACCACAATGGAAAACCAGCAAGCCCAAGCTGTTATTCTATAGAATTCTTGCTGCGAAAGCGCCTTTTGCGGCGCGCGTTTTTAAGCGCGCGGCTTTGCGCGCGCTTATTTCCGCAAGTGAGGCCGTACCTTAACAGAGAGATTATGAGAGTGGGGTTGAAGATTAATATGCAGAAGACATGGATAATGAGGAATAACCGAGCAAGGGAACAAGAGTTCAGGATCGTCAGTCAGCCTCTAGAGTCTGTGAAGGAGTACGTTTACCTAAGTCAACTACTCACAGGGAACCCTGATCATGAGAAGGAAATACACAGAAGAATGAAAATGGGTTTGAGCGCACACGGCAGACATTGTCAGCTCCTGACTGGAAGCTCACCATTATCATTTAAAATGAAGGTATACAATCAGTGAATTTTACCGGAGCTGACATAGAGGGTAGTAACTTGGAGGCTGACAAAGAAACTTGAGAACAAGTTAAGGTCTGCGCAAGGAGCGATGAAACGAGGAACGCTAGGTATAACGTTAAGAGACAGAAAGAGAGCGGTATGGATCATAGAGAAAACGGGTATAGCCGATATTCTAATCGACATTACGAGCAAAAAAAATGGAGGTGGGCAGGTCATGTAATGCGTGGGTTAGATAACCGGTGTACCACTAGGGTTACAGAATGGGTGCCAAGAGAAGGGAAACGCAGTCGAGGACGGCAGAAGACTAGGTGGGGCGATGTAATGAGGAAATTTGCGGGTCCAAGTTGGAATCAGTTGGCGCCGTTGGAATCAGGACAGGGGTAATTGGAGATCGCAGGGAGAGGCCTTCTTCCTGTAGCGTACATAATAAGCTGCTGCTGCTGATGATTGTCCTTCCACGTACTTCCGTGTGCAGGGCGCAAGGAAGGCTTTTGGGAGGAGATAACACATGGAATGGCAGCTTGCTGTAACTTTTAGGGGCTGTGAGATCAGCCAGACGCCCGTCCTGTTCTCTATATCATACACAGGGGAAAGGTGTACAAAGCGATAAAGATAAATGAGAAAGAACATTAGTTATGCGCACTCGAGGGGGTGCACGTCTCCGTCTACAAACGTTCACTCAGTATTTCTGGTAAGTGGATATAGCTTCAGCGTTGACTGGCTTCAGTTCCCCAATCGCAACATGTGCCACAGAAGGCATAATCGATAAGCTAATGGTGAAATTCAGTTAGTTCAACAGCGTATTAGTCCTCATTGGTCACATAATGACTGCTATTTAACCCCCATCGAGATCCATGCACACAATCGACCTTGTGTGTATGCCTAGTAATACTTTTGTACCTGAATATCAGAAAGATAACACATATGCCTTTTGAAGACTAGGATTTTTGTATTGCATAGAGTGCCAGCGCCTACACGAAGACATGGGTTTGAACTAGGCCTACATTAAGAAAAAGCTATTTCCAGCCAGTCCTATTGGTGAACATATAGCCAATGGCAGAGAGCCCTAAGAAACGAAACGCCTCGTGAGTAAGGGTTTGCGTGTCTCTTCCACAGCATGCGGCGGCCTGTACGAAGCGAGCGAGGGTTCAATCGTGTCACCAGCCGACTTGGCCGAAGCGGAAGGCGGCCTCACCTGCATCTGGACTATTCGCGTCAGGAGCAACTACCTGCCACGCGTCGAGTTCAGGGAGTTCGCATTCAGCGAGTCTGAAAATTGCTCCTCCGGATACATCGAGGTGAGAGAAATTTGGGCGGCGCTTACGGTTTCCCGATATTATGTGTGAAGTGCTGAGTATAGGGGTGCGGAGTACAGGGCAAGCACCGCCAGACTTTGTGTTTACAGAGGGAGTCGACGTAAACGTTATTGATAGTGGGAAGATTATCAATCGCTGTACAGCCCCACTGCCCCCTAACACCGTTACACAAAGGGTCATTCGTGTGTTCGTTTCTATACCTTCTTAGCTGCATTCTTTCTGTTGTATATATCTATAGGCATTATTCAATGTGTGTTACTTTACTGTGCCGCCTCTGGTTAGGGGTGGCTTTTACGAAAGCCTACTAATTCCTCATTGGAATATCCGACACACCGATCTGTGACTCATGCAACTGTGATGAGACGATCGAGCACGTGTTGTTTTGTAATCTCTATGACATCGAAAGCGGCGTTCTTCGGAGGGTGTTAAACCTATTAGACAGCAGACTATTTTCAGAGACTAAGATTCTCGCACCATGGCCTCACGCGTCGCAGGCTAACAAAACGACGCTTGCACTGCTATAATTCATGACATGGACTGGCCTCAGTGACCTATTGTAGGCCTGAAGTGATGGACAACCGCTGGTGTTCACAATAATAGTACGCTCTTCCCTCCCTCTCTTTCCTTTCTTTTCATCCCTTAAACCCCTTCCCACGTGTAGGGTAGCAAACCGGACGTGCATCTGCTTGACCTCCCTATCTTTCCTTCCTTCTTTTCCTCCTCCTCCTACATAATATACCAATAATATAAGGCATTAGTCCTTACCTTTACGAGAATATGCTCGCATCTTCGCGGTATAATTGTGGCATACGGCTGCTCCGCGGAAAATTCATTGTGATAGTAGTTGGGCGCGAGAGCAGGTGGAATTTCCTTAGTGAATTTTCCTTATCAGAGCAACCCTCGATTACGCCTCTTTTATTTGGAACCCTCGCGCAGCTAACCTTTCTGGTTGCATCGAATCTATTCAATATAAGGCTGCGCGCTTTATTTTGCGCTCCTACTCTCGATACCAAAGTGTCTGCATTAAATCAGACCCTTAATCTTCCGGATCTTGGCACACGACGGAAATATTTCCGTCTCTTTTTTTCACTCCCTTTACTATTGCGGTTCATCTTTTTCATCGGCTCCAACCTTGCCGGCCCATTATCTGTCTAACCGCAATAACTATGTATGCCAAGTGTATCCCATATTTGCTAGGACCGAAAAATTCCAAAATTCCCCTTTGGTGTTATCAGTGAATGAAACGCCCTACCCCAAGATATGGTAACAATCACTGACCCTGCGCACATTTTTAAATGTATAAAATGTTCAGATGCCACTTCTTGCTTGGCCTGTTCTGCACACACACGCACGCACACACACACACGCACACACACACACGCACACGCGCGCACACACGTGCGCACACACGCGCGCACACACACGCACGCACACACACACACGCACGCACGCACGCGCACGCACACACGCACACACGCACGCACACACACGCACGCACGCACGCACGCACGCACACACACACACACACACATATATATATATATATATATATATATATATATATATATATATATATATATATATATATATATATATATATTTCTACCTACCTATATTTCTACTCTATATTTCTATTTCTATTTCTATTTCTACTTTCTATTTCTATATTTCTACCTACCTTTCTACCTACCTATATATATTCTACCTACTACCCAAAATCCACAAAATAAACAATCCCGGTCGGCCTATCGTTTCCAGTAATGGAACAGTGACTGAGAAAATATCCAGCTTTATTGACAGTCTCATTAAGGACATCCCATCTTCATTTCCCTCGTACATTAAAGACACAAACCATTTCCTTCGGGAGGTATCAAACCTGACGGTACCGGCGGGGGGTTACTTGGTCACTATGGATGTCGCATCTTTGTACACCAACATACCTCACGCCGAGGGCATAGCTTCCGCAGTTTCAGCTTACGCTGGCTCCAGCCAACCTAGGCAATTAGATAAAGACACAGTTGAGACTCTTTTAAATCTAGTACTGAAATATAATCACTTTGAGTTCGAGGACAAGCATTATTTGCAAATCAGTGGAACCGCCATGGGAACGAAGATGGCGCCAAATTATGCAAATATCTTTATGGCATCTTTAGAAATACCCTTCCTCGCAAACTCGGCCGTAAAACCAATATTTTATAAGCGATTCCTGGATGACATTTTCTTTGTGTGGGCCGACAGTGAACAAAGTCTCTTAGACTTCATTTCTAATTTCAATTCTCTGCACCCGTCAATCAGGTTTACGTACAACTTCTCCCAAAATAGTATTCCCTTCCTCGACGTCACTCTGTCACTGAGTGGCGGTCGCATTTCCACGTCCCTATACAGAAAGCCGACAGATCGTCAGCAATATTTGCATTTTTATAGTAGTCACCCCCATCACTGCAAAACAGGCATTCCCTACTCCCAGGCCCACAGATACAGAAGAGTCTGTTCCGAATCTGCGCAATTTGAGCGACACGCGGAGGAACTGAAATCTGCTCTCATACGCCAAAAATATCCTCCAAAAATAGTAGACGATGCCATTGAACGCGCCCGCAGTTTAGATAGAGCACAGATAATGGGAGAAAAGGTTAGCAATACCAATACACAATCAGATCCAAACTTGGTCCTCACATACACCACCGGTGCTCCGCGGGTCAATGCCATTCTCACCCGCCATTTTAATATCATGAAACAGAGCATCCGACTCGCTACTATCTTCAAGCAGCCGCCTCGGGTTGTGTATAGAAGAAACAAAAATTTAAGGGATTTGTTAGTCAGGGCGAGGACACAGAAGTCAAACACGCCCAAGGGCTGTCGACCGTGTGGGAAACCTCGTTGCAAGGTATGCCGTCACATGACAACAGCAGACACGGCTGAAGCATCGAACTCGCCCTTCGTATACAAAATTACCGAAAATCTTGACTGTGATTCCAGTAACGTCGTGTACAAAATTCGATGCGAGGTGTGTAAGCAGGAATATATCGGCCAAACAGAGACTCCTTTCCGCCTGCGGTTTAACAATCACCGCGCACATGTGAAAAGTCTCCCCAATTTACCCTTCTCCAGGCACGTTCGGCTGCCAGATCACTCTTTTGAACACGTGAGCGTTGTGCTCTTGCAGTCTGGTTTCCAACACACCCGTGCACGCGAGCAGAGAGAATCTTTTTTCATCCATAAATTTGGAACCTACACTAAAGGAATTAATGAGAGTCCGGGGCGGCTGACGTGCCTCCGGGATTTGCCGTGAAAGTGCGTGGTAAACGCGAATACATGCTCTGTACTCTAAAATTGAGACGCTTATTCACTGCTTGCCCACCCCTCCGCATGCGCCTCAAGGGGGCGAGCGGAAAACAATAAATTCAGTTTCCTGGACCCTGCCACTGGCCACTGAAGTGGTCATTCTGAGTGACCTATTGCCCTTCTTTAAATACGCACGTGCTGACTTGATGTCAGTTGTCTGTTAAACGTTCAAAAACTGGACCACAAGGAGGCTATTTAACTCGACTCCCTAAATCTAAGCCCATGGGCGCACCTGCTTTGCGAATCCCATGCATATATTCTTTTTTGGAACTATATATTTTTTTTTTATTTTTTTCGCACCGTAGCTGGACCACAAAGTTGCCGGAACGGGCCGTGCCTTGTATATGTGTACTGTGACACTGTGTGTCTTTCTAAAAGTTGCCGCTCTTCTGTCTTCATTCTGGGCCCCTTCTCTATTGTGCCCCCCGCCACCCGATTGAACTTGCCCTCTCTCCCGCTACAACGGCAGCCCACGCACTGGTGCTGCGGAACGACCGCTTTCTCCCTCCTTGCCTCGGGTGCACGGGAACCTAGCTGCCGCTACTTCCCGCCCCCCTCCCTCTCCGTCTTACGTCTCCCTCCTCCTGTTTTCTTTTTTTTTTTTTCTGTTTCTTTCCGTTTTCTTTCTTTTTCCTCTTTTTTCCCTCACTGACCTCCTTGCTCTACATACATGTGACTCCGCCTTCCTCTTGCCCTGCATAGCTGCCAAAGGCCGCTGTAAATCTGCCAAGGCGCTGAAAATCAATCACTGTCACAACTGTTCCTCTCGGTTTGATGTATGTAAGAACGACCGGGCACCCGGTCTGGTGTCTTCACTACCAGGGCCGAACTGCCATTTTTTTGTAAACCCTGATGAAGATCGGTCCACCGATCGAAACTGTCGAAATTAAATACTTGTTCTGTTTACCTTGTAGCACCACTCAAGTTCTTTACGTTTGAAAGGTAGCCTGAAGAATCCCTCTTTGCCTACTATATATATATATATATATATATATAAATTTTAAATGTTTTTTTTCAACATTCACCTGCCGCGTGTGCCTTGTTGAAGCGTGCCATGTATTGCAAGTGTGAATTGTACCCTGTACTCTCACTCTAATTACTCTTCTTTTTTTTACAAACTGACTCTTTTACCCAAATCTGTGCTTGAGTGTTGTCTTCAGTCCTTTTTATTGCGTTGACATATCATGTGTGAATTGTAGCCCCCCCTCCCCCCACCCCTATGTAATGCCTTTCGGGGCCTTTAGGGTATTCAAAATAAATAAGTAAATAATAAATAAATGAATACTATAGAGGGAACGCGCTGACTAGAACGAAGTAGTAGAAGCAGTAAGTGGTTATTGTTAAATAAGATGAATTAGAGGAAAGCAAAGAAATTACTCTGGTCGCGCTGAAACTGTCTAGCTACGTTTACTGACACCTGAACGGCAGTCAGCAAGGACTGCCGTTCAGGTGAGGGGGGGGGGAGGATAGGCGAGGTCGAAGGAAACCATCTACACATTGTACAGTGTGGTAATGAATAAATAAAGTTATGCACATCCCACGTACTGTGGAAATCGAAGTTATGCGAAGCATTTTGCAGTTAGCTGTCTATGGCATCGGCCCTGCGGCGGCGCGTCTCAACCGGCTCTTTGACTCTGTCGCTGACTTCCAGCAGGCGCTCATCGTGGAGTTCGGACGTGCTGAGGGTTAGAAAGAACGTGGGCTTGCGTAGCTGCTGTTTGGATCGCGACACTGGAGCGATCGGATGGGAAACTCGGCGCTGACGCCCGTGGTTGTACCTGGGTCGCAAGCCCCAAGGGTAGCGTTGGCCTGGCGGCCTGGGGTACAACTCGAAGCATCCGAAGGTCCCGGCAAAGCATGAGTCGACTGGTAACAACGAAACAACTTGTTTATTTTAACATCGCAAAGAGTTGGCGGTCAGGTTTGACCGAAGTAGAGAGACGGGAGAGCACTTCACTCAACTGAAGAAATCGGAGCCCTCCTCTTGGCGTCCGGGGGCAGCTGTTTTTATACTCTCGCAGTTGAGGGCAAGAAGGAACCCCTCAAAAGACGAGCACGTGAATGTACAATGGGCTAATGGTGACGCACACTGTCGTAGCGATGCCGTAGCACCATGTCGAGCACGATCTCGTAGCACCCTGTCGTGGCGCTGCGCACGATCTCGTAGCACCCTGTCGTGGCGCTGCGCACGATCTCGTAGCACCCTGTCGTGGCGCTGCCGTTCGGGCACAATGACTGGAACGAGATCCCTGCTTTGGCATCGCCTGTTTCGGGCCCAATAACTGGAATGAGATCCCTGCTTTGGCATCGCCTGTTTCGGGCACAATGACTGGAACGAGATCCCTGCTTTGGCATCGCCTGTTTCGGGCCCAATAACTGGAATGAGATCCCTGCTTTGGCATCGCCTGTTTCGGGCACAATGACTGGAATGCGAGGAGGATCCCTAGGCGGTCGCATCGCCGCAGACGCGCCTGGAAACACCTGGCGATGAGTGTTGCGGCGACGACGATCGGGCCAAAATGTCTGCCGCCCCGCCGCAGTCGCGCCGGCAAAACCACGTGTCGCAGGCGAAACGCAACAGACCGCCCCGCCGGGGGAAGGAGATCCCGATGGACAGGGGACTGCATCCGCTGTCCGGAGGGATGTCGCTCGATGATGCTCATAACCGAAGTCGGGCGTCCCTTGACGTTTCTTGAGCGCAGCGCACAGAGAAGGCCTCGTTCTCTCGTTCAGGTTCGCACGGGACACTGCAAAGTGACTTCGGGAGAGTTCACATTTTTGTTCTCGTTCCCGGCAAGCGTTAGAACTACGCTGAAAACTCAACCGCTCAGTCAGCAAGCACGGCACAACCCTCACTAAGCCCTGCCAGGCTCTTTCCCCTTTTTATACCACTGCCTAGTTCCTTACAGTAGTCTAGCATCACTCAGAACGCGTCCACAAATTGAAAAATTGCACTAGAAAGCATATCATCACTTTGAAACACTAAACAAAAGCAATATGTTAAAAAAAATCCTGCCTCAGGAAGAAAAACATCAGTAACAAACAATTTTGAGGCTGATTCCTACGTTAGGGGCTTCGACTTAAGCCATCGGCGTTACCGTTGAGACTCCCCTTTTTGTAACGCACCTCAAAGGAATATTGTTGTAAAGCGAGGCTCCAGCGCAGGAGGCGGCCATTTTTGGGAGAGATGGTCTGCAGCCATTGGAGAGGGCAGTGATCCGTCTCAATGATAAACCTCGAGCCGGCTAGATAGCATGACAATTTCTGAACGGCCCACACGAGACACGCACACTCTTTCTCGGTGGCGCTATACGCCTGCTCACGACTGGTCAGCTTACGACTAGCATACAGGACGGGGTGTTCTACTTCTTCATTTTCCCGTTGGCACAGTACAACGCCCATGCCTCGCTCACTAGCATCGCACTGAACAATGAACCCTTTTGTATAGTCTGGCGATCGTAGCACAGGCTGGCTTGTTAGGGCACTCTTTAGGGCGCTAAAAGCTCTTTCCTTTGTCTCGTCCCAGACGACTGTTTGAGGCTCTGTTTTTCTTAGAGCATCCGTCAGGGGAGCCGCGATATCAGAGTACCTAGGGATGTACCTCTGATAGTAGCCGGCGACACCTAAGAACGACCGAATATCGGTCTTTGTGCGCGGTTGCGGAAAGTCTCGCACAGCGGCCACTTTTATTTCAGAGGGGCGGCGACGACCCTGACCAATCATGTGACCGAGGTAGACAACCTCGGCCTGTGCTAACTGGCACTTAGGAGCCTTGACTGTCAAGCCCGCTTCGCGCAGGCGGGTTAGCACTGCCCGCAAGTGTGCCATATGCTCAGACCAGGATGCGGAGAATATCGCTACGTCGTCTAGATACGGTAAAGCGAATTCTTGCTGTCCCCGCAACACTTTATCCATGAGACTTGAAAAACAGTATGGCGCGTTCTTCAAACCAAAACTCAACACTTTAGGACGGAATGTTCCCATTGGTGAAATGAACGCCGCATACCTACTAGCCTCTTCTGTAAGTGGAACCTGCCAATAACCCCTGACAAGATCTAGGGTGGAAATAAACTGAGCGCTACTAACTTTCTCAAGGCGCTCCTCGATGTTAGGGATCGGATAAATTTGATCCTTAGTGATGGAATTAAGCCTGCGGTAGTCGACGCAAGGACGAGGTTCCTTGCCCGGTACCTCAACTAAAATCAAAGGGGAGGTATAATCACTCTCACCTGCCTCAATAACACCGAGCTGTAGCATTTTCTTTACCTCAGCCTCCATAATATCGCTCTGGCGGGGTGACACCCGATACGCCTTGGATCGTACTGGCTCTGGGGAGGTAAGTTCTATATCATGAGTAAGTACAGAAGTCCTACCAGGCCTCTCAGAGAACAGACCTTGAAACTCTTGTAATAGCTGGTGTAGTTCGGTTTTCTGCTCGGGCGACAGCGGTGCTTTACTGATAAGGTCACTAATGACTTGACCGGTGTCTTCCCTGTTCGTCACTGAGCCTAGTCCCGGAAGCTCGACCGGAAGCTCTTCAGGAACGTTTACCATCATGCACACCACTGCTTCCCTTTGTCTATAAGGTTTGAGCAGATTACAGTGGTAAACTTGCTGTGCTTTCCGCTTTCCTGGCAGACTTACCACGTAGTTAACGTCCGACAGTTTCTGAACAATTCGCGCTGGGCCCTCCCACTGCACGTCTAGTTTGTTGTTTAGCGATGGGCGCAATATCATGACCTCATCGCCAACCTCAAAACGACGGGCCCTGGCTGTCCGATCATAATAAACCTTGGCCCTCTGCTGGGCCTTTGCCATTGCTTCACCTGACAACTCCTGTGCCCTTCTTAAGCGTTCGAGGAGCTTAAGCACGTACTCCACCACGACTGGGTCGTCGCCCCTACCTTCCCACGATTCTCGAAGCATGCGAAGCGGAGATCGAAGCGAGCGACCGTACACCAGTTCAGCTGGCGAAAACCCCGTAGCTGCATGCGGCGCGGTCCGTAAAGCAAACATCACCCCAGGCAGACACAGCTCCCAGTCAGTTTGATGTTCAAAACACAAGGCTCTCAACACGCGCTTCATGACGGAGTGGAGCTTCTCAACGGAATTCGACTGTGGGTGGTACACTGAGCTGTGTAACAGCTTTACCCCACACCTTTCGAGAAAAGTTGTCGTCAAAGCGCTAGTAAACACTGTGCCCTGATCTGATTGGATTTCCGCAGGAAAACCAACTCGCGCAAATATGGACAGTAGTGCATTGACTATCTCAACTGAGCTGAGTTCTTTAAGCGGCACTGCTTCAGGGAACTTTGTCGCTGGGCAGATCACAGTCAAAATGTGTCTGTACCCCGTGGCTGTTACCGGCAGAGGTCCCACTGTATCAATAACGAGCCGTCTAAAAGGCTCCGTTATGATAGGTACCAATTTCAACGGCGCCCTCGATTTGTCCCCTGGTTTGCCCACCCGCTGACAAGTGTCACATGTCCTCACGAAATGGTCTGCGTCCCGAAAACACCCTGGCCAATAGTACTCTTGCAAGAGACGGTCCTTAGTTTTCTTAACTCCAAGGTGTCCGGACCACGAACCCCCGTGTGACAAGCGCAACAGATCCTGACGATAGCATTGAGGCACGATCAGCTGATCGAACTCCACTCCTCTTCGGTCTAGATACTTCCGGTACAGGACTCCACCTCTTTCCACAAAACGCGCAGTTTTCCTGGCGATACCTTCTTTGACATTGCAGCGCACGTTTTCCAGGCTGCCATCTTTTTTTTGCTCGGCTATCAAAGCCGACCGGCTGACTTTTAGCAACCTATCAAGTCCGTCTGACGTAGGCGCGATGAGCAAATCAGTAGATAGCTCTTCTAACTTTCCCGAATCGGGATTTTCCTCTCCAGTATCTGGCGCCTTCAACGCTACAGACTCAATTTTATTCAGTTCGGGCGTGCTCTGAATATCAGCTTGCTGCGCCTCTGACCCTTTTTCGTTGTTTGATAACGTCGGCCCCGCAACTACCGCCTTTGCAGCGAGCTCCCGAACCTTCGATCTGGTTAAGGCCTGAACACTAGCTTCACCAAACAAAAGCCCCTTCTCGCGCAGGAGGTGATCGGACCTGTTTGAAAATAGGTACGGGTACTGGGGTGGCAGCATAGATGACACTGCCGCCTCCGTCTCAAGCGCTCCGAAAGGTCCTTCAATAAGCACTTTTGCTACCGGCAGACACACGCTATGAGCTTCCACGGCTTGCTTGATCCATGCGCACTCGCCCGTGAACATATGGGGTTCTACGTAAGACGGGTGAACTACATCCATCGTAGCTGCGGAATCGCGAAGCACTCGGCACTCTTTCCCGTTCACGAGGAGGTCTCGCATGTAAGGCTCGAGAAGCTTCATGTTCTCGTCAGTGCTGCCTATTGAAAAAAACACAACTTTTGGTGTTGTTTCCGGACACTGCGCCGAAAAGTGACCCGGCTTCTGGCACGTATAACAAACGCCCGCTCGCCTCATCTCGAACCGCTTTCTGCGTTTGGCTGCCGCCGTCTCTTTACGTCTGGTCGGACTGCTTTCACTCGCATCCGCACTACGCGTGTCCCCCTTTAATCTCATGGGCTTGAATTTCAGCCTCTCAAACTTCGAGCCAAATTCACCCTTTTGACCGTCTTTAGCTCCGCGAGCTCGACGCGTCACAAACTCCTCGGCTAGCTCAGCGGCTCTAGCCACCGTACAAACGTCTGGCCTATCCAAGACCCAGTATCGCACGTTCTCCGGTAACCGACTATAAAACTGTTCTAGCCCGAAGCACTGCAGAACTTTATCGTGGTCACCAAACGCTTTCTCTTCTTTGAGCCACTCCTGCATGTTCGACATAAGCCTATACGCAAACTCTGTATATGACTCACTTTTGCCTTTCTCATTTTCCCGAAACTTCCGACGGAACGCCTCCGCAGACAGCCGGTACTTTTTTAGCAGACTCGATTTTACTTTGTCGAAATCCTCTGCCTCCTCTCTATCCAAGCGAGCGACTACGTCGGCCGCCTCGCCGGGTAACAAAGTGAGCAAGCGCTGTGGCCACGTTTCCCGAGAGAACCCCTGCTTCTCGCACGTTCGCTCAAAGTTAACCAGGAACAAACCAATGTCCTCTCCAAGCTTAAACGGCCGCATCAGGTCAGTCATTTTGAACAATACGCGTTCTCCTGCACCGTGTGCCTGACTTCCATTACGAGCGCGTTCCATTTCTACCTCAAGACGCTTCATTTCCAAAGCGTGTTGACGGTCACGCTCTTGTTGCTCTCGCTCTTTCTGTTCTTTACGTTCACGCTCTTCTTTTTCTTTTGCAGTCTCCCTCTCTTCAATAGTCTCAAGGCATTCCGACAGCTCGTCATCCTCAGCCTCTAACTCAAGAATAGCCTTTAGCAGTTCTGGTTTTCTGAGTTTGTCCGAGACATCCAGACCCAACTCTCTTGCAAGCTCCAACAATTTCGGTTTGCGCAACGACTTCCAATCCATGGCTGCTCTGAATGCTGCTTTCTCTACTGCTTAATATTGTCTTGCCGCACTCTAACCCGGCAGCAACGACAACCACAATTACCAGCTCTGTTTCTAACACTAACAAAAGCCTGGCAAAGCTCAGAAGAAGAAAGTCCCGCACTCACCAAACCTAGCAAGCAGGAATTCCGCGCAGTCGTTCCGCTGCAGGCAACCAGTCGTCACACAGGGCTCGTTGCACTGCTCCCGGATCGTCGTTGAGCTGCTCAGCATACAGTCAACTGCATCTCTTTGCTGCTGGCCTCCGTTGTCGCGATCTCGCCGCTGGCAGACCGTTGTTTGAAGTCGTAGGCGATCTCACCGCTGCCAACCAGAGGTTTGGATCCGACTGCTGGTACGATCTGTTGGGAAACTCGGCGCTGACGCCCGTGGTTGTACCTGGGTCGCAAGCCCCAAGGGTAGCGTTGGCCTGGCGGCCTGGGGTACAACTCGAAGCATCCGAAGGTCCCGGCAAAGCATGAGTCGACTGGTAACAACGAAACAACTTGTTTATTTTAACATCGCAAAGAGTTGGCGGTCAGGTTTGACCGAAGTAGAGAGACGGGAGAGCACTTCACTCAACTGAAGAAATCGGAGCCCTCCTCTTGGCGTCCGGGGGCAGCTGTTTTTATACTCTCGCAGTTGAGGGCAAGAAGGAACCCCTCAAAAGACGAGCACGTGAATGTACAATGGGCTAATGGTGACGCACACTGTCGTAGCGATGCCGTAGCACCATGTCGAGCACGATCTCGTAGCACCCTGTCGTGGCGCTGCGCACGATCTCGTAGCACCCTGTCGTGGCGCTGCGCACGATCTCGTAGCACCCTGTCGTGGCGCTGCCGTTCGGGCACAATGACTGGAACGAGATCCCTGCTTTGGCATCGCCTGTTTCGGGCCCAATAACTGGAATGAGATCCCTGCTTTGGCATCGCCTGTTTCGGGCACAATGACTGGAACGAGATCCCTGCTTTGGCATCGCCTGTTTCGGGCCCAATAACTGGAATGAGATCCCTGCTTTGGCATCGCCTGTTTCGGGCACAATGACTGGAATGCGAGGAGGATCCCTAGGCGGTCGCATCGCCGCAGACGCGCCTGGAAACACCTGGCGATGAGTGTTGCGGCGACGACGATCGGGCCAAAATGTCTGCCGCCCCGCCGCAGTCGCGCCGGCAAAACCACGTGTCGCAGGCGAAACGCAACACTGCTCGATCATTGCGAACACGGTCCCTTTCCTCTGCGCCCAGCAGTACGCCATCCTCGAGCTGCTTCAGTAAACCTCTGAAGAACACAATGCCCGACTTGACGCTATTCTCGACTTAACTGTGGCCGTCCAAGAGCTTCTTCCGGGAGCCCGGGATTGGAGTGCACGGGATGGGAAACTTGCCTTTGAATCGCTGTTCGTAGGAAAGCAACCACCGACCGGTGCTCCGCAGCCGGCATGCCGGGATCTTCTTGTGCGCGCCACCTGGCTCGGCACAGGTATAGTACGCGAGAGCCAGCGGCGACAGTCGGATGGTGGAGCTCGAATGACGACGATGCCGCGACTACGCCGGCAACGTGAAGATGAGCACATATAGCTGGTAGGCACGGCCAGCCCCGCAGCGTAGAAGGCTAGATATATATGCACTCAAAGGGCTTGAAATTCGCATAGAATGCTTCGCATTAAAATCGACTATGCCGTTGACAGTAATTAAAAGGTGCAAAATATTGCAAGCAGAATCTCCTGTAGGAGTTTTCTAAGTGATGCGTGAGCGTTTGCTACTAATCACCTGTTGTTTCGTCGTCGTATGCTCTTGTGTTTGGAATAATTGCGAGAAACATCGCGACCGAATCGTGAAAGGGTGAAGCGCGGTTGCAACACCGAAATGTTAAGTGAGACCAGCATGAGATGACGAAGAAGAGGAGAATAGTAGCAATGTTCACTCGTGTTATATGATGGTTCATTTGGATGATTCCGCTGCTTCGTGGAATATTAGCACTGGCCGATGCGTGCTGTGGTACGTGACGTAACTGAACAGTGTCACGTCTGGTAGCCCTCGTACGTAGACGTGCTCGATGACGTTGCCTCTACTCAATGCGAACCATTACCAACCGCGATCAACCGTACTCTGGCGGCAGCTGCGTATGGCGCGGCCACGCGTGCCCTATCTGGAAAGCGATCTGCGATGGGAACAGAGGGCGCCGAGTGCTGACAGCTTCGTGTGCGTTGTGTTCTGGCCGCTTAGTTCACGTTCAAGCGAGAGGCAGCACGAAGGTCAATTCGCTCGCTACTGCGGGCGCTATATTGAAAGCGATTGTCCTACCTGACGGACGGACGGACGAGTTTTTTCGTTGGGTAGGCATAGAAATGCTTACGCATTTATAGAGAATACCAGCACTCCGTGCGGAAACCTGTTGGAGACGCAGGCAGCGAAATGGTCAAGACAAGACGAGAAGCAAGAGACGCGGGTCGGACGCGCCGGCCTTGTCAATCTTTTGCGAACTCTTTTGACTGTGATCGACGCGAAGACTTTCTCTTCTGTTCCAAACGATTCCACTGGTGACTTGCCCACAACAGCAACAGATATGTGCATGATTATTGTTACCACTTATCGTTTCACAAATACTTATCAGAAAAACACATGTCGCGTGTCAGATCAACACCAGTGGGATACCAATATCATGATAATGTTTGTGTCATACATGGATGCTGGGTTACCGAAGTAATGTATTAGGGTCGCAGTCGAAGATAATAACAGAGTTTGTCGCTATATAGAGGCCAATATAAACCGCCGTGCATATTCGCCAGCCACGGCTGACGTCACGATTCCTTCGTGCGATAGTGCGAACAAGCCCGCAATTTCTACGAGAATTTGCTCGTGGATGCTCCGACCTCACATCTATATAGCAGGGCGTGCGTTTTTCATTTAGTAATTATTAGCTCGTTCACAGTCAACGGAGCACAATATTGACACCAGTAGAATTCATCGTGACAAGGTAGGTCAGCACGTTACCACACGTCTAGTCATTAAAAAAAATTATTTTGCAGCAATACCATATAGATCCTTTCATTGGCTGAGGAGGAAAGAGTGTGCGGCGAGTCCTTCCTCCTCTCTCTCGTGCGAGTCGGCGCGGCGCTGCTTGAATTCTGATCAGCAACACCCTTGCCGCCATAGCACACGACAAGATTGCTGACACAGACATAGATCATGAGATTATCGAAATTATACCGAAAAATAAGAACGGGGGAAGTACTTTTATTGTAAACGTATACAGTCCTCCAAAGCAGAAGAAGGGCAAATTCACGCACCTCTTCCACGGTGTGAGCAGGTTGGCTAAAAACAACACGCTCGTAATCGTTGGAGACTTCAACGCCAAGGATCCTAGCTGGGGATACAAGACCACCGATAAAAAGGGTACGACAGTCAAGGAGGCGGCTGACAACATAAAGTGCCAACTCTTAACGGACCCAGAGGTCCCCACCAGGATGGGAAATAGCGTCCAGGAGGACACCAGCCCTGACCTCACCTTCGTAAGAAGAGCGAGACAGGCGGTCTGGGAAAATATGCTGGAAAGCCTGGGTAGTGATCATTACATCATCAAGACGCAAATCGGAATGGCTCACGTAAAGCGTCGGATAGGTACAGCAAAAAATAACGGATTGGGATGCCCTTAGACAAGCCTGTGATGGACATCCGCTGGGCGCGATACTGTCAATCGAGGAATGGGGAAATATGCTGATGGAAAGGCAAAGCGAGTACACCAAGGAGATTGACCGCACAGAGCAAATACTGGAGGTTGACTCTAGACTGCTTCGGCTATGGGAGGCAAGACAGAGCCTGACCAAAAGTTGGAGGAGACAGAAGTTTAATAGGAAGCTAAAGCTGAAGATTGCGGAAATTACGCAAAAGACAGAAGAGTATGCGGAACAATTGGCGAGATCAAATTGGCAGCAATTTAGCAATTCCTTAAGTGGAACCCTGAGTACCGCCCGAACGTGGAGCATACTCAAAGCACTCCTGGACCCGAATAAAACCAAGTCGGAGAACAACAAGGCCATACAGAGGCTGGTTCACCAGTTTCAGGGCTCAGAGTATGAGCTCATAGAAAGAGTAAGGCACAAGTGCTTCGGGGACGGTGACCCAGCAGCCTACACGGAGTCCTACAAAGGAAAAGAAAATTCTGATCTGGACAGGCCTATAACCAAAGAGGAAGTATACGCAGCAATAAGAAATACCACTAGGAATACGGCTGCAGGCGCAGACAAGCTAAAAAACGCGCTGATTCGCAACCTCAGTGATGAGCTGGTAGTCGAACTTACTGACTATCTCAACAAGCACTGGGCGGAGGAGACAGTACCCGAGGAGTGGAAGCATTCGGAGGTAGTGATGATTTCAAAACCTGGCAAAAAACTGCAAGTAGAAAATCTTAGACCAATCTCTCTCACGTCATGCTTAGGCAAGCTGTACGAGCGGGTGGTTACAATGAGGCTCATTAATGTTACAATGAATTAATGTTACAATGAATATCATTAATTTGCATGTTCCACGACAATGTGGAAGTCAAAGTAACACCTAAGTATTTGAAGTTGTTAGTCTCACGCAGAGCTGAAGAACCTAGCGTATAAGAAAAAGTCAGTTGTTTTTTTATGAGTAATACGAATAAATACGGATTTATTAGCGTTAACAAAAATATCCATTCATTACACCACTGCAATATGTTATTTAAGCTCATTTCGAGGACAGTGTGATCATTCTGACAAGCGATATCGCTGCACAAAATACAATCATCGGCAAGCAGTCTAAGTTGCACACCAGGAGTTATGGTTTTAACGGTGCCATTTATATACATTAGAAACAGTAAAATGCCGCAAGACACTACCTTGGGGCACCCCTGATGTGACTGAGACAGTGGCAGAGCTATGTTCACCAATTGTAACGTGCAGAGTGCGTTTGGTTAGGTAAGCAATAATCCAGTTTATGAAAATGTCAGGTATGCCAATAATTCTAAGTTTGAAGATTAATTTGTCGTGCAGAACAGACACAAGAGCGACCAAGGACCTAAAAGAAACTCGTCTGATAGCGGCCTCTTATCGACGTTGGCACTGCAAGAGACCAGTTGCTGCCGTTGTTGCGCGTACGCGGGACAAACGCAAAATATTTGATCAAGTGTTTTGGGTACCTGACAGTATTCACAGTATGGGCTACTGTCACCGCAACCTGTCAGATGTCTATAACGGTTGGTGAATGCGACACCAAGGCGAATTCGGTGCACCATGCTTGCTTGGCTTCTTTTGAGCTTGTGAGGTAAACAAACACTTCATTTCTTGGTCCCATTTATGGACCCACTTGTGTCGTCGATCTGGTAGGGTCCAGTGTTCCGAAGTACGGTTGCGTATTACGCAACGAAGTAGGGCGTTTTTGTCTGCTCGTGAGAACGGAATGTGTACTTCAGAAGCATTATTTAAAGCACTTTTCGCTTCAGCGCCTGCTTGTTCGTTCCCTATCACGCCACAGTGGGACGGTATCCACTGAAAGCTGAGATTGGGGTCATTTATGTTTGCGCGGTCGAGATGCTGTGAAATTTCTATAGCCATTGAATAATATGGGCCCAGTCTGAGGACACAGTCGATCGTTTGAAGAGCTGGCTTGGAATCGCATGATATTGTCCATGTGTGAGGAGGCTTCTCGGAGAGAAATCGAAGTGCCTCCCGGATAGCAACAAGTTCTGCGGCAGTTGATGTTGACCAATGGTGTAGTTTAAACCGCCGAGCGATGATCATGCGTGGGATGACGAAGGCTGCAGTGGAGGCATATGGTGTGTCAGATCCATCGGTATACACTTGTACAGTAACTCCATACTCTGCAGAAATGGGAAACAGCGTAACTTGTTTGAGGCCAATGGATGCAATAGATTACTTTTTTTGTAATTCCAGGGACCTGCAGTGTAAGGAAAGGTTTAGGCGGGACCCACGGGGGTATTTTGGGAATACAGGCGGGAGAAAGTCCTGACGGCAGAATATTTGGATAACACGATAGAGTCCTTGAAAAGCTGGAACCTGGGTGGGTGGCAGGGAGTGCCGACAGGGGATGGTGCCTGTGTCGGGTCAACACGCGAAGGTACATTCGAAGAGGCTCGCAGGGCAAGTAGACACCAATAGGACAAGCACGAGCTTGCGCTATTGTTCCATTGGTTGACGTGCATCGTGGGACGCCCAAACATGTGCTCAATGCTTGAGCTTGAATGCTATCCAGCGTGCGCACACAGCTAAGTCCCATGCTTCAGAGCGCCGGCATGCTGTACCGTATGCATATACCCTACGAATAGTGCTTGGTACAACTGGAGTAATGATGACTCCGAGGGGCCCCATCTTGTTCCTGCAACGACGCAAAGGACATAAACAAAAGTGCTCAGCTTTGACTTCAGTGCGCAGCCCAGATTACAATTTGAACACTTGTCAATGTAAACAGCACCACCTATTCCGCAGAAGAGCGGTGCCCACGCTGTTGAATGAATGAATGTGAATGAATTCTGTGGTTGTACGTGTCATAACCACGATTTGATCATGAGGCACGGCGTAGTGGGGAACTCCGATTTCATTTGGACCACCAGGGGATCTTCAACGTGCCCTCAATACACGGGACATGGGCGTTTTTTTTTCATTTCGGCTCCATCGAAATACGGTCACCGTGGCCGGGATTTCATTCGGCGACCTTGTGCTTAGTAGCGCAGTACCACAACCTTTAAGCAGCGCAGCGGGTGTCCCACGTTGCTGCGTCTTATGTTTAGTGACTACTCGTTGCTGCTAAACCACAGCTTCGAATTACGGTGAGAATGCTGTAGTAATGTCACATTCGCGAAACCAGTTTCCAGAAATGCACAGCGCTGGTCTCCGAGACTGATTGTAGGCTCAAGCACGCGCGCACACATCGCGATGCGAACCCTGCGCAGTTGCTTAGTGGCTATGGTGTTGCTCTGCTAAGCACGCGGTCGCGGAATCAAATCCCGGCCACGACGGCCGCTTTTCGATGGGGGCGAAATGTAAAAACCCCCGTGTACTTTGATCTAGGTTCACCTTAAAGAACCCCAGGTGTTCAAAATTATTCCGAAGCGTGACTCATGGGATCGTGGTTTTGGCACGTAAAGCGCCATAATTTAATATTTTTAACATCGGGCTGGGTGACCGCATAATTTAATATTTTTAACATCGTGCTAGGTGACCCCTAATTTAGTTCTTTTAACATCGTGCTGGGTGCTTCGTCTGCCTCAGCGCCAGCAGGATGCCACGGGTTTTGAGATATGCGCCACAAACTCGCTGTAAAAATGCATTGTTGTTCCACCTACATTTTTATAAAACGCTCTGTTATATGTTATGCATTAAAGCACAATAGTAACTGGAACACCCATGTATTTCGTCGCACGCTTTGGCAATGTATATCTCGAAAAAGACGCAGAAGAAAGGGGAAAGGCAGGGAGGTTAACCAGATGGGAAGATATCTCTGTAAGTGGATGCGCCTTGCCAACTCACTGGCTCCAATCCGCATTTTGCAAGATGTGACGTAAAGTAATTAAAGATAAGTTAGTTAATTGCTGTTAATTAGTTTAATGTGTTTAGATTTACCATGCAAGTAATGCCAATCTCTTTTAACATTCCATATCAAGGAATGGTATTATGCCATCTGCCCCTGGGAATTTTTAAAGATTATGTAAAACTTAAATATGACCACCCGGTATGCCGGGTGCTTTCATTTCAATGATAACGTTTTCTTTAATTAACGTGTGGCATATAGCACTAATTGACTCACTGAGATGAATGACTCAAAGA
This sequence comes from Dermacentor variabilis, assembly GCF_050947875.1. NCBI lineage: Eukaryota > Metazoa > Arthropoda > Arachnida > Ixodida > Ixodidae > Dermacentor > Dermacentor variabilis. The sequence continues at coordinate 26,877,227 of NW_027460280.1, forward strand.
AGCGGGCATTACATACACTGGTAATAATACATAATGACTAATAAACTAAATTTCATTAAATAATTTATTAACTAATTACTTTAGAGCACATATGCAACGCACGTATTGAAACCATTGATTTCAAAGGCGCATTGACTTCGAACGAATTTTGAAACTAGCGCCAATTTCGAGATAAGCACTGTCAAACTTGTAAAAATGCACTGTTGCTCCACTTTCTTTTTTAACAGAACGCCTCTTTAGGTAGTGAAGCTCAACAGTTACTGGAATACTGATGCATTTCGTCACAATATTTGTAATGCATGTAGGTCGAAACTGGTATCATCCTCATAGTTCGTTCTTAGTGGATACAGCGTTCGAAGTGACCGGCTGCAATTCGTAAACTGAAATGTGCTGCAAAGTAATTAATTTAAGAATTATAGCGAAACGTGGCTAATTATTCAAACATTAATTTTGCTTCTTAGTGCAAATAATGTTCACCCCCAGAGCAATTTTGCTCAGGCAGTTGCATTGGGCTGCATGCCTCAGGATATTAAAAAAAAAAGATATGTTAACGATAAAATAGAAACATTGTATAGTAACCCGAAAGATAGCAATACGCACATTATTGAGAAACCTCCGGCGCGGGCGATGAAATTGGCCGCTCTGGCGATACGCTTATCTTCCGACGCAATGCTGCTGCTATTCTACTACGTGACATTGACTTTTACACATAAAAAATCAAATTCTATTATGGATCCACGTCTATTCAGCGCGGCTTCTCCCGGCTTGAAGCACTACCTAACTTCTCGACTCATGTCTCACCGGAGTCCTCGCACCGGATCGCACTGGAGTCCTCTATATATAGACGAGATGCGTATGCGTTACTTAATTCTTTCTTGGGAGCAGGCCTATCACCACCGCTAAAGAAAGGATTCACTCAGGAGAACTAAAATCCAGCTATACATGCATTTTGTGCGGTGAGGCGGCTCCTACTGCTAGCACAGCACGGACCGAATTTTACCGCCCTGCCCGGGCCCGCCCTTTAATGCGTAATAAAACTGCAGGGACATTAAAACAGCGTAAAGAACTTTTTCTAGCAGAGCAGGTGCACAGCTAACATGAAAAGGTCGACAGAAGAGATAGCTGGTCAAAAAAAATTTCTCTCAAGTCATTTTGTTGTTCAAGACTATTATGTACATACACTTTATGTTGTAAACGCCATGCAAGGATTATACGTACACAGTCGAACGCCTTCATAATGCATTGCTTGGGGCCTCCAAAACCATTCGTTAGACAGGTCACAAGGTTGTAAAGGTGTTGGACAGCATGGCTCACATTAAACCGGGACAGAATTATTGCTTTGTTACACAGGTGATTTAGTTGTAGAGACGTCCTTTGCAGAAGCGCTCGACTGTAACACCTGTAGAAAGGTTGCAATTTCGCCCGAAAGGCGAAACATTAATAGCGATAACAATTAAGGTTTAGCGCTGAACTCGCACTCCTCGCAGGATGTTGTAACAATACGTGGCATGGCGGGACGCAGCACGCGAGGTGTGCGCTGCTTGGCAGCATGCAAGAAAATCGCAGGCACAAGGCGCACGATGGCGCCTCGAGCAACGTCGGAAGCGGCGTCGCACTTCGATGGCGCACGCGATGAGATCGACGGAGAAGACTGCCGGAGTTTGTCAGCGCTGGGTGGACGTTTACTGTCCATTTCTTCGAAAAAAAAAAAACCACGAACGCAGAATGACACCATACGAACACAAGCACCGCCATTACGTGTTGGTGTCTTTCTGTGGCGCCGTTTCGAAGAAACAACCCTTGTGCCAACTCACCTAGCTGCCAGTTAATGTTTTGCTGTCCTTTCCGCTCAGCGCAGTTTCTATGCCCCGAGGTATCCGCACACCGCTACTGAACGGGAGCGATGCTGACGCTCATGCCAGCAGGACCGGAAGCCTGGCCGGCTGAGCGAGGTTCATCACTCGTGTCAAACCGCGGGGGAACACTAGCTGACTGGTCTCATACCGTGCTCGAGGTCGACTTGGCTTCGACGCTTTTGAAGATAAACGCACTACGCGTCCCTGTGTAGCCAATATAAGCCTACAGGGCGCATGCGCGTCGATACCGCGACAGCACCATGGTGGTGGGGCAACGCGCCTCTTATAGTGTTCCGATTGGTGTCGCAGTAAAATGACTCTTGTAAATAATTCTTACACAAAGACAAGCTTACAATTATATTAGGTACGAAGCACTTGAAAGTTCCAACGCGGATATTCTGACTTGGGCACGAATATAATGAAGATAGGAAATGCGCTGCCACACCAACCCCTGCAACGCCCACGACGAAGCACTCTGCAAGTATAAATTTAATGCCCGCGCAGATCGTCGCGAATTCGTTTAAGGGGGAAGCAGCCAGGTGTACTGCAGCGATCAACCAGAAAGGAATCGTCAAAGGGGTGAAATAAATCAAATGGGCAAAAATGACGAAATCGCAATGAAATAATCCTATCGAGAGCGATAAAATAGTGCAATCGTAAAATTGGTAACACGATACCTACGAAGTCTCCCGAATTTTTAGTAAGCTTCGCGAATTTTAGCCCGTTTGATTATTTCGCGAATGTTGCGTAAAGTTCTACAAAAAAGTAAATTCTGTCTGCAAACGGGTTGCCTTCGCCTATCCCTTACGCTATATTGATTGAGTGTTACGGAATGTTGAGTGTTACGACATATTTGGATCACCTTTACAATGTGACTCAAAGCTATCTTACTTATTGGACGCAGGTTGCTAAAGTAAATGTTTATTTCTGAACACCAAAAATCACTAACATAGGCGTTCCCGGCGATCAATCTTGGGGCCCCTTTTATTCTTGCTGTTAAAGATTTACCGCTTAGATGGAAACACACTACCTCTCCTTTATGCTGATGATATCACAATTTTTACCATACATGCGCTTACGCTACAAGACCTACCAAATGTCGATTTAAACAACGTTCATTCATGGTGCGTGACGGACGCATTACGTATCAAACCATCGAAGACAAAATTCATGGTGTTTCATTCCCCTCAGTTATCGCCAAACATTTCTTCCTTAGCGGCGACACTTTGTGGACACCTCATTCATACATCTGCGTCTACAAAATTTCTCGGAATCATCTTGGATAAACATGGAAAATTCCGTAATCATGCTCAGTCTCTGATTCAAAAATTTCTTTTGGCAGTCATATTATCAAAACTCGCTCTTACTTTGAAACATAAGTCATTGTTTCCTTATATTAGGCATTTATTCATTCTCATGTGTCGTAGTGCCTATCCTCGTAGCGCAATACATATTGGTCGTATCTTGGACACCTTGAACGTTTGCAAAAGCAAGCTTTAGGACTGACCACCTTAAACCCATTTTCATCTCCATCAGCCCCCATTTTTTGTAACCGAAATATTTTACCTCTACGCAATTACTGATCGTCATGTCTCGTCTTATAGATATTCAGTTATGTATTCCCAGTCTTACTGATCTTAGTCTCATGAATAACAACAACACCAGGTTTTCGAAATATCATAATCTGCTTTAACATAAAGTACGAACTATAATAATCAAGGGTTTGACGAAAGTTCGTGTGGTCAGGCATGGAAATGAAGGGGATCACGGTCACTGACCAAGTCTGATGAATAACCCGACGTTTCGGAACCGCGTACGGGTTCCTTGTTCACTGAGTTGGACAGGAAATCGTCGTCACTTATATAGCCGGCACGTGACGTGACGAACGTGCGTAAATGGCAGGCATAGTCACTGGTGTCCGGTTCGTCGTAGCTGGCGGCGATTGAATGATTAGAGATTCTAGCAGCCGTCGGGATGACATGTTCTTTTTTTGGCAACAACAGTGGCATTGTCCCAGTCAGTCTTGTGGTTATGTTCTTGCGCATGCTCAGCAAGGGCGTTCCTCGTGTGACTATTATTTCTTACGTCACGTTTATGGTCCTTGTGGCGTCTGGAGAACTTACCTGTTTCACCAATATATACTTTGTGGCAATCAGCGCATGGTATCTTATACAGAAATCCTGGGAATTATTCAACAGGTAACCTGTCTTTCACATTCATTAGCTGGTTCCGGAGCTTGCTCGTCGGGATGTGGGCACTGCGCAAGTCGTATATTGAAAATACGCGCGAGAGTGCCTCGCTGATTCCTTGGACGTAAGGGATGGCTGCACGTGCACAGATTGTCGTGTTGTTCTCCGAGCTTGGCTCTAATGTCCGCTTCTCGGTCCTGCATATGAAACGACTAGGGTAGCCGCTGCGGGTTAGTTCACGATGGATCGTCCGTAATTCCTTTTTCATTGCATCGTCGCCTGAGCAGACGCGTACGGCGCGTGTTATCAGGGACGACACTACGGACGTCTTGTGGCCGACAGGATGACAAGAATTAAGCCTGACATCATCATTGGCATCATTTTGCAGCAGTGGTCACGGCTGGAAACTACGAACTCCAGGAAAAAAAACATTTCGCTTGCTTTTGCAAGTTAGTGCCGCTGCTGGTCAAGCATTTATTCAATTTACTGTTTCTCCCGTGACTGCTGCTGCTCCAGGTGCTCGTATTATTTTTGTGCTTGCCACTATGCCTACTTGTGCGGAGCTTGCGAAGCGAATTGATCAGTTAGAAGCCATGTTCAAAGGTCGATCTGACGAGGCAGTCGCTGATCTTATAAAAAAGTGTTCGCTGAAGCTATCAACAGAACTAAACGTTGCTGAACTGACACGTGAAATAGAGTCTCTAATTAAAAGTGCCCACATGCTCAACTCTATGGTTGGAGAAGCTCGAGCTCAAAATGCTACTTTGACCGCAGCTAACAAAGAACTAGAAACGGAGAATGAAGCACTCCCCAAACGCCTGTCAGAACTTGAGCAGCGCTCAAGAGTAAACAATGTGGAAATCAAGGGAGTAGAATGTACACAGGGTGAGAACTGTCTTGCGATCATGAAAGCTGTCGGTGAAAAAATATACTGTCCAATTTCTGACGACGACATCGATGTTGTACACCGCGTCTCAACGAGGTCAAAAACGGGCAATAAGAACATTATTGCTCGGTTTTGCTCAGCGAACACAGCGGACCAAGCCCGTCGGCTTTTATACAGCAGTCGTCGAATGTTCCAGACTAATCGCTGGGACCCGCTTGCCTTCTACACCATTCGCGTAACGCCATGAAATCAGATAACACAAGGTTCGGCGACATCAGACAGTGGATAGAAGCATCGACAACATTCCAGAAACTTCCGATACATGCAGGCGCGTCCTGCGCTGTGCGATAACATTTGTTAGGCGGCGTAACGTGGTCGCCCGATAAAGATAAGCAAGTGCACGTGTCAATATATATATATATATATATATATATATATATATATATATATATATATATATATATATATATATATATATATATATCAAGCCAACAATCAATCGCACCTAGGACAACATAGGGGAAATTACTTGTGCTTGCTAATTGAATTAAAGGAATAGTAAAACATAACGAAAATGGGTGAAAAAACAACATGGAGGCTTACACTCCCACAGTTAGTTCTAGTAATAACGTCATGAATACCCCAGGAAGTGAATGGGAAAACGGCGCCGTGGTAGCTCAATTGGTGAAAGCATCACGCGCATAATGCGAAAACGTGGGGTCGTTCCCCACCTGCGGTCAGTTGCTCTTTCATCCATTTTCATTTTCGATAACTTATCGTTTATGTAATTCGATTAGTAAGTTCAAGTAATTTCCCCTATGTTGTCCATGGTGTCTATAATTGTTGGCTTTTTCATCATCATCATCATCATCAGCCTAGTTACGCCCACTGCAGGGCAAAGGCCTCTCCCATACTTCTCCAACTACCCCGGTCATGTACTAATTGTGGCCATGTTGTCCCTGCAAACGTCTTAATGTCATCCGCCCACCTAACTTTCTGCCGCCCCCTGCTACGCATCCCTTCCCTTGGAATCCAGTCCATAACCCTTAGTGACCATCGGTTATCTTCCCTCCTCATTACATGTCCGGCCCATGCCCATTTATTTTTCTTGATTTCAACTAAGATGTCGTTTACCCGCGTTTGTTGCCTCACCCAATCTGCTCTTTTCTTATCCCTTAATGTCACACCCATCATTCTTCTTTCCATAGCTCGTTGCGTCGTCCTCAATTTCAGCAGAACCCTTTTCGTAAGTCTCCAGGTTTCTGCCCCATATGTGAGTACTGGTAACACACAGCTGTTATACACTTTCCTTTTGAGGGATAGTGGCATCCTGCTGTTCATGATTTGAGAATGCCTGCCAAATGCACCCCAGCCCATTCTTATTCTTCTGGTTATTTCAGTCTCATGATCCGGATCCGTGGTCACTACCTGCCCTAAGTAGATGTAGTCCCTTACCCCTTCCAGTGCTTCGCTACCTATCGTAAACTGCTGTTCTCTTCCGAGCCTGTTAAACATTACTTTAGTTTTCTGCAGATTAATTTTCAGACCCACCCTTCTGCTTTGCCTCTCCAGGTCAGTGAGCATGCATTGCAATTGGTCTCCTGAGTTACTAAGCAAGGCAATATCATCAGCGAATCGCAAGTTGCTAAGGTATTCTCCATCAACTTTTATCCCCAATTCTTCCCACTCCAGGCCTCTGAATACCTCCTGTAAACATGCTGTGAATAGCATTGGAGATATCGTATCTCCCTGTCTGACGCCTTTCTTTATAGGGATTTTGTTGCTTTCTTTGTGGAGGACTACGGTGGCTGTGGAGCCGCTATAGATATCTTCCAGTATCTTTACATATGGCTCATCTACACCCTGATTCCGTAATGCCTCCATGACTGCTGAGGTTTCGACTGAATCAAACGCTTTCTCGTAATCAATGAAAGCTATATATAACGGTTGGTTATATTCTGCACATTTCTCTATCACTTGATTGATAGTGTGAATATGGTCTATTGTTGAGTAGCCTTTACGGAATCCTGCCTGGTCCTTTGGTTGACAGAAGTCTAAGGTGTTCCTGATTCTATTTGCGATTACCTTAGTAAATACTTTGTAGGCAACGGACAGTAAGCTGATCGGTCTATAATTTTTCAAGTCTTTGGCGTCCCCTTTCTTATGGATTAGGATTATGTTAGCGTTCTTCCAAGATTCCGGTACGCTCGAGGTTATGAGGCATTGCGTATACAGGGTGGCCAGTTTCTCTAGAACAATCTGACCACCATCCTTCAACAAATCTGCTGTTACCTGATCCTCCCCAGCTGCCTTCCCCCTTTGCATAGCTCCTAAGGCTTTCTTTACTTCTTCTGGCGTTACCTGTGGGATTTCAAATTCCTCTAGGCTATTCTCTCTTCCACTATCGTCGTGGGTGCCACTGGTACTATATAAATCTCTATAGAACTCCTCAGCCACTTGAACTATCTCATCCATATTAGTAACGATATTGCCGGCTTTGTCTCTTAACGCACACATCTGATTCTTGCCTATTCCTAGTTTCTTCTTCACTGTTTTTAGGCTTCCTCCGTTCCTGAGAGCCTGTTCAATTCTATCCATATTATAGTTCCTGATGTCCGCTGTCTTACGCTTGTTGATTAACTTAGAAAGTTCTGCCAGTTCTATTCTAGCTGTAGGGTTAGAGGCTTTCATACATTGGCGTTTCTTGATCAGATCTTTCGTCTCCTGCGATAGCTTACTGGTTTCCTGTCTAACGGAGTTACCACCGACTTCTATTGCGCACTCCTTAATGGTTCCCATGAGATAGTCGTTCATTGCTTCAACACTAAGGCCCTCTTCCTGAGTTAAAGCCGAATACCTGTTCTGTAGCTTGATCCGGAATTCCTCTAGTTTCCCTCTTACCGCTAACTCATTGATTGGCTTCTTGTGTACCACTTTCTTCCGTTCCCTCCTCAAGTCTAGGCTAAGTCGAGTTCTTACCATCCTATGGTCACTGCAGCGTACCTTGCCGAGTACGTCTACATCTTGTATGATGCCAGGGTTCGCGCAGAGTATGAAGTCGATTTCATTTCTAGTCTCACCATTCGGGCTCCTCCACGTCCACTTTCGACTAACCCGCTTGCGGAAAAAGGTGTTCATTATCCGCATATTATTCTGTTCTGCAAACTCTACTAATAATTCTCCTCTGCTATTCCTAGAGCCTATGCCATATTCCCCCACTGACTTGTCTCCAGCCTGCTTCTTGCCTACCCTGGCATTGAAGTCGCCCATCAGTATAGTGTATTTTGTTTTGACTTTACCCATCGCCGATTCCACGTCTTCATAAAAGCTTTCGACTTCCTGGTCATCATGACTGCATGTAGGGGCATAGACTTGTACCACCTTCAATTTGTACCTCTTATTAAGTTTCACAACAAGACCTGCCACCCTCTCGTTAATGCTATAGAATTCCTGTATGTTCCCAGCTATTTCCTTATTAATCAGGAATCCGACTCCTAGTTCTCGTCTCTCCGCTAAGCCCCGGTAACACAGTACATGCCCGCTTTTTAGCACTGTATATGCTTCTTTTGTCCTCCTAACCTCACTGAGCCCTATTATATCCCATTTACTACCCTCTAATTCCTCCAATAACACTGCTAGACTCGCCTCACTAGATAGCGTTCTAACGTTAAACGTTGCCAGGTTCAGATTCCAATGGCGGCCTGTCCGGAGCCAGGTATTCTTAGCACCCTCTGCAGCGTTACAGATCTGACCGCCGCCGTGGTCAGTTGCTTCGCGGCTGCTGGGGACTGAGGGCCGGGGTTTGATTGTTGTATTCATATAGGATGTTGATTCATATAGGATATGCTTAATAAAAATCGAGCCCCTCGGTTCCCTTTCTTCTCATTCTTTACATATATAATACTAGCCCGACTCGTTATCGCTGTAACTGTAAACATGTGTCAGGCTAGCGTTTAGAAAAGAAAAAGTGGTCGACGAAGAAAGAAAAGACCTAAGCAGATCGCAAGTGCAAATTAAAGGTAGTGGCGACCGCTGCATGGAAAAGCAGAGAAGAGAAATCAGCCCATGTAATCTAGTTTTCGCTAGAATAAAAACAGGAACCCCGCAACACAGGACGAGCGAGTAAAGAGCACCGGACAGAACGCTGACTAGCAACCAAATGTTTTATTTGCAAAAGCAGCATATAAAGACATCATTGAATGTGACATAAAGAACAGAAAAAGATGGATGAGAAGGATGAGCGTCAGCCATGTAGATAATCCAATTCTTTTGTTGAGAGCGTGAGGGCCGCAGAGCTGACGCACGCATCGCCACTTTTGAATATGCAAAATGCCTCAAACATTTCCCACGTAGGCTTTTCACTATATCTGCCAATTATTTCGCACTTCTTAAAGATCGGGGTGCAACCACACGTGTTACAGTGGGCAGCCAGATGACTGTACGGGTTTCCTTTTAGCGAAGTGACATGCTCGCGCAGGCGATCATTAATGCACCTACCGATTTGCCCGATATAGCAACGTTTATAATCGAGCGGTATTTTATAGACGACCTGCGTTGCACAGTCAATGAAGCCGCGAACATGATTCTTATAGCAGCTTTTGCGCGCGGCAGTATCCACCCTGTTGACTACTTTGCACAACCCGCGGGAAATCTTTGAGGCATTTTGCATATTCGAAAGTGGCAACGCGTGCGTCAGTTCTGCGTCTCTCACACTCTCAACAATACAACTGGATTATCTCCGTGGCTGACGCTTATTCTTCTTATACCTCTTTTTCTGTTTTTATGTCGCATTTAATGGTGTCTTTATATGCTGCTGCTGCAAATAAAGCATTTGGTTGCTAGTCAGCGCTCTGTGCTGAGCTCTTTACTCGCTCGTCCTGTGTTGCGCTGTTCCTGTTTTTTATTCTAAGGACGAACCAACCAGCGCCATTGAACACACTGCTAGTCTTCTCTCTCGCGCAGAAAGCGCCCTCCTACGGAACAACTGCTTGAACGGTCGACGGCCACGCTCTAAACTTCATATCGCGTGCGCCTGTACCTTTACGCATAGAGTCATCACTTCAGAAGTGTCCTGCCTCAAAAAACTTTCTAAAGTGCTTTATACCAGGAGAATTTTAAAAAACAAGAATTTCCCTTGCGTAGTACAAGCGACATCTTCAGTGCGATATTGTGGGTTTCCTGCTGTGTGTGGGTGGGTCACGTATTCACCATCTAGCCATTGGGAGAGTTTATTGTCCCATGCTCAAATGACGCTACATTGGATGCCATTTAGACAGAACTGCTTCGGCAAGCCGTCGTTGCGACGTCAGCAAGCGCGCAGAACCGAGCTGACAAGCGCGGCTGTCTCTAACCGCTGCATCGTGGCGCAGGCCTACTTCCTGAACCAGGGCAGCCACATGCAGCTGATGCCCCGCCGCTGTGCGGCCGAGCCTCCGCCGCCCGTGGTGGGCATCGACAACGAGGTGCGTGTCAAGCTACACGTCGAGCATCGCGACTCCCACACGCACTTCAGACTGCGATTTCGATCAGGTACACACACTTGAGCGTGCGTGCATGCAGACGAACAAAGACACGAGGGAAACACTTTTTGTTGCTTTGCTATTGTAGGCTCGGGTTATAGCGCAGTCTCGTCTTTCAGTCTATGTGGCCGCGATTATTGCGAGCATGTTGAGGAGGCTGTCGCTCCAGGCGCATTTCAGAGTCTGCATGCCCAGCTGGGGACTTTCGGTGTCGGTTGGCGAGTCACGACACAGCCTGGACATCTGGAATGCATCCCAGAATTTTTTCCCTGGGGGTGGGCAGAGGTAGTGGTGAAGTTTTGCCAGGACATCGTGACGGTGTTTACACTACATCTGGGATCCTGTAATGCAAATCAGCAGTTGCATTTCACCTCTATCTGAATGCGGACGCTGCGGTTCAGGGTTTGATCCAAGAATCTTATGTTCAGCTGCAGAACACAGCCCCTGTGCTAAGGGCGGCACGTGGGACAATTGAAGTCTGCTACACTCAAGATAACGCACGTACTAAATGTACCTTTTCAACACTGAAAATAAATCGTGAAGTGGCAGCATACTTCGGATCCCTCTTAGGCCGGTAATGTTTAGCTGAACTGTGTCGTTGCTATGTCGAATCCGCAGTGTGCGAGACAATGGTGATCGCTAACCGGACCGGTGGCGTGGCGCAGTCCTTCGGCTTTCCCAAGCTTTACGAGCACGAGTCTGAGTGCAGCTGGAATGTGTACGCGCCAAAGGGTAAGTGTTGAGAACACGGAATTTTGGGGACCTGAAAGAGCAATTCCGGCGAATAACATCACAAAGTCACTTTATCCAAAACAATGCGGACGGTGTACCCAAAGGCATACACTTTCTCCAGTATTATGCGGCTACATGCCCCCGCATAACGCGACACGACACGCTTGTGCTTTCGCTCTGCTGATATTATTTGAGGATGCAGAGTAAAATTTGGCCATGCAACTCCCTCGAACTTAAAGACTACAGTGAATAAATGTATCAAATATACGCCGAACTGGCACTTTAGCGTGACTGTGGAAATATGCGGCTCATCGCTTCAGATTTATACGGAATTCGTTATATCTCTGAAGATACAGCGACGCAAAATGTACCCTAATGGCATGCGTTTTTTTTTTCTTTCCCCTGACGCGTGCCTTACCCGAGCGCAGGCGAGCGACTGGCGCTGTTCGTGACCGACCTGCGGTTCAGCAAGAGCAAGTACTGCGCCACGAGCGCGCTCACAGTGACGGACGGCACGCAACCGACGTCACCTGTGTTGGCCACGCTGAGCCGGCCCGAGCCCCGCGCCTTCCTTTCGAGCGAGGACGCCCTGTCGCTGCGCATCTGCGGCGGCGTCATCAAGTTCGTGTACATGTCGGTGCCCAGCGAGAGTGAGTGCACTAGCCGTGCATGCCTCGTGCGGCCACTCATTTCCTTCGGCATTGCATCCCTCCGTGTGTATATGTTGCGCGTGCTCTAGTTTACGTACACCTGTGTTCCGGTGTGCATATAGTGCACGACGGTATGATACACATGCACGGGTAGCGTACGACTCGCGTTGCCGTCACGAGAAAAAAAAAAGAAAGTGCATCCACAGTGAGGCCAGATGTAAACCATTCGCTGTTTTCCTTCAGCTTATATCAGCACTTGATCATGTGCACCTGTCCTTTACACCGCAAGATACTTTTGCGACTATAGCGCATGATTTACTATATCTAAATGTCTTCCGCTCTGCGCAGCAGATGTTGCCGCCGTTTGCAAACGTCTCCTGAGGTGTGTAGGCCTCGCACTGGACAGCTTTAGCTTTGCGTATATAGCAAGCTGTGGTAGTGGTGGCTGCCTAGTTATACCGTGATTGCGTCACCACATGGCAGCGCCAGTTCCCTGCTTCGATTTGAATTCACCTTAGCTACTTGACCTACTTCGTAACAAAATAAAATAAAATAAAAATAAACGGTAAAATCAGAAATTGCTTAGCCTCGTTTTATGTTGAGGGCAAGTATTAGCGATGTTTTCTCATTATGTGTGAGATCAGCTGTTTGACTATTAGTTAAGACAGAGAAAAGACGCCACCGTGCTAATTAGCGTTAGTCTCGCCTTTAAAACATAGAACACTTCAAAAGACTCATTGTTCACTGTACCATTAATTTACTTCTTCCCTTAAGCGCGGTACGCGATAACTGTGGGCTAAAATACCAGATCCACAGCGGATTTGTGGGGTGGCAATGAACATAATAATAATAATAATAATAATAATAATAATACAATGGGCCTAACACATCACGCATTTGTGGTTTCAATGGTTAGGCGTGGAAGACACGGACACAAGACGAACGGAAAGAACAACGCAAACTCAAAGTTCACACTGTGGCAGAAAAGACGGAAGGCACAAAATACTATCTCTGCATGCGTTTGGGAAGGCAGCGGTTTGCTGCACATCATGCGTAGATAGTTTGGGTAGCGCAGCCTTCCCAAGAACACTCAAACATTAATAGCATTCCTTTTTTCTTTCCCTTTCGGTGTACAATCGGCGTTTGTGTCGTCGTTTTCGGTCCTCTCGTGTCCGCCTGTGCCGTGCCAGAGATTTGAAGCCACTTGGCTCGTGGTCACGCTCGACTTGCACGTCTCCCCGCAGCATGCAGCAAAGCGGAGCAGCCCGTCACGGAGCCGCCGCGCCGGGAGGTCCTAGCCAAGGCAAAGGCTGCTGACACGTCGGTCGTGTGGGAAGAGATCGACCAGACCCCAAGTTGAGGACGCTTGTCCGGGCCCGTGCGGTCGCCGGATGCCGGGTTGGCTCGTTAGAATTGCACAACAATGTAGGCGGGTCTGGGACACGTGAGCGCAAGAAGAACGCAGCATGAAACATATGCGCCGTATCACCCACTGCGCCACTGCTTTTGCAGCGGATTTAAGGACTCTGGGCCTCCTCTCGGTGCTCCTGCGATCTGCAAGTCAGATAGAATCAGCAACGACTGGCGCTGCAGAAGAGCCGATTCCTGCTAGCAAGCAAACCTGCAAACTTTTCGTAGCAGTGCACGTCCGTTTGGAGAACGGCATCGCCTGCTTAGCATAGCAGCATCAGTGCTTTAGTCAGATCATTACGGCGCAAATTAAACGTCTACGACGGAGCGAAACCTGACAGTATAGGTGCACATGCTTTATTGAAATTTTCATTGTCGCCACAAAACAAACGTGCGCGTGCTCACTTGTGCAGCATTGTGAAAAGGGTGACTGGAATACTGGAATATCCTGTTGAAAGTTCGAAGCACGTACGAACGACCAGTTCATGTTGTCATTCCAAAAGCCTAGTTAACGCGGATAAACATGGATTGCCATGAACCACTTAGCGTCAAATAAACTGTAATTTCATTAGGTAAATCTCCTGCTCTCCACTGCGGACTTTCACCTCTTAATTGCTGTTATGGAGGTACTACACATTTGTGCACATTTTTTTTACGATAAAAGAGCACACTGCACCACTTGAACGTCTGTGTAGGTGCATATGTTTAAGCCGCCAAAAGACCAGCAGAAACCATAAGTATTCTACGGGGGGCAGTGTGGCGTTGGTGTTTGAGACATAAAAAAAACGAAGAAAAATAAACTGTGTGCGATGCGAGGCGTTATCTTTGAGCGAGAAGAAATACAACGTCTCAGTAAAGAACGTGAGGTGCTGTGCCAATAGCGTCTGAAGGCATGCATGATAGAGTTCTTTGACAAAGACTGTAAGAACACCAATGGGAGTCAATATATGAAGCGCCAATAGTGACGGCTCATTAGGAAGGAACAAAGACAGGACAAGGCGCTTCCTGTCTTTGTTCCTTGTGCCATCACTATTGGTGCTTCGTCTATTGAAAGCTATGCACCAACTAGCCCCACAACGTGTTTTACTGCAATACCAATAGGAGCCACTTGCACAAAACATTTCACTCATGGTTGAAAGGCTTCGCGACAAAGTGAGTAAGTTGCCGCGACCGGAGTTGCCGAATGATCATTACAGCAAAATATTAACCTTCCTACTCAACAACTTTCTGTGCGGCAACTTAGTGGCGCCGCTTCGCGAAGTTTTTTAACCGTGAGTAAATTTAGCCACGGTAAAACGACCTCAAAGGTCATTTGCGGTTTGGTAATTCGTATTCACGTCACGGATTGGTATTCACGTCATTTTTGAAATTGACAATGAGTCGAATGCAGCCGCACTCTTAATGTAAAGCCCCTGTAAAAAATTGTATGCGTGCCTGTGCCAATGAAAATAAATTGATCTAAAATTTTGCAATGCAGGAAACGTTGAACCATACTCTGACTCGATTGATTGGCTTGTCTTAAGAGGAAGCTTTAGCTCGAGTGCTCCTATCTAAATACATGTAAAAGGAGAATTCGTTTTTCTCGGCAACCACTGCATCAAATTTGACGAGGCTTGTTGCATTTAAAAGAAAAACTTAAAATCTAGTGACTTTTGGTTTCGAATTATTGAGTTAGGTCGTGATTTTTTTATTAAAAATTGGGAAAAATCGAAAATTTTCTAAAAACGAAACTATCAAGTTTACAACTCTGTAACTCAACCACTAAAAAGATAATATAATTCTGTGAATTGCATCTAATAGTACATCTAAAGTGGACAAAATTGATATGTTACACATGAATACAAAAAAATTTAATAATAGCGAAATACAACTTTTGCAAAACCGTTGTAACCAACGTAACAAATTCATGTAAGATGTAAAATGACATATCGAATTTGTCCGCTTTGAATGATCTAATGGATGCCGTCTACAGAACCGCGATTTCAGTTCTTGATACAGAGCTATTAATTTGTAAACTTCGTGCTTCTATCTTTTCCAAACGGTCAAATATTTGAAAATTCTTTTAAGAAAATTCGAGCCCTAAATCGAAATTCCGCTTCCAACAGTCACTAGAATTTAACTTTCTCTTTCAAACGCAACAAATTTCATCAAAATCGGTCCAGTAGTTATCTCATAAAAACGTTTTTTGCGTTTTACATGTATTTGAATAGGCCGCGTCGGAGTTGAGCCCGAGGTAAAGCTTCCTCTTAACGGACACGTAATTGTTTAAGTGGTTTTCAGGTCGAAGCGGCTCTCGAGACTCCCCAGAATGGCCAACAAAAAATAATTAGGAATTTTCATGTTACCTTCCATAGGAGTTGTCAAGGAAGCGCTCTGCTTTGACGTGAAGGACTGGCTATGCTGAAGAAGCAAAAAGGACATGGGCATAGAGGACGTAGTACGGGCCGGTGATTATTCGCTAATACACAAAACTTTGGGAATGTGCTCGCTAGGGTGCATCATTGATCACGTCTTTCGTTATCTTTATTTTGGTGTTCTGATAATAAATATTTCTTATTGGTTATTATTAATGACTAGGTTGGTAGGCTAAGAATGTTGAGAATGTTGACAAAACTTTTGAAAAGGAGTGGTTTAATCTCTACAGTACTAAAATAATGACCTATCAGACACCCCTCTTCGATGTGGTTCCCACCTGCTGCAAATTATCTGCCCGTCCACTTTCATTAACCTTGCTATTTGTTCATTACAATTAACTTCCGCTATGCTTTCCCAGGAATCGCTTCTGTTACTTCGCATAAATGGCATGTCCATTTGTATTTCTCCTTGCAACGCTTTCGTACCCAGTCGCTCAGCCGTACACCTAGTGTGACTGACGCAAAATAAGTATTGCACGACGGTCACATTTATACACGCGCCCCCCTGTTACACTATGTTTAAGCGGGTTATGGCGGTCTCTTACACTATGTTCTTTTTTTACTTTCATCAAATCTGGACGAACTCTGTGCGACATTCCGTTATAACTCACAGGCCACCTGAAACAAAATTTCTCCTTGCTAAGTTGGCAATAGGTAAGTAGATATACACTACTGAATCAATCTTGGCAAAGCTGCAGGGCTGGTAATTGCCTAATATTTCATCGGCAGCCCCTAAATAGCCCCTATACATACGATGGCTACATCTGGTGATTAGCGGATATGAAGAAAGCCACTGCATGTCGCTTCAGATTTTTCAGTGCGCAGCCGCGGGCAGGGCCAAGTCTCGGAGGTCATGCCGAGGAATCACGCGTTCTGAGTCATGCGTCACTTCCGACGAGCGGTAATGGCGGTATTTTTTTAATTGTGTAGTTTCGTTATATCAAAAAGGTCTACGTTTGTGAGCCCTTCGTGACACATCCACTTCTATTTCAAACGTAAAAAATTGCACGGAGGATGCTTTATATCTGCACTATCTGAAACTAAGCTTTCTACGGGGCCCAAAATTTTTTTTCAGTTGGCCTTTAAAGGGACACTAAAGGTTACTATTAAGTCAACGTAGACTGTTGAAATACCATCACAGAAACCTCGAAACGCTTCTTTCGTGCCAAGGAGAGACTTATTTTAAGAGAAAATGCGTTCTGAAGCGTCCGCGTACCTCTAGCGCAGTTCAAATCGCCCGCCCTCCGATCGAGGAGTACTGACATCATGGTCTCATAGTGACGTTGCGCCATCGGTGAGTAGAACGGCGTCCGCAGACGGCGCTACGGCTTTTCTGCGCAAAACGCGAACGCGCGGCCAGAAACAGAGCCAAGACAGAGCCGACAGCAGAGCGAAAGCGGGAGTATGGTGGCTAGCGGAAGGAGAAACGAATTACGTCCCATATTACGTCCCACGGAGAGTGCGTTTTCGTTAAACTATAGGCTGCGGCGAGATCGCAGCGTGGTCGTTGTGGTCTATGAGAAGCGACGAGCCTTTTCGCACTCGCAACATGGCATAAAAATGTGCGAATCGACGCAAAACTCTGCCTAGAAACGTGCTTCGCCACAGCCAGGGCTCAATACGACCCAAGCTGGCACGACCCAGATGTCGTTTCCCGCACCGCCACCAGGCGCCGCTACTATACCTCAAACTCCAGCGCAAGACGCCCATAAGCTGGTACTTCATTCTATGACGCTAACTTCGACGCTCGTCGCAATGGACCCTGACACCGACAGATTGGCTCGCGATGGTGGGCTCAACTTCAGCGATTTGAGCACCGACGAGCGCGACCTGCTGCTGAGGGCTCGCACTGCCGGCGTCGTTGCGTACTACGACGGCGGCCTCGACACCGGCTCTCCGGAGCGGGAAAGCAACGAGGGCTTCCCACGACATCACATGGACGTGGCATACTAGCTGCTTGTTCCAAATGAAAGTTTCGCGAGCCAGCAGAACCCTCACAGCACGACGCGATAACGAAACTACTGAAACTCCAAAGCGTGCGCGGCGCAGAGTCGAGCGTGCAGAGTCGAGCGAAAACGAAACCTTTCGAACACCCATATTACTGAAGGGTAACGTCAAAATGTTATTTTTTCTTAGAATCGAATAGACGTAGACAAGTAGCATTTTTTTCCGTCTTACAATCGAATGAAATGATATTTTTAATACGAGTAGTTGAGTATTAGTAACACAAATTATGAGGAGTCCTTTCGTCATCGGGCTAGTACCGGAATGTCGCTGGGGGGTCTCAAATCGTGTCATGCATTTACCTCAATTTCTCGGTTACTAAAGCTCTGTTCGCGATTATATTGACGCCTTAGACGTTCTAGAACATTGCTCTACCACTTTAACTTGAGTTTCTGGTAACCTTTAGTGTCCCTTTAATAATTTATCCTCATCAACCGAGTCGCCGTCATACCAATTTAGGCAAATGCCGGACAAAGGCCTCCTTCAGAGATCTCTTTTTAACCTTGCCCTGCGTGCAACGAATCCACAATATACCCGCATATTTTCTAAAGTCACCCGTCTCCTCACCTCGACTGCAATACAACTTTCTCGACCAAGAAAAATGAATTCATGAAAATATCATGTTGCCCGGCGTGCGCGCCAAGCAATTCAATGGGCTTATTACATATCTGCAAGAAGTTCTAGGCTGCCATTAAGATTTCATCGCTGTTTAGCAGTATAATAATACTTATAAAATTGGTTCAATTTATTTCATTTTCTGATTAGGGAACAATATTAGATATACGGATGGACATCAAATGGAAGTTGCCCGATGGTCGATGCAGTATCTCCAAAGCACCCATTGTTTCGAAAACCTTTGCAGCAGCCGCATTCTCACGACAGCACCTCGGAGTTTCCCTAACCTTATTTTCCTTTCATACCTGCCTTTAACTCTTAGGAATACCACAGACTCTTTGTTTACATGTCACATTTATCAACACTTATACCGACGCCGTTATTTTTAAACATGAAATGCTTTTAGCTCCCGTTGTCGGCGACCTTCAAGTGACCTTGAGCCAAAAGCCAGAGCCGTTATCCGGGCAAGTTGCGAGAAGAAAACGAGATCATCCGTGCAACCAGCCAAGACTTTAAAAAATGCGGTGTCTGGCCCCCAACACTTTGTACAGGACCGTATTACATGCGCTAGTTACTGCCCAAACAAGTTACAAAAAAATATTGCTTCCGAGTTCTTTCTAATGTTTGCTCACAATATCACTCAAGCTCTAACTTCTAGTACGCTGCAGTTTTATTTGTCATTTCTAATAGCGGACCTTTAAAAGGCAGATACACTGCAGGGCACCATATACTTCGTCGTCATCTTTTGGCACTGAAACAGGGTTGCGTTTTGAACGCCAGCGGTCCGTGAGTTCCGCGGCACGGGTTTTGCGTCGCCTCGAGAGATGAGGCCACGCTGCGTGGTGCCTCCTGCATGCGATTTTTTTCTTCTAGCTGGGTAGTGCGCTCTATCGTGCCACCTTCAGCCGATTTTCTTCTAGCTGGGCAGCGTCCATATGGACTAGGGCACAGCGTGGCGTGGTGCGGTGTGGTGTGCCGTTGCGAACATACACTGCACCCATTTTAAGATTGTGGCTCGTGTCATCTCCAGACAATATGCTTTGCCGGTTGCCATTTCATGCTCAGATCTACTCTCGATTACAGTAGAGCCAGCGATTTTTTTAAAAGCCACTTGCCTTGTGCTTTCTGGCTGCCTTTACAGGTGTGACAGTGGTTCTTTGCTATTCAGCTGCTCGCTGCTCAGTCATCTTTTATTAACAGTGATCAGTTTAACCAGAAAAGCCTTGATCTAGCCGCCTAAAAGTTCACCGAAACAAAGTTTAATTTTTGCACTTGCCGCTATGTTTTGTCAGGCTTTAAACATACGAGCACTCGTCTGGCTGAAAGCGTTGGTGTTCAAAAACATTGGATAAAAAATTGCCGTGGTTGAACGCGGTTAAACTAAGTTTGTCGAGCGATAGCACGGTTTTACTTGTTTCGGGAACGGACACAGATGTTGCTCGGCGCAGCAGCGAGCGGATTGCCCCCCATCCTGCGTCTTGTATCCACGCGACTAAGCATCGAAAGCACAGCGCATACCAAGCTACCATCAAGCACTCTGCGTACTTTGTACACATCGCAGATCGCTTTTACGATATGGGCGCTCACGCGGCGTACGCAGCAGCCGCTGGCAGTGGCAGGCTAAGTCCCAGTTTGACCTTGGCTGAGCTTGAAGGTCAGATTTGCGGAACCAGGCTTTTTTTTCTGGGTTTGTACCTGGAGTAGTAGAGCTATCCTTCTAAAACTTATTTTTCGAATACGCTCGATGTCTCGGCAATTCATTTAACTGATATATGGTGGACTGTCACGATCGCGCACAAATTGTATTAAGAGAGTTTTCTGCCGTTGCCGTTGTTGTGCTGCTTTTATTTAATCTTACACTCCAACTCACAAACCTTGTGGAGTGTATCAGCCAACGAGAAAAGAGAACCAGAGGAAAGGCTCTCCGTCCGTGCGACGCCAACTAAAGGGAAGCTTCACGGAAGGATGCAATCCTTGCTTCTAGGAACTCATTACTCATTGCGCATACTTCGGGAGTCGTGAGCTTGGTCTGAGTTTCACTGCTTTAAGAAATTTAAAAAAATTATGGGGTTTTACGTGCCAAAACCATTTTCTGATTATGAGGCACGCCGTAGTGGAGGACTCTGGAAATTTTGACCACCTGTGGTTCTTTAACGTGCACCTAAATCTAAGTACACGGGTGTTTTCGCATTTCGCCCCCATCTTTAAGAAATTACTAGACCATTTCTGAACAGTGGGCTAGGACGTGCATTTCACGGGAAAATTACCGACATTTACGTTATGAATAATAAATAATAAACGCCCGGAATCCAGTGGATTTCAGCATGATTTTTTTTAAACAATACATCTGAAAAATTCCTGCGCATTGTGTTTTTTGTTTCTCTAAACAGTGTTCAATCAATCGTTCATGACGCCTTAGAATATAGGTTACGTTTAATGCAAGAACAACAGACGATGCTTGGTTGATGCTAATTGATCCTTGGTTTATGGTCACACATGACATCGCAAAAGTTTGCTCAGTAAGTACTCTCTCTGTGCAATAACGATGCCTCAAGCAGCAGACAATTTACTGAGATGATACACTCCACAGACCTTTCAGTAAAAAAAAAATTTCCTAGCATGGAAGAATGGCTAAGTGTTTCTCTCTGAACACCTAGTGGACAGCCACCATCCATGCATAGGCCTTTTTATAGGCAGGCGATTTCCAATAGTCTTGGTAGCTCGGTATTGTACATTCGGACCCAACCAAATGCTCGTCCAAGTCGAACATCAAAACACCGACTCTAGTTGCTTGGCATGAAATTAATTTATTTAATTCGAGGTTAAAAAATATCGAATATTCACGTACCCCGTAACTTATTTGCGTCACAAGTACAGAAATTGAACAACCACGTATTTCTTCGTGATGACTAGGGGAACCATAGAGCAGCTTTAACCACTTTAACTTTGTAGTTATTGTTTTTTTTCGCATTTCGCGTTGAGGTGAAGTGAAATTTCAATTTATCGGTGCTGAATTATTTGTCGCGTATCGTATAAAAAAGAACAGTGCTGCGTAGGTAAAGTTCTTGGACGCCGCTTGAGCGGCACTTATGAATGGGCAAATAAATGATTAGCTAAGTTGTTAATTACTTAATTGAAGGTAATTGAAAGTACAAGATTTACACACAACTGGGGATTGATTGATTAATTGATTGATTGGTTGATTGATTGATTGATTGATTGATTGATTGATTGATTGATTGATTGATTGATTGATTGATTGATTGATTGATTAAAGCCACTGGTTGGCACTTAACGCGTATCTAACTACGACCATATTAAATAAAAAGCTTTCTCGCTTAAATTACGACAGTCTTATTTATACACCATTTACGCGAGAACAAGCACTTTAGCAACTTCAGCTGTTCTGTATCACTATATGTGCTGACTGATGTTCTACTGCACTTCTTGAGATACACTGGCCTGTGTGAACGCCCCTCAAGAGAACGCCCTTCCTGTCTTCTGGGTGTACTGGGCTAAATGTAGACCGCTAGGTGCGGGAAGAAAGGAGAGACACCACAGGAAAGAGCGCAGTTATTTTTTTCAGGTGGCCGAACACCTGGTGGACTACCAACTTTTTTCTATTTTTTGGAATGCCAAGAAGCTAATACAAAGGCAGGTTACACTTGCGCTACCTGAAGAAAGCGCACCATACATGAAAATGTTACTTCATCATTGATAATTAGATATCTTGTCTGCTTTCTTGAACAAGAAAGTCAACCGCATGTCACTTGAACGTAATTGACACCGTCCTCTTACTTGTGTTGTTCTTGTAATTTCGCTCTCTTTTTTTTTTCTTTCTTTTCAGCACTCCCCCACCCCAGTGGAGGGTAGCAAACTGGAAACTCGCATACGCTTAACCTCTCCCTGCCTCTCTCTTTCTCTCTCTGCACCCTCCTTTCGTTATCCTTTGCGCTGAATAAGCGTAGTATTACGTATTGATTGCGAGGTTGGGTGCTCTGAGATGAACACGGGCAAGACGATACTATGCTTGCTCTCGCGACACCCTTCTGACGCTCTGCCAGAGCCGGTTTTGAGAAACTGCTCGTAGACAGCTATATAGTAAGCACGGCACGCTCAATGGGCAGGGATCGGACAGCCTGGGTGACGAGAGGAGTGCAGCCA
Organism: Dermacentor variabilis; assembly: GCF_050947875.1. Classification (NCBI taxonomy): domain Eukaryota; kingdom Metazoa; phylum Arthropoda; class Arachnida; order Ixodida; family Ixodidae; genus Dermacentor; species Dermacentor variabilis. The sequence continues at coordinate 26,899,666 of NW_027460280.1, forward strand.
CGTGCCTACCGTGCAGTTGCCGTATATTTCACTTCTTTTGGCGCCTAATACAGAAGAGCGCTTTGGGAATCGTAAAACTCGTCTTAACTAATAGTCGAACCGCCGCTTTGCCCGGCAAGCAGAGCGGCGCCCCTAAATATCTGCGGCTACTTGAACCGAGAGTTTTTTAAACCTCGCCACGGCGCATCGTCACGGGACGTTTTCGTCGACGTTTCCGTTGTGCCCTTGGCGTTAATATTGCCGTTGAAATTCCCGATAGATATCTCGGATTAGGTGCCATTTTCAACGTTGGTGTTGCCTTAAAGTGTGACTGCCTTAAAAACTGAGAATTAGAGTATCGATAATTTGAGAATTGAGTAAACAATCGACCCTGATGCTGTCATAAAAAATTTAAAAATGTGTGTTTAAATTTGTATCACATCTACATCATCAACATCACGTCGTACAGATGATGGCAATGGTACGACGACAGCGTGATGACGATGGCATGACGGCAATAATATGACAACTCTATGACGACCACGGCATGACGAGAGTCGGATGGTGAAATTGCGGCGATGGAACGACCACGATGGCATGACATGGCCCAAGCTGTAGACAACTTGGGTGTCCTTCGGTCGGCGTAAAAGAATCGTCGTCGTCGTCAGCCTATTTTTTATGTCCACTGCATTATCTTTATGTTCCTTGCCAAGCTATTGAACATTATCGTTGTATTCTGCATATTAATCTTCAAGCGTACTCTTACACTCTCTGTGTTAATGTGCTCAAATATTTGCTGCGATTCACCACCAGTGTTGCTGAACAGAAGAATGTCATCTGCAAATCGAAGGTTGTCGAGATATTCGCCGTTGATCCTTACTCCTGTGCCTCGCTAGAATAATAGCTTGAATAATGCTTCTAAGCATGGAGTAAATAGCATTGGAGAACACCGACACGCTATCGCACCAAGGCACAGAATCAAAGGACAAAACCCAAGACGCGCCCCAGGAGGAGAAGTCTACTGACCCAACCACCAAGAAACGAACACGCACTTCATCGCGACATTACAAGGACCTGACCCAATTAGAAACTCAGCTCGAAGCCAAAATTGAAGCGCTCGCCAACACCTACGCCAGCACGGCTGCCGTGACCGACCAACGACTGGCTCGGCTGGAGGAACTGATCACCACGTCCTTCCGCACCATACAAGAGCGTTTCGAATTCATTGAGCACACCCTCAAGCCCATAGTGCGCAGCCCCATCTTTTCAGCGGAATTCGCCAACCACCCATACCTCCAAGAACAGACGCAAGCCTCACCCTCGCCTCAACTATGTCCCAACCCCAATGCACAATAGGATCGCTACCTGGCCTTACGGTCTGGCAGTGGAACTTCCACAGTTACAACAACAAGAAAGCAGTGCTGCAACAACATATTACCACAGTAAACAAGAAACCCGAAATTATCCTGCTGCAAGAAACGGTGACGATGACCCCCACCCTTCCTGGGTATCGCGCTCACGTTAGCCAAGTGGAGGGACGGGGCATCTGCACGTTCGTCCGCAAAGGGCTCACGTTCATCGAGCACCAACTCAAACACGGCCGCAGCAGGGTGGAATACGCCTTCACTGAAATCATCCCAAGCAAACAACGGAAAAGCAGCCTGTTCATCGCCAACATCTACAGTAACCCCAAGCACCAAACACAGAAATTCAAGACCCTACTACACACAGCCAGCACCCAAGCCAGAGACAACACGTTGCTGACCGGAGAGGACTTCAACGCCGCCCATCGAGCGTGGGGTTACGTGAAGGACACGGCCAAGGGACGGGACTTATTACAGGATACCCGGGACCACAACTGTGTCCTAATCACGGACCCCGCGCATCCTACCCGCATCGGCAACTGTGTAGCACGAGACACCACACCAGACCTCACATTCATCAAAAATGACCGCACGGGCAAAGTAACATGGCACAACACGGGCGTCGACCTGGGCAGTGACCACTACATCCTCGAAATTACGCTACCCAACCAATTACGGAGCAGTACCATTATACACAAGTGAACGGACTGGGACGAATTCCGTAAGGGGCGCCTCACCGCAGGACATGACATCACAGAGATCGAAACCTGGACGGCGGAGCTCCGCGATGCAGTGCGCTCAGCCACAAAGACCATAGAAACAGACGAGGACGTCATCATCATGGACAGCCGCCTGGCCCATCTGATCGAGGCCAAACGTTCGATACAGACGCGTTGAAAGCAGCACCGGTTGAATCGCAAATTGAGGAAGAAGGTGGCTGACTTAAACAGGGCCATTGAACACCATTGCATGCTCCTGTGCCGTCAACAGTGGAACGAAATCTGCAACCGAGCTGACAGGGAACTGCATCGCAGTTGTACATGGAATCTATTTCGGCACCTCATAGACCAAACAAAGACCAAGTCATACCAGCGCGACCGCCTGGCCCGCCTCATGCACACCATCACACAACAACAAGGAAAAGACGCTGTTATCAGGAGCCTGGAAGCGAAGTATCTGCCAGATACGCCAACGGAAACCCACCCGCCGTACGGGAGGCTGCCAAACGCGTGGCTCGACCGAGACATTACCATATCAGAGGTAAGGGTAGCGATGCACGAGCTCAACACTTGCTGAGCAGCCGGCCCCGATCTCGTTACCAACAAGATGCTACGCAACCTGGACGATGCTTCGGTAGAGGCCCTAAACCATTACTTCAATGAATGCTGGCATTCGGGCAAGCTCCCCCGACAGTGCAAAACGACAAGAACGATCCTGATTCCGAAACCGGGCAAACCACTGGACAACGGCAACCTGCGTCTCATCTCGCGGACGTCCTGCGTCGGCAAGGTGCTGGAGCACGGGGTCGCCAACCGGTGGCAGGAATACCTAGAGAAGGAAGGCATCTATCCTGACACGATGATCGGCTTCCGCCGCAGACTCAGCACACAAGGTGCCATGTTACAACTCAGACAAGAAATCATCGACAACAAGACACAAGACAGCAAAGCAATTCTGGGTCTCGATTTACAAAGTGCATTAGACAAAGTCAAACACTCAGCCATATTAGCACAAGTATCACGACTCAACATGGGAGTAACGAGCTACAATTACATTCAAGACTTCTTGACCAACCGCACTGTGGAACTGCACGCCGGAGACCTCAAGCTCCCCGAATACAAGCTCGGCAGTACGGGTACTCCACAGGGTTCGGTCATCTCGCCGTTGCTCTTTAACCTCGTCATAATCGGGGTAGCAAGGGCAGTAGCGGGGACCGTCGTCCGGCATACGATCTACGCCGACGACATTACCCTGTGGGCGGCCGGCGGCACCGACGCCAGCATAGAGCAACAGCTGCTAGTGGCGGTTACCGCCATTGAGCAGCACCTTGACGGCACAGGCCTAATGTGCTCGCCCGCCAAATCCGAGCTGTTCGTCCTCACACCGCTTCGACCGGACGGAAGCGCGCTCCCCTTCGGGAGTGTGGCCACATCAAGATTGTGACTGCATCGGGGCAACGCATCCCCGAAGTTCCAAAGATCAGGGTCCTGGGCCTGCTGCTCAACAAGAGCGGCCGCAAGGACGAGACCATCAACAAGCTTACCACCAAGGCAATGGACGCCATCCGGCTCATACACCGAGTCTCTACACGACGGGCGGGCATGCGTGAAGACAGTCTCGTGCGCCTTGTCCAGTCGTTCGTGATCAGTCACATCGCCTAGGTTGCTGCCTACCTCAACTGGCACGTCACTGACATGACCAAGATCAACACGCTGATCAGACGGGCTTACAAGACGGCGCTGGGTTTAATGGAGACCACGAGTACGGCTCGGCTCCTGCAGCTCGGCGTCCATAACACCATAGAAGAAATAGCCGAGGCACAGCTCACCGCGCAATTCGAGCGCCTCTCTACCACCAAGACGGGCCGCAGTACACTGACGTCCCTGGGTTACAACCCCTAAGCTCCCAGCCAGCAACGGTGCTAGATCACAGATGAGGCGCGGGCCCACATTTACGTGGACCCCATCCCGAAGAACATGCACCCAGAGTACAATCAAGAACGGCGGCAGGCGCGGGCCAAGGCCCTCATCGAACAACACGCCCAAGACCCGCAAGCCAGGTACGTGGACGCAGCGGAATACAAGCGGGAAGGCTTCGCGGCAGTGGTCATTGCGGCGGCTACCGGCACCAGGACAACGGCAGCGAGCGTGCGCTGCACGAACGCCGCAGACGCTGAGGAGGTTGCCATCGCTGTGGCGATCACCGAGGCCGAGTGTCGCACCGTGCTCAGCGACTCGAGGAATGCCGTGCGCAACTTTGCCAAGGGGTGAATATGCGCGCCGGCGGCCGCCATCATCGGCAAGCTCCAATTTCAAGACCGCGGCAGCACCGTCCGTATCAAGTGGTTCCCGGCGCACGCCGGCGAGTGTGCATCCTCACCGAACCACAACGAGATGGCCCATTCGGCGGCGCAAGCGCTTACTTTCCGCGCCACCGAGAGTGACCGTTCCGTGTGGTGGTTCGAAACCAAGGACAGATTGACCAGTTATGCTGAAGTAACCAAATCTTACCGCTTAGCTCGACGGACAATGCCGCCTCCCCACCCGGCAATCAGTCGGAAGGAGGCCGTAATCCTAAGGCAAATACAGACCGCGTCACTCCTCGCCCCCGCAATGCTGCACGTGCTTCACCCAGAGCTATATCCGAGTGGCCTGTGCGGTGTTTGTTCAGCGGGTCCGGCGGACCAATGGCACATCATGTGAGACTGTGCCAGGTTCCCGACGGCAGCTACCTCCAGGACTTACCCGCCCGAACTTCAAGGTGCACTGCAGTCTGCGGACAAGGACTCACAGCTATGGGCCGTCCAGCAGGCCCGGGCTGCGCTCGAAAAGCACAAGCCACATGACCCACTACAAACGGGCCCAACTGGGCTAGTGCAGAGTAGGGTATAACCCTGGGTCGACGCTTGGCCAGCGTCACGACGCGTTAAACCGTCGTTGCCGGCACTTTATTAAAGTTATCCCTATCCTATCCTATAGCATTGGAGAAATTTCTGTCTCCTTGCCGGACTCCTTTCTTAAAACATAACTTTCCACTTTTATTGTGGAGAACGAAGGTAGCTGTGGAATCTTGGTGGATATTTTGCACGATATTTACGCAAGCCACCTGTACTCCTTGATTACGTAATGCCTCTATGACTGCTGGTGTCTCACTGAATCAAATGCGTTTTCATATTCTATGAAATTCATATAGAGAATTTGATTGTACACTGCAGATTTCCTGATTACCTGATTGATGACATGGATGGGATCCTTTGTAGAATATCCCTTCATGAAGCCAGCCTGTTCCCTTGGTTGACTGAAGCCAAGTGTTGCCCTTATTTTATCGGAAATCATCTTGATAAATGTTTTATACAATTTTGTAAGCAAGCTACTAGGCATATAATTTTTCAGTACTTTAATGCCTCCATTTATGTGGCTTGGTAAAGTGTTTGCATTCTTCAAGTTCTCTGGGACCCTTGAAGTCGATAGACACTTCGTATAGAGAGCCGCCAGTTTTTCAAGCATTATATCTTTTCCATCTTTGAATAAATAGTATTGCATCTTCTCATGCAGCTTTTCCCTGGGACATGTCTTGCAAGGCCCTTCTAACCTCATCGCTAGTTATAGGAGGAGTTTCTGTATCCTGCTCATCACTAATTCCAATGAAGGTTGCGTGGCTACTTTGGGTACTTTAGAGGTCATTATAAAATTCTCTTGCTTTTTTACTATATTATCTGAATTGCTAATGATATTACCCTGCTTATGTTTCAGTGCATACATTTTACTCTGTCCTATGCCAAGTTTTCTTCTCACTGATTTCATGCTGCGGCCATTTTTACTGCTTCCTCATTTTTTTGGACAATATATTTTTGAATATCGCTAACGTTCATCTTGTTAATGAGCTTTTACAGTTCAAAGAATTATATCTGAGGGCTTGAGTAAGACACTTCCACGCTTTGTCGTTTCTTTATTAGGCCCTTTGTTACTTGGGAAAGCTTATCTACTGTTTGCTTTGGTACTTTACGTCGCATCCACTTCCACTGCTGCTTCCGAAACCAACCTACTTACGGTTTCATTCATTACGTATATATGTTATCTTCTTCGTGTTCTAACGCTGCATATTTGTTTACGAGCACCTGCCTGAATTCGTCTGCTTTTATACTTACTTCGTTTAAGCCAGCCTGTTTCTTCTTGACTAATTTTGCTCTTTCTCTCTTCAAATTGAGAGCAAGCCTAGACTTCGCCAACCTACTGGTCACTGGCCTTTACACTACCTAACACTTCTACATCCTCCACTATGCTGGAATCATTAGAGAGTATGAAATCTATTACCTTTCTTTTTTCACCATTAGGGCTTTCCATGTCCACTTCCTGTTACTGCGTTTCCTGAAGAAGGTACTCATTATTCGCAGTCTATTTCTTTCCGCGAATTTTACGAACATCTCTACTATTCCTAGAACCGATGCCGTAGTTGCCAATTGCTTGTTCCCCAGCCTGCTTTCCCCCCGCTTTTGCATTGAAGTCGCCCATGCCTACAGTATACTGAGTTTGTAGCTTTCTCATTGCTAATTCAACATCTTCATAAAACAGTTCCATTTCCTTTTTTTTCCTATTTCAATAAACCTTGCAGGCTCTATGACGAGCATTAAGTAAGCGGGCATCACTTCAGGAAAGTTGTACCCATGAATACCGCAAAGATGAGTAGAAGTAATCGCTTCAAAACAGGGCTTCAAATGGACAGATGCGGTAGCAAACAAACAGCAGATAAATTTTATGCCGCAAATTGCGCGTGCGTGTAATCAAAGGTCGTGTAAAAAAACTAGTTTAAAGCATGAAAAGGATAAAAACAACAATACTAAGACAAACAGAAATCACATTTATTTTGGGGTAGCGTAAAAAATATGTGATATATTTTATCACGCATATTGCTCGCGCACATAATAAAAAGTGCAGTTTAAAACATCAAAGAGGAGAAAAAAATCTACGTGACGTTACATAGGTACACATAACATGGCATATAGTATGACACATTTTTAGTACAGATAGTGCATGTTCATGAGTAGGCTAAATTTATCTCTATCCGTTTGCATGACAAGACTCTCAGGAAGTGAATTCCACAAGCGGATGGCTCGTGGCAAAGCCGACAGATTAAATGCATCCGTGTTTGCGTAGATGCGATTGAAGCTTCTCATTGTTCAGTCGTCGTGATATGCAACTTGCACGTTCCAGCAGCAAACATGATGACCTCATTTGACGAAAATATTTATGTAGCAAGGACAGCAATGCCACGTCACGACGACTACTTAGTGAATGAAGCGAAAGGTCAACTTTGATTTCAGTTATGCTTGACTGCCTATTTTAATTGCGGGAAAGGAATCGACTAGGTCGGTTTTGGATGGCTTCTAACGTGCAGATTAAATATTCAAGATGAGGAGACCACATCGGGGATGTGAACTCCAGCTGCGGACGGACGAAAGTCAGGAAGCTTAATTTGGGTATGTTGGACAGGGATTTACGGTGGTTGCGACGAATGTATCCTACTGTTTTTGAAGCATTAGCGCATATGGTTGTTATATAGGAGGCCCAGGAATGATCTGGTGCGAGATTAGTGCCTAGATATTCGCACAGTGAAGCTTCCAATAAATACTGGATCCTATTTATATAATAAGAAAAACTTGAGTTAACGTGTTTGCGTGTAAAAGTCAGTATTTTGCGTTTAGATGAATTAGGAGTCATTTGACAGGTGTTGCACCAGTCGCTAATGCGTTGAAAGTCACCTTGAAGAATAAGGTGGTCCACAAAGCTGGTAATTATTGGTCGGTATGTTATACAATCATCGGCAAAAATTCGCATGCAAGAAGAGATGCTATGGGGCAGGTCGTTAATGTAAATTAGAAAAAGCAATGGTCCTAATACACTGCCCTGCGGTACACCGGAAGTTACGTAGAACTGGTTGCTGACCGAGTTCTACGTAGTTCAGCGCTCAATCTGTGTTTTCGTACTCTTCCTTCCCAAGTCTTTATTTTCCTTTTTTGGCGCAACAATGTATTCTTTGGAAGTTACGTAGGTGAGGGGCGATGTAAAATTGTTCACAACGGTTAATTGCTGACGATTTGTTAGGAAGTTGTGGATCCAAGATAGCGTTAAATAGTTTAATTTAAGAGCAGTCAATTTGAAATTAAACGGAAGTGAACTACACGGTCGAAAGCCTCAGAAAATTCGAGAAAGATGCAATCTGTTTGAAGGTTATGGTCCATGTGAGAATGTACGTCAGTAGTGAACTCTCATAACTGTGTCTCGCCCGAGGAACCTTTCCTGACCCGTGCTGGTTAGTAAAGAAGAAATTTCATTCAAGATGTTCTTATATAATAGACGCTATAATATGCTCGAGCATTTTGCAGCATATGCTCGTTAATGAAATTGGACGGTAGTTTTAGGGCAATTTTTGCTGCTACTTTTGTGCACAGGTACCACTTTAGCAACATTAAAATCAGGGGGGAGTTGGCCTGATGATAATGACTGGTGGAAAATATGGCACAAAATTTTACTAGGTATTGAAGTTGAATGTCTTAAACCTTAAAGTTGATATTATCGACGCATGAAGAGCTAGATATATTAAGGTTATTAATGAGACATGCGATACCATCTTAAGTTATATAGATGGGTCCCATGTACTGGCAGTCGAAATCAGTGACTTCAGGAATGTGTGAAAGGTCTTCATTTGCGAATATGGATGAAAAAAAAAACATGTTAAAGAGCCCGTGGCATTCACTATCAGTAAGCGGAACTTTCACCATCTAACGAAACATGGTGCGAACCGTGGCTAGGTGATATTGCCTGCCAAAACTTTTGGGGGTTGGACTTAAGAAGGGAGGGTAGATCATCGTGAAAATAATATTTATCTTTAGCCTTACTTACAGCCGAGCAGTAAGCTCTTAAACATGGGTTATATCGGTCCCAAGCCGTGGGCGAGCCAGTGTGCTTTGCCACTCGTGTATAAACGTTTCTGCTTATTCCTTAGCCTTCGAAGGTACTCGTGAACCATGAATTCGTTCTATCACCTGATATTTTGATTAGCGGGATATACTTTTTTACTAACGCGCAGAGCTTTTCCTTGAAAAGAAGCCAGTTTTCGTTTTACTGATCCAGCAGAAAACAAAAAAACGTCTCAAGTTACTCGTTTATTTTATTGTAGTCGCCTTTGTTATAGTCACGGATAGTTTTCTTAGTGACACTTGTAGAGTGCAAGGGGACATTAAGAGTAAGTTGAAGAAACTGATGATCACTAAAGCTTTCTAAGTAAGTAACTTCACCAAATGTTTCAGGGGCGCTTGTAAGGACTAAGTCTAAGATGTTATTGCCGCGGTTTGGTTGGGTAACCATTTGGAACAAATTATAATCTAAATAAATAAATTCACTTGACGATCGACAGGATTATGATAGTTTATTCCAATTTATCAGTGGAAAATTGAAATCTCCAAAGAGATAAGTGATATCAGCCTGAGAGATGTTAATTGCTTTTGTAATGTTATTGCGCAGTTCAACGAGAAAGCACTTATTCACACCTGGAGGGCGATAGCAGCCTCCAATTAACACTTTGTGGTTATGGGTAAGCATTCTACCCATACGATCTCAATACATGAATTGATGTTAATAACATGTGATCTAATTATTCTTTTGACGCCGAAGAATACGCCACCACCTCTTTTGTCCACGCGTTCGCACCTGTATATGTTCAAAGTGTTCTCGCGGGGGAAGATGTCATTATCGTTTATTCTGGGATGTAGCTGGATCTGCTGAAATTGATCTGCTGAAGCATCTGCTGAAATTGAGGACGACGCAACGAGCTATGGAAAGAAGAATGATAGGTGTAACGTTAAGGGATAAGAAAAGAGCAGATTGGGTGAGGGAACAAACGCGAGTTCATGACATCCTAGTTGAAATCAAGAAAAAGAAACGGGTGGGGGGCATGGGCAGGACATGTAATGAGAACGGAAGATAACCGATGGTCATTAAGGGTTACGGACTGGATTCCAAGGGAAGGGAAGCGTAGCAGGGGGCGGCAGAAAGTTAGGTGGGCGGATGAGATTAAAAAGTTTGCAGGGACGACATGGCCACAATTAGTACATGACCGGGGTTGTTGGAGAAGTATGGGAGAGGCCTTTGCCCTGCAGTGGGCGTAACCAGGCTGATGATGATGATCTTACCAGCCACATAGTCTACGTGCGGGTGCCAGTTATGAGAACCATCGTAAATCGCTCTCAAATCACTCTGCTTGTGGTGTTTCTTCCAAATAGTATCACAATCAGTTGTGCAGTGGGTCAAGTACAAGTAAAACGAGAAAGGCTCAAGCTAAACAAAAACGGTGCATTTGCTGACATTGAGTGAAAAAAAGTTATTAACCGACCAGCTCTCCGTAAACGCTGTAATCAACTGTAAAATCTGATATAGGGAGATGATATCGTGTGCGGATGCAAAAAAAAAACTAGAAAAAAGAATAAAACAAGGAATAAAAGCAAGCGATATCAATTTGCATAAACATATATAGTCACATCTTGGTGAAGGGTAATTTTGCTCATATTGTTTTCGGCAAGCAAAGTACTGTCTCAGTTCGCATAAGAAAAATCCCCGTGAAGTCAATGATGCGACTAGCACAAAATTAGGAGCCGGAAAACAAAATGCAAATCGATTTTCTAAGTCTTTGGCAATCTCCTCTATTGAAACGCGTTCATGTATTATCTATGTCAAAACAAAAAGAGTCTAATGTCTACGGCATCGACAAATAGTAAATTTATTGATACAGAAAGGCAAACAAATCACGCTTTTTTTACATATATTTCATTTTATTTGATTTGGGAAGAAAATATTGATGCATAGTATCATATTCATCTTTAACTCGTTTAGGAGTGGGCTTAAATACACCAGCTTGAAATTTGTAATTTTTCCAATTTGGCAGCAGTGCTTTTAGTCGATAGAATGACAAACTTAAATTTTTTACTGGGGTTCTTCTAAAACCCAACAAATCATATCAACAATTTGCTTGCGGCGTACGTCTGCTATTTCTTTTCATCTTTATTCTTTTCACTGACCCACAAAAGCCGCTGTGGGTAGCAAACCGCATTTTCTGTTCTCGTTTGCCCTCACGCCTTTCTCCATTCTTTCGTCTATCTCTTTCAATTAGTATAATGTAAACGTTCCTTTTTATTTTACTTCCGATAGTTTGATTTTTCTGTTGTCTTTGTGAACCTGAGCGGAATACTTGTACGTAGAGACGGCAATATTTACTTGTACAATAATCCTCCTGTGAACAGATGGCCATTATTGTTCAAAACTTTGAAAATTTTACGTAAAGAACTTGCCGGATCCTTAAAAGTACGTGAATATCAAAGGCGTCGACTGTCTGCAAACTCGAGCTCACTGCTTAGAGCACAAGACGATGAGAACACATTATGGCTTGTTAACCAGATCCGCAGAGGGAGCGAAGAGGGAAAAAAAAGCAAGGAAGTTAGTCTGAGATTGGCCCAGGAGATTGCACAGGGGGATATTAAGAGAAAGAAAAGGCAATGGAAAAGAACGCCGATCAAGCACAATAGGCGGATGACGAACACTAAGATAAGTAATACGATTTGATTTGATTCGGTGATTTCTTCTTGATCACTCCGTTCACGACATTTCTCGTTCTGTACACGCTGTCCATTGAGTCGGTGTCGGCGCGCCTTCCTGCGCATTTCGCCGACGCCCCCGCCGTTGACTTGTGGTAGCCAGCGAGTGCACGATTCTTTCTCCCAGACGCGGTCCCCGCGGGCACGCAGCAGAACCTTGACCCATAGACAATCAGTGAGCAACTGTAATCCCTGCTTATTTCGCCTGTAGCCTGGGGTGCTAATTGTTTTTCAAACACCATCGACCGGTTCTCCAAGCGCTCCCAGTCTGAAGCACTGAGCTCTGTGGTTCGGCGCCACCCCGAGGGATCCAGAGCCCGCGATGATTAGGGAGTAAGGGATTTCGTGGTGTGCGTGCGATTTGCGTGCGCGCTCATGTGACCGCCTATATAAACGCCCATCCCTGCGCGTCACTCGGTGAGTACACTGCCTCGGAGCCGACGACGTCTCCAGCTTTCGGTGGGGTCTCGTCGAAGGCGCATCAACGACAATATGGTTCGAAAGCCGGGTAAGTTCTCAGCTCATGAAGCGAATGGGTTTTGCAGCCGATAGGATGCCGCAATGCCGGAACATAACAGCCGGTTCGTTACAAATACAAATACAACCCGCGGTTGTGGCTCGGTGGTTCTGCTGCTGAGCACGAAGTCGCGGGTTCGATTTCCGGCCCGCATTTCGAATGAAAAAGCGCTCCTGCACGGTAATCCGGGTTCAAGCACCGTGTAGGCGCGCGAAGCTAATCCCAACATTCACGGCGTCCCTCTTAGCCCACAGTGCAGTTACTGGACGTTAAAATCCACAATTAAATTTTCCCATATCAAATGCAGATTGCGCAGCAGGGTTTGACTGATAACAACGCAGCTTTCTTTAACATCGAATTCACCTAATCCGCGGCTGTGTGTGCTACATTGTTTATTATGATAATTAGTACGGTACATGAAGCTGTATCTGCAACACACCTCTAACCTTCAAGCAGTTACTGAGTGACCGGCGCACGGTGACCCGCCACTTGTGGTAAAGTGATTGGCCTGCTAATACGATCACCGCGGCGTGACCAATCGTAGATGCCGCTTACCTGACAGAAATTTTGTGAATACTGGTCCTGGTCGTTGCGTTTTAGTACCAAAAAAAAAAGACTCGAACTATCAAGCATTTTCTTTTTCAGGGTTATTTGATTTCTGATGCAAAGTATATGCGACTGCAGAAGCTGGCGTTGACGAGCTTTGGGGAACCAGTTCACTTATTTCACGCGTTTATCTTTTATTGCGCATACTGACTCGAGCACCGCAATACATTTTATCTTCTTCATCCTCCTTCTTGGGCAGTTACTTATCAGAATGGCCACTTTTTTCTTCTGCAAGGTTCGCTAAATATAGAACCTCCACATCGCTAAATAACCGCTAAAAAAGCTACCAACAATGAAAACGCCTATACTAAGCAGGCCGTTTTACCTAGGGCAAATACCTAATATTAAGCTTGTGATGGCTCAAATGAAAAGAGGAACCTTTCCATTCGTGGGCCAGTCCACTCAGAAACCTATATCGCAGCGGGCGCCCAGCCTCTAGGCCGATTCGATAGTCCGCGCTTCATTACGGAGAGCGGCAGTGCTTACCTGCGCTGCAATAGGCCACGCGTAGTTCAAGATAATGCCCTCCAAGCACTGCCACGTCATTGATGATTTGTATATTCAGGGAGAGCATGAGAACATTAGCGCTTTCGCCTGTTCTGCGAATCCTCTAAATATTCTCGTGGTCTCCCTAAATCTACATGCGATGCATCCACTAAATAGGTGCACGCCGCGGGTGCACAGAATATCTGGACTCGATGCTCTCGTTCCTCCTTTCATTCTTCTCTCTGAGAAAGGGACTGAATGCTGTGTCGCGAAAATTTGCACACTGAACGCATATTTCTGCGGTTCGGGACCGTAACGGCAAGTTTTTAAAGAATAAACGGGAACGCATCCTTGCTTTCTCTTATATTCTTATTACTGTTGCTAGCACGAGGCCTTCAAGGCCAGACTCTTGGCTGCATGGCGTGCTCAGAGATGATCATAATGAGAATGCCGTAGTATACGATGGGTGGCGATTATTGGAATTATGCATTCGTTATTCCGCGCTTTTTGATATACAAGTAGCCATCATGAATTGCCGGGAAGGGAACAAGAGTTCAGGATCGCCAGTCAGCCTCTAGAATCTGCGAAGGAGTACGTTTACCTAGGTCAATTACTCACAGGGAACGCTGATCATGAAAAGGAAATTCAGAGAAGAATAAAAATAGATTGGAGCGCACTCGGCAGACATTGTCCGATCCTGACTGGAAGCTTACCATTATCATTGAAAAGGTGTACAATCAATAAATACTACCGGTGCTAACATAATAATAATAATAATAATAATAATAATAATAATAATAATAATAATAATAATAATAATAATAATAATAATAATAATAATAATAATAATAATAAAAATAATAATAATAATAATAATGTCTTCATTTGTGTCCCATAAAAGTACACGACACGGGAGACCTGCAGTAAAAGCTGTTATAAATGACAGTTTGACAGAGCCGTAGGCCCCCCATACACGGGGCAATTACATAACGACAAAAAAGGCATATAATACATGGTCATATTTGAAATTACACATTCCGAGCGTACAATGTAACGAACACAAAAATAAGGCAAGATGGAAATACAAATTGCAAGTTCACTCATACAATAAAACATCACAGTCAACGACGGAGTAGTCACAAAAGAAATAACATAAATGCAGTTTCACTTATCCGCAAGAAATAACAGTAACACATACACAATGATGGTAAAGAGAAACAAAACAGATAAAGCACACATTGTAAATTGAAAGAGGGAAGACGGAACCATTCCCTCACCATCTACACTGTTAGGGATAACGGGGTAAAGAAAAACTTGGTTTTCAGAAACGAAAAGTTAAGAAAGTAACGGCCTAGCCGAAGTTCTTTGAATGTTATATCTTCAAGTTTAACGTGTTCATTATTTGATCTATTAAGTAACCTGGGTAATTTGTTCTGTAGTGTCTGTAGACCATACGTTGTTTTATAAGTTCTCACTTTCCAGGGCATAGTGTTACGTGTCAGGCGAGCAGAAGTGTTTTCCTGTAGGTTAGCTAAACGTTGTAAAAAGGAGCTATTATTTACTTTTTCGTTTTTAAATGCTTTGCCTAAGATGTAGTCGAACAATTTGGCAACTGGGGGAGAAACTTGGAGTCTAACAAAGAAGCTTGAAAACAAGTTAAGGACCGCGCAAAGAGCAATGGGACGAAGACTGTCAGGCGTAACGCTAAGAGACAGGAAGAGAGCGGTTTGGATCAGAGAGCAAACGGGTATATCCGATATTCTAATTCACATTAAGAGAAAAAAAATTGAGGTGGGCAGGTCATGTAATGCGTAAGTTAGATAACCGGTTACAGAATGGGTGCCGAGAGAAGGGCAGCGCAGTCGAGGACGGCAGAAGACTACGTGGTGTGATGAAATTAGGAAATTCGCGGTCGCTAGTTGGAATCGGTTGGCGCAGGACAGGGGTAATTGGAGATCGCAAGGAGAGGCCTTCGTCCTGCACTGGACAAAAATGGGATGATGGTGATGAGACTCTTGTATCAAACGGGCAGCTAGCGAAGGCCCCCTTCGCCAGCTGGCCGTTTGGGATACAAGACAAACTGCACCTATGAAGCTAAATAATGAGTCAGCATAACAATGCGTAAATATAGGCCCGATTACGTAGTCACATTTAACTTAAGGAAGTACCGGCGAGTGCGAGTGGCAGCCTACGTGAACAGCAACGTGCCGATGTCGATAGCCCGCAGTGTCGTCGCTTGTAGCTTTTTGTGCGTGCACTGCATGAAATGAGGAATCGTTTATTTCAAATCCGTATGGTCAAAACTGAACTACAGAAGCAGTTTTCTTCATCCTAATGACTTTATTAGCTTCAGGTAAGTCGTTCAGGTCCTCCAACAGTATAAACGCAAGAATTGAAACTGAAACCCTGAAGTTCCCTGTATTTTCTGTATTTCTTTTCTACAGAGAATGTGTGAAACAGTAGTTCGTGCCTCAAATTTTGATATTGAAATGTATGCTGTTTTGTTTTTCACGCTTCTTGTGCCCACATTATGTTTGATAAGTTAGAAGGAGTATCACCGGCTTATCATACTGTATGCCTTGTAAAGGGGGTGCGAACCTCTGTCATGTGAATTAACTTTCACTTTTAGTTCGGTCTTTCCCCCATTCAATATGAAAATAAACTCAATTCAATTAAACTCGGCGACTGCGATAGACCTAACCTCGGCTGAGCACGATCGATATCGGCTCAAACTGTGTGTGCGGATGGCAAGGGCTAAAGTTCGTGCAGCCAATAACGCAACAACATTTGCCTCACATCTCTTGCCCGTCCACAGAGAACCTAACTTTTCGCGACAGCAACTTCTCTCGCCAAACAGTAGTTTATTATCACTAGCTCACTGCTCGGCCCTGTCAACTGCCGTTGATTTCCAGCATGCTCAGCGTATACATCCTTTTACGTCATAATACAACGGGGCCAGTAGCTGAGGAGCAGGCAAGGCAGATGGAACAAAAAGGAATGAGCGAAATCTATTCATAAAAAAAATCTGCGCAAGTCTCAAGCCTGATGTTTTTAAAGGGCCCCTCACCAGGCCCCATAGGAAATTTTGGTTATACGCTGAAAGTTATTACGTGTCCTCTAGTGAGCGTTCTGCCGCAAAAATTTTTCAAGTCGGCTCATTAATAGCCGAGATAGAAATACCAGTATTTCAGTGCCGCGAACCCATGATATCAGCAGGCGAGCTCCACTGCCAAGCAAGACGCGCTCTCTACTCGCCCCGTCTAGCCTACGCAAGCGAAATTCCTTCCCTGCGTTCTCCCATGCCGGATCTCGAGGATCGCGTGACACATACGTCACGGGCCCCGCCTTCATTTCTTTTCCCTCGTTTTTTTTTTTTTTTTTTCGGCGATGCGCAGTTTCGGTGGCGGCGTTGCGCAGGAACTGTTATCGTTTCGCGCAGCGCACGATTTTGTGCGCTGTGCACGATTTTGCGCGCTGTGCACAAGGATACATGACTAGCGGTATGATTCAGCGCTACACAAATACTGAGGCAGAACAAGCGGATCGCAGAGCGTGATCACGCGCTGGAACAGGGTAGAAAATGGCATAGTTTCAGTACCTGCGCACGTGACCGCACGACCGTGGGAACAAGCAGACGAAGCGGAAGTACATCTCTCTTGCTTCGGTGCTAACTAAAGAAAAAAAAAACACGCAGACATTCCGTTTGGGTGTTTTATTATTTCTATAAACTTCAATTCGTCAATTCAAGCAACAGATCACACAAATAACAGGTGGTGCCTTGAATAATTCTCGAAGTCAAGTGTCACCACGAGCGACGTCACACTGCGGACTCGAGTACGCAGGCACAGGGACACTAGTACGTCATCCTCCGGCTTGGAGCGCGGTGGCTGCGAGGAGAAGGAAAAACGGTGTTCGGTTTGAAATTTGAGATCTTTCCGAGGAGCGTAGCGATGTAATACTTGCAGACACGATCATTATCACGCAATGTATGCTCTGCGCTTGTCAGCTCAAAATGGCCGGACCTGGTGGGGGCACTTAAGAAATGACGGAAGTGTGCAGACGAACGCAGTGAGCACATTTCATTCCGATCAACTGACAATGAAAAATAGCCGGAGTTGCCCTTTAACAAGCGTACACTTAAGACGGGATAAAATAAGCCAAGCACATGACAAACGGTAACTCCCAACAGCGAGTTGGCGCTTGTCCTTTGCCTGCCTTCTCCCGCCCCGTCTTATGGTGTGAGTGTTGAACCTGCAAGTAAAAAACAATTAGCCCAGCAACACGTTTTTTTCAAGCTGTCTTTCTTTCTTTATTTTTCACCTTGAAGTAATCGTACAAACACGCCACACAATTCTCTCAAGCACATTCACAATGTGCCAGCCATGTAAAAAATAAACGCACACAGAGTTGTTGCTTATGAATTTGATGGACGTAAATTGGTATCTTATGACCGTGCACAATTATAATGACACGCCGCTGTGGTTTTTTGACTATGGCGTTGTGCTGCGGAGTGCGAGGTCTCGGGTTAGACTCCCGGTGGACGCATTCTGAGGGAGGGAGAATACAAAATTATGTTAACAATAAAATGCAGGGCGAAGGCCTCTCCCTGCGATCTCCAATTACCCAAGTCCTGCGCCAACCGATTCCAACCAGCGCCCGCGAATTTTCTAATTTCATCGCTCCACCTAGTCTTTTGTCGTCCTCGATTGCGATTTCCTTCTCTTGGTACCCATTCGTAACACCAATGGTCCAACGGTTATCTAACTCGCGCATTACGTGATAAGCCTCACCAGTTCTTCTAATCTCACTACGGCCGATGATATCACAAACTATGTCTGATAGTTCCTCAAAGTGTCCTGCTAAGCTAGCCTCACTCGAGAGGATACGGGTGTTAAAGGTTGCAACGGTCAGTTTCCATTGGCGGCCTTTCCGGATCCAGAGATTCTTAGCACCCTCTGCTGCGTTACAGGTCTGACCGCCGCCTTGGTCAGGTGCTCCGCAGCTGCTGGGGACTGAGGGCCATTGGGTAATTGAGGGAGCCATGTGGAAGGGGACGGCGGAATACTGCACCGGGGAGGCCAATTCCTATTCTGGTGAGGGAGTGTCTTGCTGAAGCTTAGTGGGCCTTCCTAATTTGGCTGTACCTGGATTAGTGCAGCCCCACTCGCTCTCGGCATCTTTTGCCGGTGACAGGCGTCACTCCAAGCCTACTGATATGGAAATGACGACCGACGGTCTAAGAGGGGCAAAGTGCATGTGCGCCTATTTATTATCGAATGCGCTTATATTTTTCCACGCACATACTCCCACTAGATTCACGTTGTCACGTAGAAGTGTAATATATCTGTTAGAGTTCATTAGCCGGAAACGCACTATACTTCGCAATTTGAGGGTTACATGTATGTTTATCATTTTGTGAGCGGGTTTCAAAGCTTTGATCTAGTCGCCTGCTGGTGTCGCCGCTTGCTTTCGTCTGCGCATTTCACCGTCGAGATAGGACGTAAAGCAAGACGTAGCGTGATCCGCCCACAGAAACATGCTGCAATCGCTCGTGTACTTAGATCTATGTGCACGTTGGAGAACCCTAGGCGGTTAAAATCAATGCGGAGTCCCCATACTACGGCGTCCCTCAAGATTACAGCATGTTCTTGGCACACCCTGGAATTTATTATTATTATTATTATTATTATTATTATTATTATTATTATTATTATTATTATTATTATTATTATTATTATTATTATTATTATTATTATTGCCGCAATCACTTCAGCAACACTTTTTCGCGCTAAGGCACCAGCCGTAATAGGGGTCACTTTGTCGTGTGATTCTGAACTTTTGAACATTGTTCATTGATAGGATCGAGCGTTGCGCGGTCATGTATCATGTACATCATCAGGTATATGCATCAGCTCACAAGCGAAATTATTCAAAACTATTATACGAGAAAGAAACATTTTATGCTTCTCCGTGTAGCTATTGTAGGTTTTGTCAGCAAATGGACAAGCCTAACTCGCAGGGTTTGAATTGAATTCTGGGGTATTACGTGCCAAAATCACCGTATGATGATGAGGCTCGCCGCAGTGGGGGATTATGCATTGATTTCTACCACCAGGGGATCCTTAACGTGCCCCCAAAGCACGGGACTCGGGCGTTTTAGCCCCCATGGAAATGCGGCCGCCGCGGCCGGGGTTTGATCTCGCGACCTCGTGTTTAGCAGAGCAACACCATAGCCGCTAAGCCACCGCGGGGGGTCTCGCAGGAAGTGTGCCAGCCCAAAGGAAAATATTCAGGATGATGTGTCATTGAAATATGCTAACGCACAAAGAATGTTTCAGATTAGGCGCAGCGAGCTTTAAGAAAGGTTAATTTTTCGCTTTCCGGAATAAAAAAATCTGTTTGTTCTGCTGCTTGCATTACCTGTAGCGTGCCGCAGTCTCAAGGCTGGATGTAGCGAGAAATTGTGCATCATCATCATCATCATCATCATCATCATCATCATCATCATCATTAGCTTGGTTACGCCCACTGCAGGGCGAAGGCCTCTCCTATACTTCTCCAACTACCCCGGTCATGTACTAATTGTGGCCATGTTGTCTCTGCAAACTTCTTAATCTCATCCGCCCACCTAACTTTCTGTCGCCCCCTGCTACGCTTTCCGTCCCTTGGAATCCAGTCCGTAACCCTTAATGACCATCGGTTATCTTCCCTCCTCATTACATGTCCTGCCCATGCCCCCATTTCTTTTTCTTGATTTCAACTAAGATGTCATTAACTCGCGTTTGTTCCCTCACCCAATCTGCTCTTTTCTTATCCCTTAACGTTACACCCATCATTCTTCTTTCCATAGCTCGTTGTGTCGTCCTCAATTTAAGTAGAATACTTTTCGTAAGCCTCCAGGTTTCTGCCCCGTACGTGAGTACTGGTAAGACACAGCTTTCATACACTTTTCTCTTGAGGGATAATGGCAACTTGCTGTTCATGATCTGAGAATCCCTGCCAAACGCATCCCAACCCATTCTTATTCTTCTGATTATTTCAGTCTCATGATCTGGATCCGTGGTCACTACTTGTCCTAAGTAGATGTACTCCCTTACCACTTCACACTATATTCACACTATCAATCAGGTGATAGAGAAATGTGCGGAATATAAGCAACCCTTATATATAGCTTTCATTGATTACGAGAAAGCGTTTGATTCAGTCAAAACCTCAGCAGTCATGACGGCATTACGGAATCAGGGTGTAGACGAGCTGTATGTAAAAATACTGAAAGATATCTATAGCGGCTCCGCAGCCACCGTAGTCCTCCATAAAGAAAGCAACAAAATCCCAATAAAGAAAGGCGTCAGGCAGGGTGATACGATCTCTCCAATGCTATTCACAGCGTGTTTACAGGAGGTATCTAGAGACCTGGATTGGGAAGAATTGGGGATAAGAGTTAATCGAGAATACCTTAGTAACTTACGATTCGCTGATGATATTGCCTTGCTTAGTAACTCAGGGGACCAATTGCAATGCATGCTCACTGACCTGGAGAGGCAAAGCAGAAGGGTGGGTCTAAAAATTAATCTGCAGAAAACTAAAGTTATGTGTAACAGTCTCGGAAGAGAAGAGTAGTTTACGATAGGTAGCGAGGCACTGGAAGAGAAATTGTGCACCAAGCGCCAAAGGCTAAATTATGCAATTATTTGCACGTTTATAAGTATGTAGCTGCCACCCAAGCAGGCATTACGAAAGCTAAAACCAGCAGAGATTAAACTCTTAATTACACACATTACCATGAATGCAAAATACCAGTCACTTTCCGCATGTCTGATTAGGGCATGTCCAGTTATATATATATATATATATATATTGCAGGCCTTAAGGAAGGCATTTGGTAATGGGAAAAAAGCATTTTTACCCGAAAGAGCGGGAAATTGGCCGACTTGGTGTTTATTCATGGCACTGCCCGTTACCATGAAAACTCATTAGTCACGCAGCCCAATATTACGCGACATCAGGATAAAAACAAGAAAAAGTAGGCAACGGGATAGTGCTAGTGAATATTCCAGGAACATATTTGCACTACATAGTAGGCGTACAAATGCAAAAATCACCATATCAAGTGCTGAGTCACTGCGAGGCAAATAAAGAGAGAACAGAAAAGAACAAGATTAAAAAAAAGAGACTCTATGCTGGCAACGATTAAACTATTCAATCTACGATAAGCTACCAGTTTACAAGCAATGGATGGTGCGTGAACCCACACATTATTCGTTTAGAAAAAATAACTAATAAACATAAGATAAGTACGGACTACAGATAGTACACAATTAGTCGATAAGCGTATAGAAAAGCCCAGGGAAAATAAATGCTCGAAAGGACTAAACGGTTGAGATGGTAAAGAGAGAGAGATTTATTTACAGAAAGGCAGATATGTCGGCCCGAGCTATAACTTACTCTGGCCTGGTACTCTACACTGGGGAAAAGGGACCGGGAGGAAAATAGCTGATGAATGATGATGATGACGTGAGGAAGAGGTGCCTATATACAAGTTCACAGCGTTGTAGCATCTCTAAAGCCGTGAGTCCAGCCCAGTGGCTTTGAGCAAGGCTATAGCGGCAATTGTTATCAGGGCTGCGCTGTTTGCATTAGGCCAAGAATCTAAAAGAAAGTCGTCTGATAGCGGCCTCTTATCGACGCCTGCAATGCAAGAGACCAGTTGCTGCCGTTTTGCGCGTACGCGGGACAAACGCAAAATATTTGATCGAGTGTTTTGGGTACCTGACAGCATTCACAGTTTGGGCTACTGTCACTGCAACCTGTCAGATGTCTATAACGGTTGGTGAATACGACACCAAGGCGAATTCGGTGCACCATGCTTGCTTGGCTTCTTTTGAGCTTGTGAGGTAAACAACATTTCATTTCTTGGTCCCATTTATGTACTCACTTGTGTCGTCCATCTGGTAAGGGTCCAGTATTCCAAAGTGCGGTTGCGTAGTACTCAACGAAGTAAGGCATTTGTGTCCGTCGGTCAGAAAGGAATGCGTACTTCAGAAGTATTATTTAAAGTACTTTTCGCTTCAGCGCCTGCTTGTTCGTTCCCTATCACGCCCCAGTGGGACGGTATCCACTGAAAGCTGAGATTGTGGTCATTTCTGTTTGCGCGGTCGAGATGCTGTGCAATTTCTATAGCCATGGAATAATACGGGCCCCGTCTGAGGACACAGTCAATCGTTTGAAGAGCTGGCTAGGAATTGCAGAATATCGCCCATGCGTGAGGAGGCTCCTCGGAGAGAAATCGAAGTGCCTCCCGGATAGCAAAGAGGAGACGGTAAAACCTGCAAGGCAGAGCACTAGGCAGAGCTGAAATATTGCCTCGGGTATATCAGGAAAAGATCGCGCGCAACGCGTGAAAAGAGAGGCAACGCATACGAGGGCTCTGGCTGCCGGCTCCGCGGAAGCCAGAGCCCTCGGCTAACAGCGTCACCTTGCAACTGTAATGCGGTGCGCGCGTCGCATAATGCTTTTTTTTCCGGGGAGTGTGCCGAATGGGACCGCCGCAGAAAAACCTGCCAGCACGCGTAATCTCGGAGGGCATGCATAAACGTGTAGCATATACATAGTTAAACATATACGGAACTTCACGGCAATTCCTGGAATATTCATATAGTTACTATGGCAATAAAACGATCGTGTACTTAGATTTATGTGAATACTAAAAGGACACCACGGGTTTAGAATTTATCAGCAGTCCTTTGCTACGGCGCCCCTGACATACCGCTGGGCGGTTTCGAGATGTTAAACTTGATAATTAAATTTTAACGATTAGCAAATAATTACTTGTTTTGTTCAATCTATGTCTTATATATAACTATATATTTCTTCTATTTTCATTGATTTCCTCATTAGTCAAAAGCAATGTCCTAAATTAATGAGTACTTGTATAGTTCCGTAAGCTCAAATTTGAAATTGAACGTACATCGCGTTAGAAAAGAAAATGTTCAATAGTTCCCAGTCCGCTACATCTCCCTCAATCATTTTTTTTCCGCTTTTCAACGATGTGGGTCAAAACATCTAAAAGAAGACAAATGATCGCGGATCCACGCGCACACCGCGCGCGACAGCAGCGCGATCGAATGGAGCTTTAAGGAACTAAAATGACGCGGTGGCTGACTTGGTAGTTGAAGTCCGCAGCGCGGCGGTGCAACAGCAGCAATGAATAGAAATGCTTTTTGAAAACAATGTCTCCGTCAGCGAGTTACCCCCCTCCCCTTTTTTTTTTTCCGTATCGGGTATCTGAATTTCTACGGGTTTTTTTTTTTTTCGTGGGCCGATGCCGGAGATAGGGCTGTCTAAAATAGTGGGTCGATTCCAATGGTAGTACAGCTTTAAACTGTGGGCACCTTCCGTGAGTATGCGCATATTGGTCGATCCCGAAGGCAATGTAGTTTAGCAATGTAGGCCCATCCTGAACGCAGCAAGTTTTAGGATGTCGCAATTTCTCCGGAAAGGCGAAGCGTCGATGACTATAGCACATTAGCAGACAGCTATACGTACTAAGGATAGCCGCTTTATCGCCCGTGTAAAATCGTAAACATTCGCTTACTAACTAAATTAACAAGCATGGTGTCACGCGCGCACAGGCAACCAAACAGATCTTACTCGATGAGCGCGGGCACTCGCTGTCAAAACTCTGGCGGGAAGAAAAGTAGCTGCAGCAGCGAGTGAGTTGACTTTAGTGTTGGCTCTCGTTTCAGCGCGAACTAAACGGTGAGAACAAGGAGCACACGAAGCTGCAAGCACTCGGAGCACTCGGACTCTGCAATCGTCGAAGATGGCCTTCGCGACGCGCGACGCGCAGCCGCGCCATGCGCAGCAACCGCCGAAGTAGAACGCCCCCTTCCGAGCGCGAAGTACGTTCACGGGCTTCTTTCGTGCTCGGAAAAACACATTTATGTAGCGCGTATTGCGCAACAGAAAGCTGTATCGGGAGCGTTCAAGTTGCTGTACAATTTTCTCATTGACAGTTTTCATCTAATTGTAATATTTGAGAATTTCATTAATTGATTATGTCTAATTACGTAGTTAGGCGGAATGCAAAAAATAATTTGAGTATCTCCAAGCTGGCGGCAAGCAACATTACCTTGGTTCTGTCCGGCTACGTGACATTTACGTATATTTAAATCTTGGTGCACGATAGCTGGGACACCCTGTATAAACCGCGAAAGTTCGCCATTCAGAGATCCTTTCAAACCTATAGTATAGCCAGGGTAACTCCGGCAGCCAGCGGCACTCAAGCATACCACGAGCCAAGCCAGTTATGGCGTGTTGTTCCGAGGATATATCACGTGATGTGCACTTTTGGCGAGCAGGGAGAGAACGACAGCAGAGGAGGTTGCCTTGCGGAGGCCTGACGTCATGCTCCCTCCTACGTTTATTTCTTTCTTTCCTGAGGCAAGCATACGGCACCTTCTCTGGTGGCGACGTCATTTCGAACCGACTCCAAGACGCTTCAAACAGTCGAAACGTTGTAACATGACGCCATCGACACTGGGGTCTCAACGCGTCCTTGAGGCCCCTAGTGAACCCGTAGATCTATCTGCTGCATTTCGAATAGCGACGAAACTCATCCCAGTTGTAATTGCATGTAGTGCTTTCAATTTTTCCTATCTTTATCAGATTATCACAAAAGGTGCTCGAATATCCAACATATAATATACGACTCGAACGCTGCCGCTTCTACTTGAAGTTTTTCTACGATAATTTGGCATTCAATTCTACCGAACATTTTCATCTGTCCGAATACATAGCGAGCGCCTGGCCGACTGAAGCATACAATTTTCTGTCTAAAGGCAGCCGTGAAGTTACTGCGAGCGACCGCTGCGAAGAGCATGAGTATGTTACAACATTCGTGATAAATGAGTGAAGAATGAGTATCAAAAAAAGACGGAAAGACACAGAATAGAGACATAACATTAAAATTTATTCATAGAATTATATGAACGTCGATCTTGTCTTAGTGAGCGTCGACACTTGGTTGACCCTTTCGTTTTAATGACTAGGACTTGAACTGACTCCACAGATTTTCTTTTGCCTTCTGTATATTTTCTTGAGTAGTTTACGTACCTGTTTCCAAAGGTCGAGTATTCAACGTCACTCCACCAGCACGTATAGCCCGCTATGGTGGCATAGTGTCTATGGCGTTGCGGTGCTAAGCACGAGGTCGAATTGGGTGCACGTTAAAGAACCCCGGGAGGTCATAATTAGCGAGGATTCCACCATTACGGCGCACCTCATAATCACGTCGTGCTTTTGACGCGTAAAATTCGAGAACTTAATTTTTAAACACGCATGCGAGAATGCCGGCAGGTCTGGTACTTATCACATATTGGCACAGAATGGAAAGACAGCCTGCACCTCTCGCACCAAACCACTATACGCGTACTTTCGTTTTACGGACATACTGCAGTAATTACGACCCGTGCAGCTGTGCAGCGCCTGCTGTTGCTGCTCGTGCTGTCCCGTGGTGGGGGAGACGCGCAGGAGATGCGCGTCGAGCCCGGACAGGCGCCGCCCGAATGCCGTGACACGCACGGCCATCTGCCCGGCGGTGCGCTCAGCTACGGCTACACCAAAGCGCTGCTGGGGCGCCTCGAAGCCTGCGTTCTCTTCAACCGACGGTTCATGGCGGAGGTATGGGCTGACTTCCGGGCCACGGAGATGGGATTCCCACGTACCGCGTTCTGCGTTATTACTCAGGAATTGGGAGGATTACGTTTTGTGCCACGCAAGTAATCTCTCCTTTCGTCGGAAATTTTTCATTTAAATTTTGAACGAAAAGAAATGTTTCGTGTGAGAGGAACAGGAGATGAGCGACTGGAAGTTTACTAATGTCCCGTCGGCTGCTCTTTACTGGGGGAAGAGGAGAAGGCATCGAATAGAGAGCAAACATTTCCATTATCCTGAAGTGATATATAGCTTGCTCCGCATTACCCTATAATTTGTGGAGCTCACGTACTCAAAGTCATCATATTTACTCTTCTTGTGTCCAGTCAGAGTGAACGTACTACACTGGGAGTATGACAACTCCCGAAAATTGAGTCAAGTGTTACACTCTTAAAAAAGTGCACACTCTTTCGGGCGAATCTTGCCCCCGAACAATAATCGTCATCAGCCCTTACGCACACATCCTTTTTTTGCTCTCTTCCTATCAGGAACCCTTATGTCACGCTGATATGCGCATTCCTTTCGTGACCTATAAGTGGCGAAGGCGCAGTTGCGTTAAATAATGGAAATGCAAGCAAGAGAGATGACGAACAGGGTTTGGAGACAAGATGAGCCCTAAAGGTCGCAATTTTTCTTACAGTGCTATACAGAACAAACAGCTACTAACGCATAATGAAGTCGCGATCACTCCCATTATGTTTAGTGTGTGACTACAAAGAACATTAATAATTGTGGAGAGTGTGGGGAAATGGCTCTTGCGAAGAAGTTAATGCACCCGCCGTGGTTGCTCAGTGGCTATGGCGTTGGGCTGCTGAGCACAAGGTCGCGGGAACGAATCCCGGCCATGGCGGCCGCATTTCGATGGGGGCGAAATGCGAAAACAACCGTGTGCTTAGATTTAGGTGCACGCTAAAGAAACCCAGGTGGTCAAAATTTCCGGGGTCCCTCACTACGGCGTGCCTCATAATAAGAAAGTGGTTTTGGCACGTAAAACCCCATAATTTAATTTTAAGAAGTTAATGGGAGGGAAAAGTTAATTTCCTACTCGATACAGGTTTGAATAAGATAAAAAGGAAACTCCACGTCACTTCGGTGGTAGTTTCTTCAAGTCACGAGTAGTTATAACCATGGCAGAACGAGTGCTGTGGTGCCTCAATCTGACGACTTGTGGCCAGTAAAACAACTCAACGCCACTGCGGGAGCTTTCTTTCCTGTAAGATGGCGACACCAGTATGCTGGCATCGTCAAATTGTTCCCGCCCAGGTCCAGGTGCGGCATGTGCGTGCACGACAGTGTTCCTCGTTTTCACGAGAATAATGAATTCATGCCAAATTACATTTTTCACATAGCGGACAACACAACGTTGTCTTATTGTGAGATGCCCTCTCTGTGAAGCAGCGTTATACAGGAAATACTTTTTCTTTAAATGCAATACACCCCCTTTCGTGCAGATGTAGACGTAATGTCGCCGCCATCAGCGCCGAGTACACGGTATACGCGGTCGAGAAAATGGAAGTTCGAAAATATGCGAGGAGCTTTTCGGCGATATTTTAGTCATTTACCGAGAAATAGCGACGGAAATCGGGCTTTTCCTGCCCGTGAATATGAATTCCAAGTCCTAGTATGAAGCACGCCTACAAGCAATTATTGTCGGCGTTTTTCCCAACTAGACATGCGTTTCTACTAAGAAAATGAAAGTCCATGCCCCTTATTTATTCTTACTCTTGTTCAGCGAACCATAAACTCGTAGATTTTGTCCGAAATGCTGGAATAGTCATGGCAGTTTGATGTTACAGAGGCTTATGTGCATCTCACGCAAAAGTGCTGCTTAGAAAGTATCTTGTTAAGTGAATGTGATGCGAGTCCAATTACAAAGAGGCTGCGTACAGCTGATCTGTGCGAGTGATAGACTCACTGGAAGAATTGCTTAAAAAAGCACGAACGCAGAACATGGGCAACAGAAATAATGGATGAACACTTTTGTCCAACCACTCCATTCCAATTTACAACTTCACAAGAAAATAACATCAATGTGGGTCTCGTGCTGTGTGTCCATAACTATGACAAAATGTTTAAAAATAATACTTTATTTGGAAACTTTGAAATACACTGACGCGAAATTTATGGCGCCTTAAATCTATTGAGCCCTTAAGCGTGACATGCTTCTGGCATAATATATTGCAACAAACAGAGATAATTGAATTGTATTTTTATTGCAGGATTTTATTGGCATCGGTAGCATTGGAGGTTGGCAATATCACTAACAACACCTCTTGCGATTTAATAATGGGCACGAAAAGAAAGCCGGCTGTTGACTGCCGTAGACGATGACTGCCCACTATGCGATTGCATATCTGTGCATGACGCATGCGACGTATCCGTGTGCAGTAGAAGCACCAGAAGTGCCCTTCGGCGAAACGCAGCTTTACGGGCCATACGACTGGTGGCAGCGTCGGGGCAGTGAGTTTCACGCTTCGTTCTTATTCTTTCTTTGCTCGCGCCCTTTATTGTGTTTCTACTTACGTTATCTCATTGAGTTGTCAGTATCCTATTCTTGCTCTTGCCCGCGAACCGGAGTAGCAAAGTGAGTAAACTCCGCTTTAGTCATCCTGTTACCTTCCTTCTTTTTTAGTTATTTTTACAATTATTTTTTTTGCTCGCCTCTTTAGCCAGGCTGATTCTATGCGTGCGACGCCCGAACTCACCATATTGTGGTGAGATATGTTGGGTTCAACATATCCAACGACATGACTGAGAACTCGCAAATCAACTCAAAAGCTTGTGAAAATCGTCATTTTAGATGGCTCTTTAGGTTCTCAGTTATTAGCATCTAGTACGACGAACGAGGGTCAAGTGACATATCGTAAGAGGGATGCAAGGGCAGAAACTCGAAACTTGAAAGCAACTGCTCCTAGAAGCGCTGAAGCACCGTTTCTTATAAATATCTCATCACAGAGAAAGAAAGTAATATATTTGAATAACTGGAATCTACTTTCCTAGCCACACATAATGCACGCCGCGCTAGGGCTTCTTGCGGCCACATTTATTGGTTAAACCGATGCGAAGTTTCAAGTGTGTAAGCTTAAAAAAATTGCCAAATTTCATGCACAAAAATAAAGAAGCTCGCGAGCAAAGTTATACATGAATCGGAATGGGGAAGTTAAGTGTATGTTAAAAGATATTTATTTTGTTTTAATAATGCGTCTCCAAAGTACACAATTTTTTTTATAATCTCAAAAAGTTATAGTGGAAATGTGAACACAAGCATATATTCATGGCGAACCGAGCATTCTTTTAATTGTAAATGCGGTTTGGCAGTAACGCGAACGTTAACTGGTTTAATGCACCGGCATGAAATTTTTTCGCAGCATTGCGGAAAACTATAGCGATCTTTTCTTTTTTTGCGCACACAGCAAGTTTCCAATTAATCTGTTTTAGCAACCCATAAATTCCTTAATGGTAATGTGAACCTGTGCAGCTCTTATAATGCGCACGTTGTGAGACACGTCGAGTCTCACCGGGCTAAGAATTAAAATGTTTTACCACTTGGTGTTGAAGTGACAAGAAATTTAAAACTTACATGCAAGAATTTTTATTATAAATATTCAAAACACGGGTAGAGTTGGTCCCAGTGAACTTGTGCTTCTTGCTATGTTGCTTGCTGTGCTTTCTTTCTTTTCTTTCTTTTTCTTCCTGCGCCTGGTCTATAAATGTAGTTTGTTTTCCGCAGGAACTGGTCTATTGGCTATCACTCCACTTACTGCGTACACATTTCACAGTGTTCATATGGCTGAAAAGAAGAAAAAAAGGATCTCATTTGATCCGCTTTGACTTACGGCACTGCTTGCGTTTTCACATAAATCTTCGACAGAACAGCCTTAACTTGCTAAGAATTAATATAGAGGTGCACCACACAATGGAGCAGTAATGCAACCGTACATAAGTTCGCGGATATAGGTAACAATTTTATGGTCGGCCACCGGCTTTCAGAGCTTACCGTCTGCATCAAAAATAAGTGATAAAATCTAGTTTCTCATAATATGCGACGCTTGCACACAACACGGGGCACTGTACCAGTGCAGGTTGTAGTCGTTTGTTGCGAGTTCGTGCGTCGTTATAGACGCGAAGCAAGGCGCCTATGCGTGTTCTTGTAGCCTGGCACCTGCGCTCTGCCTCTCACAAGTTGATTCTGTGCTTATAGAATCTTCAAACATGATCCTAAGTGCCCGAAATGTCTTCGTGCACAAAGTTTGTTAGCGGAAAGAGCATAACAGACGCATTTCGAGAGATATATTGTGAACGTGATTTGTTTCTTCACACAAAGTGATGTAGCTGATATTCTAGATGAGAGAAAGAAGCGAAGCTAGGCAGATGATGTCATTCGTCGAGAAGATAACCGGTGGTGTGGCAGAATAGCGGGTGCCAAGTGAAGGGAAACGCAGCCGAAGACGGCAGGGGTGATCAGATGAGATTTCGGGCATAGGATGCACAGTCGAGTAGCGCAAGACAGCGGTAATTGGAGATCATTGGGAAAGATCTTCCCATCTCCCAGCGATACAGGCGAAATAGGCTAATATGCCTAGCTCTCATTAAAAAGTGAGCTATCTCGAGTTACTGGCTGCATGTATAAAATACAAAATACACTACCCACCTGGTTGAAACAAACATTATATTACTCACTTTTCTATTCAAAACTCAGTTATGGCATTTTAGTCTGGGGAACTACGACAGCTTCAAACTACAACAAACTAATCATTGTACAAAAGAAAATATTGAGAACGTGTGAAAACTATGTGGGTGACAAACGAGGACTCCGAACAAAACCGCTCTTCATTAAATATAGCATGCTTAAAGCAGATCAAGTTTATTATTTCAAACTACTCCAGTGGATATATAAATATAGGCTGCACACAATACCTGTCGACAGTTGCACCTCATACCCAATACGTAAACCACACTATGTAAAGCCCGCCACAAGAACTAATTACGGAAAGCAAACATTGAATTATCAAACGATTAATATATTAAACAGTGATCACTTTAACGTACAATACACACAATCCTTCCACAGTTTCAAAAATGACTGTAAAAACCTATTAGTGGGCAGTGACATTGCATTTTCATTTTGAGTAACTTGTGCTCATCCCTGATAACACATGTAACCTCAGTTATGTTAGATTTTTCTCAGCGCTTGTAAATCATGTTTGCCATTGTTTCGGCATTTACATTGTGTATCAGTCTAAACCTTCGTTTCTTTTTTTTTCTTCTGAAATGTTTCAATGTACTGATCTACTTACTGTATGTGCTATTTATTTTCGAGCAAGTGATTCTATGGTTTTTTTCTTTATTGACTTCTTGTGTAAGCCAATTTTACTGTTATATAATACTTATTGCATATGTATCTTCTGCTTTTTCGAAATCTATCCCGTTGAAGCAAAAGTAATGCTTTGGAGACATGTGTTCTGAATAATTGAATTTTTCGTTGCTGTGTGCTGTGTGTTAAAGATAGGTTCAACAAATACGTATGTGAATGATATGTCATGCTGCCTTGAACTGTAGGGGCGCAGAGGCTCTGTCAGGCATTTTGCCTTTACCTCTGCCCCCCTACACGGAGAGAATCCGTGAAACAAACAATAAAGAAAAAAAATAGGCTAATGAGGAGGAGTAGGAGGATGACATCGTTGTGTCGTCCCAGTGCGGACGTGTAGTTGCATACAGACAGCACGGTCTGCTGCAGGGCCTAGCAGGACATATTTGCTCGTACCACAGCGAGTTCGTCGCAAAGATTTTCGCAATATTAGGGAACGATTCATAACAATCCCCTCCTTACTGCGCACGTTCAGTACTGGATACTGTCAGATAAATTTCTAGCGATTAAATTCATGAACATATAATTCTAATGATAATAGCTTCTGGCTCTATGCCATAAATAAGTTGAAGTACTGCTTTCTTTTTTTCTTTTTTTTTTGCGACGTGAACACTGTGAGAGACCGTCTGAATTGAGTACAGTTTGTCTATGAGTGAGGAGAGCAGCGGTATGCCAAAGCTGTGTCAAATCTTTGCTCCTCGGCGAAATACTTCTTGTGTGTGGCTTCTCTGCTCCTCTGTTGCAGTTCGTGCCCCAGCCATTAATGTGCATAGGTATTACCTAGCCCAAGTTTCCAGCCATATGCTGAAACGTTGACTTGTTCATTTAGACAGTTAAGAGTTGAAGCTTAATAACCTAGAAGCGAAAGTCAGAGCAGATGGTAGATGAAGTACAGAAATCTACGTTTCCGGTGAGCTGGTGACAGAAAGCGCAGGAATGTTCATGCCGTCGAGGTCAAAAATGAAAGAGGTGACCTACAGTGTAATAAACGCAAAGCCGTGTAAAGCCGCACAGTTTTCTCAGTGCTTAGCCAGTAGGCTAACCTTCTCAACGCACACATTTACTCTCATAAAAACCTCAGCGATACAAATAAACGTTGTCTAATATCTGACGCTGATAAATTATTTATCTAGCGATTACATTCTTCATTTGCTGTACGGTGCCAGTTTGCCTGTAGGCCAAATTGTGAGTAAGGTGGATCTATTCGCAAGGATTTAGTGACTGATGACTGACCGTGACTTGCATTCGGCGTAAAATAGAAAGGCCGCATAGTGAGGCATTCTCTATAGTTAACGTTTATTATGCATTATTTTGTTTTATACTTATTTACGCTTGGTACTTATTCACGATCCTTGGCCGTGAAAATGTAGGAGCAGAGTCCTACGGCACTCGAGCAGATGGAAATACCAGGCGCTCGTAAAAATGATCTGATGGTACCGACACGTGACTCCAACTGCTCGGATTTTATTCTGCGCATTGTAAGTGTCTTCAGGGACACTAGCAAGAAAATCAAACTAAGAAAAAAAAGGAACTTGCACGCTTACCTTGACTTCTTGATTTTGCACTTTCCTTAACTTTTTTCATCTCTCAATATACTATCGCTGAAGTAAAAAGTGACAAAAAGAAAAGCAAAAGATCTGAATCTGTCAGACAACTTTAAGTTTAGTTTAATCTTTAAGTTTAGTTTAATCTAAACGAAAGGAATCAGAAAACAAATCTGTTACTCGCCGCCGATGGCACTGCAACCAGTGACGCCCCAAATGTTTTTGTTTCCACCCACCAAACTTTTCTTGTATTCGTTTGGCCTCCCTGGGTCTCGTCACCGTGCCTGGCAGATGCAGTTCGCTCGTGCGCCAAAGGTGTTGCAGTTTGACGCACACGTTTGCCTTGCCTGCCCACCACTTGTGCTATGCAGAATCTGCCTATTGAACTGCCGGACCTGACGGTGCCGCCCAAGATCCAGGTGCCACCATCTAGTGAACTAAAGGTGAGTGCACGCGTCAGCTTACGCATAGAAGAATGGTCATGACGTACTTGCTGACATAACGCGAAGGAGCACGTGTGCACGCTGTCTGGCGCGGGGGGTGTGTTATGCTGGAGGAAGAAAAAAACAAGTGTTCGTACCGACTAATTCAAAACATGTCTGCTCGCTGAGGAGTCTGAGCACGACTCGACAACGTTGCGAGGTGCTATTCGAATTCGGAGATGCAACGAAACACGTGCCATACAAAGGGGAAGCGTGGAGTACGCAACCGCATGGCAGATCAGCGCATGCGTGGTTTAACGTTTCCTAGTAAGGCGAAGGAAGAAAATAACAACGCCTTCCCTCATGCAGATACGTTTTGATTGACATATGAGGTTTAATGTGCCGAAGCAACAGCTGAGCTGTGAGGGACCTCGGCCGTTGTGGACGATTTTGATTATAGTATTGACACGTGGACTTGTTTATCTTTTCCAGTGAGTGCTTTTCACCGCTTAACAAATGTTATCGACCCGCCGTGGTTGCTCAGTGGCTATGGTGTTGGGCTGCTGAGCACGAGGTCGCGGGATCGAATCCCGGCCACGGCGGCCGCATTTCGATGGGGGCGAAATGCGAAAACACCCGTGTGCTTAGATTTAGGTGCACGTTAAAGAACCCCAGGTGGTCAAAATTTCCGGAGTCCTCCACTACGGCGTGCCTCATAATCAGAAAGTGGTTTTGGCACGTAAAACCCCAAATATTATTATTAACAAATGTTATCGCTCAGCACGGGACGCGTCTGCATGTATAGGAAGTTTCTGGGATGTTATCGATGGTTCTATCCGCTGTCTGTTGTAACCGAACCTTGTGTAATCCAATTTCATGTATGGTGTAGAACTTTCTGGAAGACAACCGAGCACTAGCGATTACTCTGGAACGTTCGATGGCTCGTGTATAAAAGCCGACGCGCTAGGCCGGCAGATCAGATGTTCGCTGACCGTGTTCGCCGCTATCACTGTGCTTTGAGTGTAACTTGGTTTTGCGGCCAAAGTCCGCCCAATAAAAGTTGGTTACCTCATTCACAGATTTGCCGCTGTATTATTCACAGTCACTACTACGTGACAATATTAAAGAAACCCTCGCAAACTGCGTCAACGTTTAATTTCTGCGCATTCAAAAGTGACGCATATGCTAACTATAGCTTCCACGTGATTAGTGAAAACTTCAGCCAACAATAATTAACGCTTTTGTTTGGGTCGTAAGAACGGCTAGAAAAGAACAGGATTTCTAACCTAAAAACATCGTACAGTAAAGGACACTGTGTTGGCCTACGCTGGGCCAGAGGCATGTGTTCCATGTCAACCGGATTATGATAATCTAATTGGAGGCCATCTAATTGGAGGCCCCGCAGGGGCGTCTGCGTCAGCAGGCGTTTGGTGTGTTGCGACACCACGTACCCGAGCACACGAGGGTTGGCCCCTCCCGCGTGTAGCCGTGTGCGGCTTAGCCGTGTCTGGGAAAAGGGGCATCCTGGGGGTTGAGCCGATGCTGGGTGTTTGGACCTTTAAGGCCCCCCGGTGGAGGCAATAAATCTCTTCGGCCTCGGCTTCACATAGACGGCACCTCCAGACTGACCCACCATCGGCAGTCGCCTTTTCCTGTCCTCCTCTCCAATCTTCCTCTTTCTCTACCGCTTTTCCATCTTTCCTGTCTTCACTTCTTATTACTTCCCTATTTCCTGGCGGCAATGGTTAACCGTGTGTAATATATCCAGTCTTGGGTATATATATTTTAGGTTATAGCGGCGATGCATGGCTGGTGTCTGCAGGTGTTATTCCCAACCTAGTAACGTCCCCTAGTTGGGCTCGGTGGTGGGTGGCTACCATCGCCGGCGAATTTTCCAGTGTTTACATGGCAAACGCTTCCCCCCCCCTCCAAGATCTCCCTGAAAAAAGAGGGCGCACCGAAGCAGCACTTCAGTTCGTATTGATACCAAACCATGACACCTTCCCAAAGTTATATGTCCTTCAGCACAACTATTAGAAAATTATCGCCTTTCTTAGTATCCAAATACCTATCAAACATGATCGGATCAGGCTACAAAGCATCAAAGATGGCAAGCGGAGACCTCCTCCTTGAACTGACAAAGAAAGACCAAGTGGGAAAAATCAGTGAACTCACAATTATCGGTGAAATTAACGTCACGATCTCCCCACATCGCTCGATCAAAACCAGCAGAGGAGTAATATCAGAAGAAGATTTGTTGAACCTCAGTGACGAAGAGCCCCATGAAGGATTCCAGGAGCAAAATGTAATCAAGGTACAAAGGATAACAAATAAAACGACCAACAGATCCCCACAAAACACGTAGTACTCACATTTGGTTCTAGTACTGTGCCAAGTTCACTCGATACATGCTTCTTGAAAATCAATGTCCGACCATACATACCGAACCCGAGGTGATGCTTCAAGGGCCAGAGGTTCGGACATGCATCACAATCATGCAGAGGAAAGGAAACATGCGTGGAGTGGAGTGCCAACGACCATCCATCTGACAACCGCAATGCTCCCGCACAATGTGTCAATTGCAAGGGCGATCATCCAGTTTACTCACGCAGCTACCCTTGCTGGAAAAGAGAAAAAGAAATCATCGCAATAGTTGTAAAGGAAAAGATCTCATTCTATGAAGCGAGGAAAAGGCTAGGGCACTTACCTCAAGTAAGCTATGCCAATGTGACACGGGAGGGGGCAGCGCCACACCGGTTTCAGGAGTCTACAGGGTCCACGTCCGGTACTCCTCTAGAAACTCCAACCACCCCCTTGGTGGCTGCAGCCAGTGTTGCTCCCTCTTCATCGAAGACAGCCCGGCAGACTGCAGTGCTGCAGGGCCCAAAGTTGAACGGAACTCCACGGCGCGAAACGCATGTCCCGGCACCTGGCTCCCGATCATCCAGCGCCTAAGAGAAGACAATGGAGGTCGATCAGAAAACCCCGGCGTCATTGACGCCAAAGGATCCGCGCTCCTAGGAGTGCTCCAAGAAGGAAAAAGTTCTTGTAACCCCAATGAAAAAGGGGCAGGTAACCTGAACAGTTACCGCCCCTCATAAGAGTAATCAGCTTTTTAATACACGTCACCTGCAAATTGTAAGCTCACATACACAAGATTTTTTTTCAATTCGAATAAAATGGCTTTCATCATTCATTGGAATTGCAGAGGCCTAATTCACAATCTAGGTGACATCAAAGACATTATAAATAAGTTATCACTAGTAGCATTCTGCCTTCAAGAAACGAACCTAGGACCCAAACATACACATTTTCTTAAAGGTTTTACTGTCGTAAGAAAGGACCGCGAGCACTCCAGTCGCCTATCAGGAGGTGTCTCTATTGTCGCCCAAGGCGGCATCCCCACACGGAACGTTTTGTTAAATACTCCGTACGAGGCAGTAGCTGTCACCGTTTTGTCATTTAAGACTGTCATCATCTGTTCATTGTACATTCCTCCCCATAGCCATTTCACAACTCGAGATCTGGAAGATTAAATTGAGCAGCTGCTGGAGCCTTTTGTTTTATTTGGATAATTTAATGCTCATTGCACTCTTTGGGACAGCGATAAGAATGACCAAAGAGGACAACTAATCGAACATTTTATTTTGACAAACAACATCTGTCTTTTGAATTCAGGTGCGCCAACTCATTTTTCACCGAGTTCACGTAATTTTAGCTGCCTTGATTTAGCATATTGTTCTCCGGTCATTTTCACCGATTTTAAATGGGATGTACTGGAGACTTCATATTGCAGTGATCATCTACCTACTATAATCAACCTCACCTCAATGCTATCCATTATATCCCATAAACCGCGCCATAGGAAATTACAAATGACAGACTCGTCTGTTTTCACAGAAAGTGCCAGGCTGGAGGAGCTTATTTTAACAGACCTAAGCATTGACGAAATTAATGAAAAATTTACTAACTGTGTTATTTCTGCAGTTAAAAGGCCATCCCACAATCTTCTGGCGTTGTTCGGAAAAAGCTGAATCCTTGGCGGACACATGAATGCACTGAAGCAAAAAAGCAGCAAAATAAGCCCTGGGGAATGTTACGTAGATACCCAACACATAACAAATTTCTGAACTTCAAATGAGCCAAAGCGAAAGCTCGATATATTCGGAGACAGGCGGAAAAATTGTCGTGGCAGAAATATGTATCTACAATTAATAGCACCGTCACATCCAAAAGGATGTGGGAACAGGTCAGGAAGGTTAAGGGGGCCTACTAATCATACGCGATACCCTTACTTACACCTTCAGGCATTCATACAACACTACAAGAACAAGCGAATATACTTGGGGAGCATTCTATAACCTCTCTAGCTCAGCTAATTATTCAAACAGGTTTTTAAAATACAAACTCTCGGCAGAAGAGGAGAAACTACCAACTGCTTGTATGTAAAGGGATGAATACAACGCTCCATTCACGTTACGAGAACTTAACAGGGTTCTCTGTGCTGGCAAAAAACTGCAGTAGGTCCTAACCGGATCCACTATTCAATGCTTGCTCACCTGTCCCAAGCATCCGTAGATGGTCTCCTTAAATTTTTCAACAAAGTATTTGAATCTGGAATCATGCCAAAAAGTTGGAAAAACGCAATAGTTGTGCCTTCTTTAAAAACAGGTAAATCCCCCACATCCCCAAGCAGTTTTCGACCCATTGCCCTGACAAGCTCTTTGGCGAAATCGTATGAAAGTGTCGTAAATGCGAGATTAACATTCACTCTTGATATACGGAACTTCATTGATTTTAATCAGTGCGGGTATAAAAAAGGGTGTTCAACAACGGACCACCTCGTCCGACTTGAACACGAAATACGTGAAGTTTTCTTACACGAACAGCACTGCCTGGTAGTGTTCTGTGATCTAGAAAAAGCGTATGACACCACGTGGAGATATGGAATCTTACGTGACCTCGCTGCGTTAGGAATCCGTGGCAAAATGCTCAACTGTCTCGCTGATTTTATGTCCAACAGAACATTCCAAATCCGTCTAGGCTCTGTAGCCGTAACGGAAAATTAGGAAAAAAGTATTCGATTGCCACAGCACGCTTCTGTTTTCACGACCGAAGTATATGCTATATGGGTTTTTGTTAAAAAGATTATCACTGATAAACACAAAAAAGCAGCCATATACACTGATTCTTTAAGCACACTGAAGGCTCTACATCTGAAGTCTGAGTGTGAACCCCTGATAGGAGAGATTTTAAACATGGTGGCGCTTAACAAATATGGGAGGTCAATTCATTTCCGCTGTGTTCCAAGCCATGTTGGGATACTGGGTAACGAAGCAGCTGATAGCTGTGCAACGATGGCAGCGTACAAAGACTTAACAAACACAACACTTCCATATAAAGATAGCATCCGTGAGATTAGAAAAGCCTTAACGTTAAAATGGCAACACGAATGGCACCATTGTGCCGACGACAAGCTGCATCTCACGAAACCCATAGTTGGTGAGTGGAAGACATGTTATCACAGGAACAGTTCTTCGAAGTAGTTTTATGCCGACTACGCATTGGGCACACACAGCTTACTCACAATTATTTACTTACGAAAGAAGACACACGAACATGCGAGAAATGCCAAGGACCACTAACAGTTATGCATATATTATTGACATGTACACACATTGAAGTACACATACGAAAACTTTTGCACAAGTTATATCAACTACACATGCCTTTACACCCTTCTTTAATTTTAGGTGATGATCAGCTAGTCCCACTATCTGATGTGCGTAAATTTCTAGACGACACTGGATTTTTGTATAAAATATAGATTATTAACACAGCATTTTCCTTCTTAGAATGGATTTCAAAACACCTCGTGTTTGGCACAGCATAGCCTTAGCCGCTTTTGCACTATTAAACCACATTCAACAACAACAACAACAGCAGCAGCAGCAGCTCTTGGGAATTGCGGCGACTAGTTTTCCTGTTCGTTAGGAGTCGGACGCATTGGCGAAAGCGAACGGCGTCGGGGACATGGCGAGCGCGTGGGCTAGTCGTGACCCCGAGCAGCTTTTGATTCTGCTGTAGCTTTCAATGCCCAGAACCGATCTCGACGTAACTCACTGGAGATCGCAACGTGAATGGCAGTCATTTCAGCAATTATCCTATCCTGATAAGTTCTGGGGGTGGTAGTGGTCCTCTGTCTTCTGACTTGCTTAGCGAGT
Source organism: Dermacentor variabilis (assembly GCF_050947875.1). Classification (NCBI taxonomy): domain Eukaryota; kingdom Metazoa; phylum Arthropoda; class Arachnida; order Ixodida; family Ixodidae; genus Dermacentor; species Dermacentor variabilis. Next base: position 26,939,253 of record NW_027460280.1, read on the forward strand.
CTGGTCCATGCCGCCACGTACGGTTAGACAGTAACTTATCCATTGAAAATCCATGTGTCAGTAAGTCTGTTGCAATCACCTGTTCTGGACAATACCTCCACGTAGAATCATCGGTTTTTTTCCATGATGTCTTTCACTCTGTTCGACACAAATTGCTTCCACTTCATTGTGTCGCCTTTTATCCACTACAGCATGATTGTGGAATCCGACCACACTGTACAGTGGATCTCGTAGTCAGGGCAATTTCTTTAGACGCAATTAAGTGGCCTTGCTCTGGTAAAGGCTGCTAGAAACTTCGAATATGGTGGTGTCGTTGCCTTGATACGCGTGCTTTTGCGATCAGCAACTCTGGTCTCCCTGAGCAGCTCGTACGAGGTAAAAAGCCGCGCCGTACGCCAAAGGATATGCGTCGCAAAATATGTGAACCTGTAGAACTCCGGGAGATTTGGTTGCGCTTTCAAGATAGTGCGGTATAGAAACATTCTGCAAGAGTTGTAGTTGGCGCACCCATTCATGCCATTCTTCTTGCAGATCCTGACGTAACTGCTCGTTCCAGTCTATTCCACGTGTCCATAACTTCTGGAAGAAGATCCTGATGACAATGGTGAATGGTGCAACTAATACCATTCTGTCCGATATCTGTGAATCAGCTTGAAGAACGAACCGGTCGGCATCATATTTTTTCTTTCATAAATTCGAGAAGGCTCCTACAAAAATAGGGAAAGTATCCATGCGCGAATTCCATATAATTCCAAGTACATTTACGCTTGCCTCGTGGAGGACTGCCAGTTCTTCGCCTGCCGAATGATCCTCATAATTCGATGCGTTAATCAGGACATCTGAGTTGATCGTCCATTTTCGTAGCGTAATTCCTGCCTCTTGCATAATCCCCTTGGCGTCTCGGCACATTTGAAGTGCTTCTCCATCTGACTCTATTCCACCCACTAGATGATCTACATGGAATGACTCGCCTGAAATGTTTCGCGGTACTGGTTTTGCTTGAAGGCACACTCTTTAGATGCTGTAGTATAGTTCCTGTCAGCAGTAAGGGGCTAGGTGTTGCTCCGAATGGCACTCACGTCATTCTCCACTCCTGAATCTCCTCTTCTGAGAAACGCAGTACTTCTTTTTCTCCAAACCAGAGGAATCCAAAGACGTCTCCATCTTTCTCTGTGATTGAAATTGGAAGGAATGCTTCTTAAACGCCAGCTAGCAGAGCTATACGGTGCGTTCTGAAGTATAATAGTACCTTCACCAGATCGTGGTACAGGTTTTCACCCTTTCCGAAGCATTCATTTTATGAGAATCACCACTCGGCGTGCGAATAAGCATCGAAAACGATTGTGACCTTAGTGGTTAGTGCGTCCTATCTGATCACTTCCCTGTGCTGTATATAATAAACCTTTGTCGTGGCCCTTCAACAATCTCTGCATGCCCAGCTCTCAGGTACTCCCGTATGGTGTAGTCATACATCTCTAAATGTCCTTGCTTGCTCCGCAGTCGGGAGAGAAGTTTCTTTTCCAAAGTCTTGTTATTGCAACTTGGTTTTTGCCCGAGAGCTTGATATCTCCCTTCCAGGGCAACGTCACTTCGTAGCTTCCGTCCTGAAGACTGATAGTTTCATCGAATTGCTTCAATACTGGACTGAGCTTGCTCTCACTCTCGACGACGTCTGATATTCCCACGCTTTTGAGTTCCCAAAATGAACGGAGGAATTTGTCGCACTCTTGTAGACTAGTCTTCAGTACGCAGACCATGAACGGCGAAGTTGTTATATCCGATGTCATGCAGCTTGTGCGGCCTTGAAATAGCCACCCTAGCTTAGTGTTCATAGGAATGAGTGTCTCATTTTTCTCGCATCAAGTTACTTCTCCCGTCATCAAAGTCCATATTTCGTCGCAACCGATGAGAACGCTTATGCCTGCTTCCTCGACAATGGATTCGTGGAGTCTTTTATCAGCGTCTTTTCAAGACTTCTGGATTTTCACGACGAACAGTGAGCTATAGTCGTACTTGCCTCAATATCTTGGCAAATGTGTGGAATTTCTATCGCTTGCAAGGCGACTTCCGTGTCTGAGAACTGGTTCCGCAGACGGAGCTGCACAACACGCCGCTTCTGCGCTGCCCAACTCGACACGCTTGCAAACGTGTTCAGCTCAATGATGGTAAAGCCTACGCACTGCAACTTCAGCTGTCGTGACAGCAACTAGAAGGCGAACGAGTGCTGACTGCCTCCGACTATGACAGCTCTGATATATCAACATGTGGCATCTGTTATTGCCCAAGCACGGAACGTTTGCAGGAGGACGCTCGTCGATGGATCCTCGATGGTGCGCCGATTTTTCCCTAGAGATGCGCATACAGTCACGTTTGTGCTTGGATTCCTTGATGGTATTCTGGCATTCGTTCTGCGGGTTTCGCGTGTGTTCTTGCTTGCTTTTTGCGGATCACACACACTCGTTCATGACGTCCTTGGCAGGTAGAGCACGGAACCTTGAGTCCAAACTCACACGCACGTGACCTTTAGTAGTGCATGGTAAGTACCTCATGTATCCAGATAAAATGTGCTTATTCAAGCGAGCAAGCGAGCAAGCGAGCAGTCTTCCTTAGAATGTTGATTCGATTTAGAAGGCACACAGTTCTAATGTACTTTCTTAGTGTCATGGAGAACTGAAGACGTGGGTTTAGACCCACGAAATTTTTTACAGACCTTTATAGATTACGGATCCAAAGTTAACGGATGCCACGCACCCCGCATACGAAAGCACGCAAGCAGCAAAGTGTCTAGTCGGCACACGCTCATTGTCGCTGACATTTCCTGACTAGGCTATATAAACCGCTTGAATGCAGACTATAAGTTCCTTTCGAGTGCAGCGGGGTTTTGTTACGGCTGGTCGAAATGGATTGCTAGGAGCACATTCGCCTTGTTCATTCACAGGCGCTTTTGCCTATCTACTGGGATTGCCACCGAGATCCGACAGAGTTCTGGTCAGCAGCCGAGCACAACTTCTGTAGTTGGCGCGGCATCTGCTGTAGCTTTGTCGGCAGCATGTGCCGCCATGTTTATTTACAATATGGGTAGCGTTAACGCTTTTTTGCTTCTGTCCTCTGATTCTCACCACCGCTTCTATATTCTCAGATCGGTTAAGCAATCGGGTAGGGCATGCTCCCTCAGGCTCCGGTCTCGAGCGGGTCCTACGTTGTTGCAATCATAGCCAGAGCGGTGTACGAATCAGTCCAATGTATCACTGACTGCACATGTTGAAAGTGTGGGTGTAGAAGAACGCGGTCACTGAATTGTCACCTGTTGTGAATACGGGAGACAGCTGGCGTATGTGACCACTACCAGCTTGCGACCAGCTTCACGTGGTACTCCCGCGTTCTCAATGATGGCGCCCTCCGAGGTGTGTGCGCCCTTCCAGCGCGGGCCGCTTTCCCCCTTTTGTAGCGACTGACCGAGGAGCAGGCGTTCCTGCGCATCTACCAGCTGCTGGTAGCGTACACCACGTTTGCCCAGCACATGGCCAACACAAGCCACGGTATGGCGAGCTGCAGCGGCCACGCCATCGCAGCGACCAGCAAGCGCAGCCCCGCGGGCGCCGCCACGGCCCTCCAGGTGGCAACCAACAGCCAAAGGAACGCCGACCAACTGCAGGTTAGTGCAGCAATTTTTACTTCTCCATTTGCGATGCGCGTTCAGAAGTCGTGCGGAGTGAATGACTAGAGATACGGGAAGTCCGTATCTTGTTTGTGTCGCGGTCTTGTGTACGACCGCCAAGATGTATTTGGAATATTGGAGAAAGCTGAATAAGAAGAGCGCATAAATTTTTCTGTAGTCCATGGACAAAATTTAAAGAGATACTCACCCCACATAGCATATTTTTAATAAAAGAAATATCTAATCACTTAAGCACACAGTCTAATACCCTTGGGGGTATATTTTCGGCCGTTCTCTTCACAATACACGAAAAAAGAAGTGAAATTTCTTAGTTTTATTCATGACCACGGATGCTGCTTAGTTCTATAGCGTAGCCTTGTTGTATACCTCTGCGTGTATGACGTGCGCATTTCTCAAAAGAGTTGTGGAGTGAGTGCCACACTTTAATACGTGCCCGGTGTGCGCTGCAGGAGCTCCGCTGCGACGTGCGACTGTCGAGCGCGGCGCACGGCAGCCAGGCTCAGTTCGCGGCGGCCGACGCCAGCGCAGTGGGCCTCATCCTGGACACGTACGCGGACTGCTCCAAACGCCTGCTGGCTCACTACAGCGTGGCAGTGGGTGTGCAGCAGCTTCTGCATTCGGTGCACGGGTACCTGCTGCACTTGGTGCGCCTCAAGAGCCCCTACCCGGGAGCCGACAACGCCGAGCCCCCCGAGGTCTTCGAGCAGGCCTCGTACTGAGCCTCAGTACCGCTTCACTTGTGCCCCTTGCAAGCAAGGTGACTGGCCAAAGACGTCACCACCTCTGTCTGACCAATAGTCGCCAGGAAAAAAAAAAGAAGAGCAAATGTGGCACAACTCCTAACACATGCCAAATGTACGGCCACCATCAACTGCAGTGTGCAAACTAACGGCTACAGTCAGATGGAAAAGGACTTTGTCGGCTTCGTAGCCCCGTTATGACTGAATAAAACAATAGCGCCTACGTCCTGTGTTGTTGGGAGGCAGCGTCCTCCTCCCTTTTTTTGTAGCTATTGCGCATGAAAGTCCTTTTTTTATAAGAGAAACTCTTTTGTTTATGTAAAGGTTGTTCACGGCTCGGAGTATGACAACTCCTATGTTTACACGAAATTGTGTAGCGTACGATACAAAAAATCGGCAAGGAGATCGCGGGAAAGTGACGGCTCCCATACATAAATGCTGATAGAATGGATGGATAGGAAGGAGCGAACTGTTTATTGGGTGAATTTGTGACCAGAAAGCATAAGCGGCATAAGTGACAATGCCAGTGGTGAGCGTAGTTGGCAGTCATAAAACCACCGTAGAACAAATAACACAGCCCGAATACTCTCCTTTTAGTGAAATTGTACGTTGTATTACTCGCGTCGGTTCGGTAAATTATATACAGCGTTGGCGACATGCGCACAGCCTCATTATCGTGGTTGCATCTCGGTGCCTATGTGACGACAACGTTAACAAAGATGCTGGCATAACAAGCGCGTCTTGCGCGATAGCGGTAATGTGATAAGACTGATAGTTCGGTGAAGGCGATCACCGACCAGAAATAATAAAATAACACTCTTCACAATATCGTGGAGTTTAGTAGAGTTCTTTTTATTCTTTCTGTCTCTTTTAGCCTTACTTTTTGTTGAGATAAAAATAAACAGAGAAGTTGTTGTCGCCGTTTGCTGGCGATGGCTACCCCTTGCCGCTTGATTGATAATATAGGATAAAAAATTAATAAATATAAATGCCTGCAATATGTAATGCTTCAAAAACAACAATAAAAAATTACCGACGATTACGTTACTTCCTAATGCGAAATTTGAGCGCAGCAAATAAGCTGTTTCACCTTTTGGATAGATTGAGGCAAAGAAATCGAGCAACACATGTATGCGCTATCACATAATTTTTTTTTTATTTTTCACACGTATTCCTTTAACAAAGACTCCACTAACAGTTCTTGACAGTCATGAAGGAAGCTTTGTGGTCGGAGAAATAGACTGATATATGTTCGACTTGGTACACCAATGCTTGATTCTCAAAGACGAGATCTATACAAGTGCCTCGCGAGGTTGTCACAGCCGTGGGGGAAGCAGAGGCTAAGCGCCGCCGCCGAGAAGACCCTGCCGTTCGCGCCGCCGAAGCGGAGGCTCATCGCCGCCGTCGAGAGCAACCAGCAGTAAGCGAGGCTGAAGCAGAAGCTCATCGCCGCCGCCGAGAAGACCCTGCAGTTCGCGCCGCCGAAGCGGAGGCTCATCGCCGCCGTCGAGAGCAACCAGCAGTAAGCGGAAGCGGAGGGGGGCGGCGTGTACACCCAGCGGCAAACGATGGGGGCAGAAGCGCGCGTAGCAAGCGGACAACACGATAAAGGGAGGAGGGAAGAGATAGCAGCGACTGACTGATGCCGCTGACGGCGATAGTGAGTCAACCCCAGCTATCCGCCACACAAGAACAGGGGGGGGGGGACCCTTTCCTCCTCTTTCTGCATGGCGGCGACGGTGTTCTATGCAGTCACGTTATCTTGACTCTCTAGCGGCGTCAGCGGCATCCAGCGGTATCAGTCGGTCGCTGCTAGCGCGGGGGGGATGAAAGGGGGGCGCAGCTGGTTACGAGGCCGACGACGACGCCGACGACGACGACGACGCCGACGACGACGCGAAACCCAGGAACGGACGCCAAAGAGCTGCGCTCTAAAATAACAGACGTCTAACACGTAAGAGCGAAAGTCTCTTTCCAGAAGTTCTCATTTGCCGCGAAGTCCGGGTACTCATGTTTTTAATGCACGGATGAGACAATTACTCACGACGCAGTAGAGTCGATAATTGTCACAAATTCTGGCGTCTTCAAAGAAGTGTCGAAGTGATTTCGTAACTTTGTGACGCACTTTTGAAGGCCATAGGCCTAATACTTTGGCAAGTAAGAAAAGCTGGTGCGAGTCATATAAACTTCGCACTTGTTTAAGGCCCTATCCATGTGTGGTATGCTTGGGACAGCCGAGTATTAGGTGGTATACACCCTCGTAGTCATGACCGCACGGACATGTTGGAGAGGTCGCACGCTTAATTCGGAATTAGCAGTGCTTGGTGTAATCAGTTCCGAGGCGGATACGGTGTCGATGCGTTATGGAAGCTGAGGGTCTCGCTATTGCTCAAGGTGTTGGTGAACTGCATATAGGATTGAAATCTTTTGTACTCTCTGCGAACCAATTTGACACGCACAGCTCTCGCTTGAAGCCTCGTACTACGCGCTGGGTGTCGGAGGGGAATATGAAAATAAGGCGGGTTTTCGAATTTTCATGAGCCGCCTTTTCCCAGCGCATCCGCTATTTAATTTCCTTTGATTCCGCAGTGACTTGGAACCCACGGGAATACCACACGTTGTTTTAACGCTGTAGCTGGAGTAAGTTCTTTTATTAGAGCGCATGTTGCATGTGCGTCTATTTGCACGGGAGTGGCATTTTAAATAAATGTAAGAGGCGCCAAGGAATCAGTGATGAATTTCAGAATAGTGGCTAGCCGGCCTTGTTGGTACGAACACATTCTTTAGCAAACAGCGCGCATAAAGGCCGATCCACACGACGGACCAAATTGCTCTTTTGGACCGCGGTCCGCGCATCACGTGATAGGACGTCACCAGTTCGTGCGTACCGCCGTTGGCCCGCGCAAGACCGCGGCCCTCGCGGTCCAACAAATTGCCGAGGCTTTTCCCGCTTCCGTTTTGGCGGCGGACCGCATGCAAACCGCAGCGATTTTGGCTTAGCCAACGAAAGTTGTCCGGCAACAGAGTGTCTTCAGCCAAATCCAATCTAGTTTTCGGCTCAGCAAAAGCCAGTCGTTTCATGTTCGCAGTTCCGCCAATGGTTCCGCCTACACGTTCGTGCAGCAGATATATTTTTTAAGCACTGTGTCCTCTTGGAGTGACTGTGTCCTCTTGGATCGGCCTTAATGGGACACATTGTCGCGTGCCTCTTTTCTGTGTCCCGTTATTCGCGCTGTTTGCTAAAGAATGGAATCCGTGATGGCGACCCAATTTCTTTTGATGAAGCCGATGGCTAGTAGAATTCATTTATAGCAGAAAGCTGGGCTAGTTGGTCTGTCTTTTTTCATGTTCCTGTCCGTGTCCTTTTCTACGCGCAAGTGTGATGTCCCCTTATACGCTAGTAGAAGGGCTACAAGCTCCGACATCGTTGAAGATGAAGGATGACCCACTCGGCAACCATGTTCTTTGTGCAATTCTGGAGCGGTAAATGCTGATAATGAACTTTCTGTTGTAACGGAGCCGTCAGTGTATGCGTATTGGTACCGGTACCTTGCAAAAAGATGATGTGAAGCCAACGGCATCGCTCCAACGACTGGTACTTCATTTTTATTTCGAAGGGCTTCTATTGATGCTTCAGTTGCTGGTAGTTCCAGAAACCAGGGAAGGTAGTTTAAATCCGGGTGCCAGAAATCCGAGATTGGAAGCAGCGGAATGTACTGCCCGAACACACCGTGTATATGTGTTGCGGTTCGACTCTCAGTACGTATAACGAGCGGGTGTGAGGAGTGTTGGGTGACTAGTCGAAAACTATGGTCACACATCTCGACGTTCCGGATCACATTAAATGGAGTTTCGCGCGCCTCTGCTATTGTCAATAAATTTGATATTGCTAGTGAAACTCCCAGACATGCACGCAGGCTGCGTGCTTGTAGCAGCTGAAGCTTGTGGAGCGAAGTCTGCGATATGTTGTGAATAACTGGCGCAGAATAGGTGACATTTTGGCGGATGAGGACACGATGGACGTGGCGTAATGACGCCTATGTCCCACCGCACTTCCTGCCTGCGATTCGATAAAGAACATTTATGGTGGCGTTGATTTGTCCTTCAAGAGTAGATACGTGTTGGGTCCATCTTAGCTGGTAATCTAGAGTCTCACCAAAGAAACGATACTTGCGTACGACTTCAATGCCTCTGGCCGTCCACGAAGAGTTTCAAGTTCTGCACTTTTCTTGTGAACGGCAGAACCATTGACTTGGTGGGAGAAATCTGCATAACTCGCTCCTTGAGGTAATCGCTTACTGCATTTAATCCTTGCTGGAGACGGTGCTTGACGACCTCAAGAGATGTGTGCCATGTCCATATGCATATATGATCGGCGTACATAGATACGCCCAAGGCATTAGGCAGCCCCACTGGAAGGCCTGCCAGTCCGGCGTTGAAAAGAAGCTTAAAACGCTTCGTTACACACTTATATTACGCACTTTGTATGTATCGCTTTCACCATCATTAGTTGTAAATGTGTATTTGTCTGTCCCGCGAAATGTCTCACGATCCTTGCAAACAGGCAAGTGCCTGACCCAGTCGGATGTTTTCCTAATATCTATGAAAACAGCGACAGCGATGTTGCCACAGTTAATCTCGTTTTCCACAAGCGTCTGTAGGTCAAGAATGCAGTCCATAGTGCAATGGGGCGTTCGAAGGCCAGCGATTAGTTATGTAAGGCTAATACTAGACTCAATACACCACTGCAACCTAATGTCAATCACTTATTGGGATAGGAATTATATGGACACTCCAGGCGCATTTCCGTCTCCGTGATGTTCTGTATAAAGTCCCAGTGCGGTAGCATTGCTGCCACGCGCCGTACGCTGTGGGGGCGAGTGAAGGCGCGCGAGCCGAAGACGGTGGCCGAGCGCGGGCCCTGTCCCGAAAGCTATCTGCGGATGGTCCACAGTCTGGGCGCACCGAAAGCTGATGGCGTTGTGCGGGCTCTGTTCTTGCCGCTCGGTACGCGTTGAAACGAGAGGCAGTTGCTGTGGCCGTTCATCCTCGCGCCAGTGTGTTGAGAGCGAGTATCCGCAGTCATCGAATGAGGTGTGTTCATGTTTGCTTGTGCGCGCGTGACATTATGCTTGTCGATTTAACTAGCACGTAAGCGAATGTTTTACAAGTTTATATGGCCGATGAAATAACTATCCTTACTTCGTATAGCTGTCTCACAATTTGATATTGCAATGGATATGCTCCGCTTTTCCCTCGAAACTGCGACTTGTTTCCATAACTTTGGATGCTGGTGAGACTGACTGGACGATACGAGCCCAGGGACACGGGGGATTTACCTGGATTTAATAGTGGAACGACGCTTGCGATCTTCCAACGAAAGCGAACGTATGCGTCCATCCACATGGGATTGTATATGTTTTGAAGGACTGGCATATCCGTGGGGCCGAGATTTTTCAAAACGCAGTACGATATATTGTCTGAGCCAGTAACTGTTCTCGCGCGGGCTTGCCATGAAGCGGTACGAGATTCTAGTAGAGAATACGTATTGTCTAGTTGAAAATGAGACAGCTCACAAGCATCTTGGAGTTCTTTCTTTAGTGAAGTAGTTAGCGTATTTAGACGCGGGCCAGGTTGTGCGATTTCCATCAGGATTGCACAAAATTTATAGGCAACGTCGCGTTCAGATAATTCAAGAACTCTGACCAGGGCTCTGAAATGACTGCGTTGGGATAGCGGATGAATTGCAGCATTAATTAATTGCCAGATTTTCGGGAGCGTAGTAAATGGTGTGAGTGAGGTGCAGAAATTCCGCCAATGTTATTGGCCCAATTTTCGCATGTGTCGGTTAGACATGTCGTGTGTCGCCTGGCTCTCTCTGTAATCTTCCAGCCTTCTAGTGCGATGACAGCGGCGTTCTGGTCGTGGTCTAATTGCTCGATGGCGCTGCTATTCCGCATCTACACTGGAACGACATGCCGGGGTGACGGTATATTGTATAGCGTGGGAGTAGCTTTTAGAAATAGACGACAAAATGCTTCCCCAAACAGTGTTATGGGAGTTAAAATATTCACAAATGAGCATTGGTCCCTGTGCTTTTTCGAAAAATCGGATGAAGGATGATTCAGTGATGAGTGTAGCTGGCTGTAAATAGACATAAGTTATTGTCACGACGAGTTTGCTGAATTGAATTTTGCAGCCCACGAATTCTGCCAAGTCCGAGTCCGAGCTGCATATGAGACAAGAATGGATGTCACGTCGGACGCATAACATTTTTCTACTTGTGCTTGGACTTCTTGTTGGCGTGTAGGCTACATAATTAGAAATTCGGAAATAGGAGCCCACGACAGGTTACTTCCGGCACCAAAGGGGGAAGTTGTATTTATAAAAACAAGTGCTTGCTGTTTTACTTGTGATAGACATGACTTCGGTCTTCGCAGCATTCAAGGTGAGGTTAATTGCACCATTTAGAAAAAGAAAACCGGTCAGACTGCAGCATACCACCGTCATCAATAGTGTGAACTTTCTTTAAGATATTTATGTTATCGGCATATAGAAGGAAAGAAGAATTCGAATAGGGGAAAGAATGTCATTGGTAGTAGTAGTAGTAGTAGTAGTAGTAGTAGTAGTAGTAGTAATAATAATGATAATAACTTTATTTCTATCGTAACACGATGTGGGAGGAGGCAAGAAGACGAAGGCTTACAAAGAATAAGCTATACTAGCTCCCCGAATAGAAATACATTTTTCTTGTAGAGATATTAAATGGCATAATGAAAAGGACGTCTCGTGCGTAGCAGAAATTAAACAAGCATGAAAAATACACGGAAAACGCAATAAGGCGTAAATAACAAAAATGTTGAAATATTCACAGTGGTGCCATAAAAAAAAAGGCATGTACTAAGTTGTTTTTCATTTGCTACTCGTGCGCTGCTCATTTGTAGCACAAAAAACTGAAATACTTCCGGGAGATTTCGTTTCATAGTTTCAGTTTTATTCATCATTTGGCGGCTTTGTGTGTAGTTGCTGCTCTTTTTATATCAGATAAGTTAGTGAAAAACATTGTGTTGTTTTTTATTTCGTGCTTGCATGATTAAACTAAGCAATATGATTATCAACTGCCATTATAATATACTTGACAAAATGTGGAGCTGGCGGATAATCATACGAAACATTGCCAATGCTTCTGAGTACTTTTTTTTCAGTACTACATGAAGCTTATTTAAATTTGTGGAATTAGTATATCCCCAGATCCCGCGCGTTGTTTAACAATATATCCTTATCAATTGATACCGTCTTCTTTTCCTGACGAAAAAGTATAGCTTTCGTTTTCTGTGTATTTATTATCTGGGCGTTACTAAAAGGGGGGGGGTCCTTTGTTAATGCAACGTTCGGTTTATCAATGAACTGCGATAGTGGCAAATAATAACGCAGTGTGATCCAGTAAGACCACAATGTTTAATTTCCTATCCATGTTTACAATACTATTCAAGTATGTGTTGAATAAAATATGACGTAAGATACTTCCCTGTGGGGCACCAAATGAAATTGGTCGTACCTCTGACACGTTGTCATTTGATTGCACCTACTGACGTTTGAAGCCTAAGAACAATTTTAAAAGTAAAATTTTAAAAGTTTATAAAACACATTGACACTAGCAGCCAGCTTGTCACCAACTAGCAGAAAAAGGACATGACATCACACTTCAGTGCTTCCCAGGCCCCTGCCGCATCATGGGCAACGCGCATGCCGATGAAGCTGCTAGGAGGACTCACACAAATTCTCGCAAGGAACTCACCCCGCTATCAAGAGCTGATTTAGTAAGAAAGGTTAGCATACTCGCGCGTGATGACACACGATCCATGTGAAACACGCCAGGTTTCCGGCATACTCAACTGCTCCGCCTGGACCTATCCCTCCGACTACGCATTCCATCTGGACTTTCATGAGTGTGCGTGCGTGCGTGCGTGTGCGCGTGTGCGAGTGTGTGCGCGTGTGTGTGCGCGCGCGTGTGTGTGTGTGTGTGTGTGTGTGTGTGTGTGTGTGTGTGTGTGTGTGTGTGTGTGTGTGTGTGTGTGTGTGTGTGTGTGTGTGTGTGTGTGTGTGTGTGTGTGTGTGTGTGTGTGTGTGTGTGTGTGTGTGTTCATGCGTGTCTGTGTGTTACAGAGCTTGTATATTTTTTAGAGTGTGAGAACCCTTTTTGCCGAAGTAATGGCAAAACTAGCTCAACAGTGTGTGCCCGAATAGCGTTTTAACTTCCGAGCGGCGCAGCAAGCAAGCAGGTCAACAAACCCACGGCAGCCGAGCAGGGTGACCAGAGAGAAGCGACCAATTGCTGTGCCATGCTTTCCAAGAGCGTGAAGGGCATGTTGTGTAATTATCTATGTGAAGAAAAGCTTAGCATTTTGTCGAAGTACACACCAAGATCTTTCATTTCATTGACTAAGGAGTGGAGCATCACGTAGGGTGTATCAAAATTTCATGCGGTGCATTTTCTGCATATAACTTAATGCATAGTGTTGGAAGCATTTAAGAGTACTTATTGTTTGTGCACCAGTTTGAGAGTGAAAAAATGTCTTTTTGGAAGTCGATGCAGTGGTGAACACTGTTGACAGTCTGAAATAGTTTTAAGTTTTAAGAACACATCTGACGCACTGAAGAGGATAGATATAGGTCGGCAGTTAGTAACTGCACATCTAGCACCTGATTTGTGCATGGGCAATGTTCATGCTACCTTCCGAGTCCTAGAAAAGGCACTAGACTTGAGGGAACTATTGAAGATGCTTGTGAGAACGGGGAACAAGTATGCTTCCATACGTCTTAACCCTTTCAGACACCAGTTTATCCCATTGATTAAAAAGTTGCTTTCACCACATCTCTTGCATCCTCAGAATCGTAGAAAGTGTACAGCTGCAGCAAATATTAAGAATTTTCAATTGTTTAGCGGGTTTTGTCAAGTTTACAAAATTTCCACTCCATGCGAAAACTCACTACAGGAACACAAAATGTGAGAACATGTACTATTTCGTGTTTTGAAAAGCTTGAAAAGCACTTATCCAGCCACTTGAAAATTATGCCTGGTGCACGACATTGTAAACAACAATGAAAGAAGTGAACCCGCTACATACAACATACTGACACAGAGTAAAAACACCCAGCCGTCTACCTTCCCACTCATTTTGTTAAAACATTCTGCACGTTATTCAAAATTGCAACACAGTTCCAATAATAAGTGTTTCAAGATGTATGAAACACATTTTAAATACCATTACTTTCATCAGTGCTTTTGCTATTGATGCACTCTCCTGCTGTGCACAATTGTGTAGACAGCGTCTCAAAGGGTTAATCTCTGTGGAGGAAATATCATCAACACCACAAAAAAGGGAAAGTTTAAGGCAAAGTTTAAGGCACTTCATATACTTGGAAACAAGGTTTTCATTGACTGATAGCATACACTGTGCCAGACTGAGAAGGAAGGTTACTTGAAGCATATTTCACACCATATAGCAAACAGAAATGTTCTGCAAAGGCATCAGCAGTGTTCGAGACAACACCACTACTTTCATGAAGAAGACGTACATCTTTGGCACTCTTTTTAGAAGAGAGAGCCCACAAAGCTCCAGAAATAGTTTGAATTATGTGTCACGCTGGCTTCAACACAATCAATGTGGTCGTAGTGATGATTCTAATAATAATAATAATAATAATAATAATAATAATAATAATAATAATAATAATAATAATAATAATAATAATAATAATAATAATCTTAGTGGTAACTTCGCACACTAGACTAAAAAGAAGGCTGATGCCTGTATGTTAGAGCATCTGATAACCAGCCATTTAGAGCAGGTATTTGCAGGATGCAGAAGGCACTTCCTTCCCCTCCACGTGCACACACACTTGCCCAATAACACAGCACGGCACACACGCACACATTTGACAGGTGCACAACACACGGAGAATCCAAATCGCCAGGGGGGTGGAGAGAAAGCTCTGCATGCCAGATATAATCATGGAATTGTGGTGTCGGGCCACAACTGTGCCCAGGCTGTGCTCAGGGCTCAGGCTGTGCTGACCACTTGTTCAGACGAACTGAAGAAAGATTAGTGCTGTCCAGAGAGTCGTCAAGCACCCTGCAGTATAGACTAGTGCAATGTTGCGCTGGTATTGCAGTGTGTGCTACTTGAGGGGTTTGAGGCAATCCTCGAAGGCTGGCATGAGCTTGTGACAACCAAGAAGACGGGAGTAAAGGGTGCGTATTGTCCGGCGCTGAACAAGCGTAAGTTTGTTAGCGTCGGGAGTTTGGTACGGGAACTATACTGATGAGCAGTACTCAAGTCGTGACAGAATGATAGAAGTGTAGAGTGCTCGGAAAACCTTAGGTCATCAGGGAAGGGAGACACGGGACACAAACCCAAGAATGGGCCGGTGCTTACGTACAGTGCTGGTGACATATGCGGAAAAGTTGAGAGAAGAGCTAAATGTTACACCCAGAATGGGAAGGGCCCGAGCAGTCTTTATAGAGGTGCCTCCAAAGAAGAAGGTTGGGCGTGCAACAGTTTCGTTGTGGCTGATACGCATGGCAGCACTTTTTACGGTGCCACTACAAAGTTTGATATTGTAGGCCCAGTCGTTCACCTTTACGCAATGTATTTATTGTAAGCACATATGCTGTGCATCGGCATATTGTTGTTGTGGAAGTGTTAACTTGTTAATCAAACACATTCTGCGCAGATGCATTAGTAACTTGGTTTTGAGTAGATCTTTGTCCTGACTACAATTTATAGTATCGCAGCAAGAAACATTTTAGTAGAAGCTGAAGGGATTCCAGCAGTTTAAGCATACCGACTGCACAAAACACTGATGACACCTTCTCACCTTCCCCACAATGCACTCACACCATCTACACTTTCCATAAGCAAAATTGAGATAAAAATCAATTACAGTTTCATTGACTCAGTACTTGCTGCTTCTGAAGCGGGCATCGAAGCAATCGTGGTATACTCTGCTACATGCATAGGTCTTGCATGATGCAGGTCCTGCTATGCACTGCACACAGGGCACACGTTGCAAACAGATTTCTTTTTGCACTGCTCAACCATAATCACACACTGGCTCAAGCATGACTGCGTTGTCACGTATGCTTCAGTGCGTCAGTGCTCTTGATTGCTACACGAGCGATTTATCCCCAACTAGCCCAAAAGACGGACGCACTTGAAAGAAGTGAGTGAATGAGTACAGTGAACTTGTACTGAACTGGATTCACATGCCGAATAGAAGAGCGCGGTGTCAGCTGAAACAGGCGGCACGGCTGATTATGTAAGTACTTCCAATAGTTCGGCTACTAGTGTATTTCGCTTTCGGAAGTTATCTTTACCACTGGAAACAGCGCAGAGCTTGCCCGTTAAACTTGAGTCAACCGACACCACACGAAACACGCCGCGGTTGACCAACCCAACTTCCACACGGTTCATCACACGGTGTGAAAGTCAACAGGTGCTGCGGCTGCGATCTTCTGGCGAACGATACGGACGTTGGCGGCTGATGCGCAGAGCGAAAGTCCTCGAACGAAGACGTAGCAGCCGTATTTCGAAGACGGATCAACTGGTGTGCGATGCGACGACTTTTTGCTTCTTCGATGCGTCGACATTCATTAATGACGTCGGCTAGGGTAGAAAAAATCTTATGCACGAAAAGATGACAAGCGTATTCTGCTAGCCCTTCCGTACGTCGTTCACTTTGTCTTCTTCTGACATGCTCTCGTCAACCTTGCGGCAAAGGGCGAGAACTTCCTGGATGTATGTCACATGATTCGGTCGACGCCTCTACGCGGGACCCAAGTTCCCTTTGCGCAGCTCGCTGACGGCTAACAGGTTTCCCGAACAACTCGTGGAGCTTTTGCTTAGATTGCTCCCAGCTCGTCATTTCTTCCTTGTGGTTTCGAAACCAGAGCCATGGATGGCATTCCTTTCAGGTAAAAAATTATGAGAGCCATAACAATACTTTTGTACCACCTGTTGTGGGCGCTGATGTTCTTGTACATAGTTGTACGGTGCTCTTGTAGCCGCTCATCGACATCAAGATTGTACGTCCCGGAAAACGTTCCTGGGTTGCGGGACTGCGACGAGATGACTGTTGGCGTTGCAACCCCTTCTAACAATATATGCGCTTATGGCACTTAGTAGGAACATCGGTGGTGCCTTAAAGCAGTGTTTTGGTCAGGGATCGGCGGTGAAGTCACATTTCACTTCAGGAGCAAATTGTTTTCCACCCGCCCGGCAGAGGGAAAATGAGGGCTATCTTTTTTAACCTTCACTTCGTGCAGGCTCGTGTAGACGAGTGTAGTGCTGGGCAGAGTTATGACGTCTATGCTGCACTTGGCTCGCTGGGCTGTAGCCAATCACAGCACACTGCGCGTCGTCTTCTGCATCAGCAGACGAAAAGCACCTGACTTCGCACTTACCGGCTGCATATATCAGTGTTAGCGGCGACAACACCTGAGGGAGCGTCGCATCGAGCTTTACTCGCAGCCGCTTGCCATCGCCCCTTGCAGGAGTAGGGATTGCCGTCACACACGCTGGTATCGGGGACTCAGGACGACGCGGGCGACCGTAGCATTACCTGCATAACGCTACCCTGAAACTAAGCTCCAGTGTACGATTTTTCTTTTGTCATCAAATCTAAGCAAACTGCAGCTAAATACATGGCGAATGCGCAGTGCACGAAGTCAGCGCGCGGTCTGAAACAGCCTGCACCATCCATGAGTAAGATCATTTTACCTTGGGAGATTAGCTCACCTCCCTCTGTGACACATG
The DNA here is from genome assembly GCF_050947875.1 of Dermacentor variabilis. Classification (NCBI taxonomy): domain Eukaryota; kingdom Metazoa; phylum Arthropoda; class Arachnida; order Ixodida; family Ixodidae; genus Dermacentor; species Dermacentor variabilis. The sequence continues at coordinate 26,956,490 of NW_027460280.1, forward strand.
GTCTCGGAAGCACTTCGCTATCGTCTTTGCAGCGACTATTTACTATCGTTGCTATATCACTAATATTGTTTGACGTCCGCTGCCTGCATTCATCGAAAGCGCAGTGTAGAAAGTGTAGTCTTCATGCTACACTTCAGCTATAAAGAATGACACCGTGTAGGTAGGCGGAGCTAAACTATCTTACGCCAAGTAAAAAATGGCGACTTCCTACACTAACTACACCCTTGACGCCAGTGTAGATAAAAACGTAGCCCTATTGACTTCAAGAAGCACGAAATTTAAACCGTAAGGGCGATTTATTAGAGCTGGCGTTGGAACTGTAATTGCACAGCAAGTTGGATTCACTCTGCACGCAGTAGCGTCTTGAGAGGCAGCAGGGAGGGAGAGGGATGGAGAGGGAGTGTATATGCGTGTGCACGTCTTGAGTGTGCATGCGCGTGTACTTGAGTTTATGTGTTCGCCCGTGCTTGTGTCTTCGTATTTTAGTCTGCGTGCGCACGAGCGCGTTTATGCGTCTGCGAGCATACGCGCGTTTGTGTATGAGTGCAATTCCGTGTGCGTGCGTGCGTGCGTGCGCACATTTTTCTTCGTGTGTGCATGCGTGGTCGCGTGTAAATCAGCATAGAGGCAAACGTGCCTGTTATCTGTGCGTCTGTATGCTTGAGAGAGAGAGAGAGTGGTGAATACCTGTTTGTGTGTATAGGTGTGTTTGAGAAGCTAGCATATCCTTACTTGCACCTACTCTCGGATGCAAATGAAATGTCGACGTTCAAATTATGGGGGTTTTACGTGGCAAAATCACAATCTGATTATGAGGCACAACGTAGTGGGAGACTCCGGAATAATTTCGACCCCTTGGGCCTCTTTAACTTGCACCTAAGTCTAAGTACACGGCTGTTTTCACATTCCGCCCCCATCGAAACGCGACCTCAATGGCCGGGATTTGATCCCGTGACCTCGTGCTTAGCAGCCCAACACCACAGACACTAAACAAGCATGGCGCGGATATAGAGTTTACTTGAATCTTATTTATATCTACAGAGACAAGAACGAATGACACTGCCTTTATACCATTATCACTTTCTGAAAGCGAAACCGACGCAAAAAGAAAAAAATATTAGGAGCCATTCCACTCTGTGAAGATGGATGACCAGCTAAGCTGTAGCCCATCACACAGGATTAGACAAGGGGTCTTGTATTTATTTTCACCATTTGGTAATGGTAGTGACGATAGCCAATTGTTACTACTGTGATATTTATACGGGTTGGTCCGGTTACAACCTTAGACAGAATCTTGGCCAAAGTAGAATCTATGCAAACCGTGGTTACTTAATTGAGTTACTTCGCCTGGTCTAGCACTGCAAACAAAATTCTTCTTGCACAAGCTCAGTGAACCATTTCTTTTCTGGTTTTGAAATGCCCACAGTGAAGTCTCCAGTGGTGATCACAAGGGTAGTGTCATCGCGGCTAACCAATGCAAAGTGCGTGGTCATGAGGTTCACAATACAACACTTGGGTGTGCCTGAATATACATGTATAGACAGTGGATATAATAATTCCGTCTTTCTTTTGTATGGCACAAACAAGCCCACAGTTGGTGCCCCTCTCCTCTTACGAGTCAAGGTTGTATGGTAGTATACATACATTCCCTCTTGTGCATATATGGCAATGGCTCCTGCGCGCGAGGCCATGTGCGGATCACAAACGATTCCAGCGTATCCATCGACGGGAAACAATGCATCTTTATTATTATTATTATTATTATTATTATTATTATTATTATTATTATTATTACTATTATTATTATTTTGGCGGAGCACTTGAAGCCTGCTTCACCTCCGCCGCATGACAGCCCGATAATCCGCAACATCCGGGATCGGCCCGCATTTTTGCTCCCTGACAAGACAAATGCATTTCGGGGCAGAGGTACACTGCTTCGCTGTGAAAGCGCTTGTGCAGCCAGTATTGCTGCACTGTATTTTGTTTCGACGGCACCATCACCATCGGCGTGGTTCCGCGACGAGCTGCTAGCGGTTCGCGTTCGTTATCTTCCTTGCCTCTTGACGGTGATGACGCGCTAAATCTGCACAATCACTGCGTCGTGCATCCCTTCTTCGACCAAGCAAGCTTTCGGCGGCACACGTTCGCTGTTGTATTGACATTAAAGCTTTAAACTGCTTGATTTCGAAAAAAAAACAAATGTAAAAAAATGAATTATGGGATTTAACGTGTCAAAACCACTATCTGATTATGAGGCACGACGTAGCTGAGAACTTCGGAAATTTCGACCACCTGGTGCTCTTTATGGTGGATCCACACGACGGACGAAATCCGTCTTTTTCGCGACGGACGGCGCATCACGTGACTACGCGTCACGGATTTGTGCCGTCCGCGCGTCGTCCGCGAACCCCACAGACGGAAAATGCCGAGCTATTTTTCGCATCCGGATTTTGGGGGTCGAATGCTGCGGATTTAGCCTGGCATGCTCTACAGTTTGGCAACAAGCGCGGCTTTGGGATCTTTCTGAAACAGCTTCATCGCTGCTGACACCATTCGTGTCTGTTCGCGCGCGCGCGACTCGCACAAGAGCGAGTGAAATGAACCTGAGTGACGAGGCAACTTTGTTCTTAGATCTCGTGGAGCAGTTCCCCGCGTTGTGGGACATGACTCTCACCAATTACGCGGACACGAGAGCGTAACAAGACCTCTTTCGATTAAACAAGCACTCGCCATCATCCAATTCGGACAAAACAACAGCCATTGCGGCCAACCGTCGTTTCCTTTCGATCTCCATTTTCATTCAGAGTGAAAAACACGTATGACAAAGTCTTTTTACACTGATGGCGTCATCTAAAGTGAGTAGAAACAAGCAATCATATTAAATTACGGCCACTGAGATCCGCCCAGGCCGCCGCAGCATCTTGGAGGCCATGTTCAGCCAATACAGCCACTCTAAGCCTACACGCCGAGAATCTGAGTATCTCTTTCGGAAACGGTGCCCACTCATCACAAATGCATTGCTGTCGAAGCTTCTGGACACAAATTTAAACCAAATACAAGCCTCAGTTTGAAAGTTACGGGCCACACAGTGGACGAAGACGACTTGACAAGTTCGAGGCGGACGGCAGTCGCTTCGGGCGGTGCCGCCATCTTTATTTTTCTGGCGCGGTCGTCTGCTGAGTCCGTCCGTCGTCTGGATGCGCTTCGCAGCCGGACGGGCGGCGGAATAAGCGTCCGCGGCACAGATTTGCACGGTGCCGTCCGTCGTGTAGATACACCATTAACGTGCACCTAAATCTAAGCACACGGGTGTTTTCGCATTTCACCCCCATCGAAATGTGGCCGCCGCGGCCGGGATTCGATGCCGCGACCTCGTGCTCAGCAGCCCAACACCATAGCCACAGAGCAACCACCGCTGGTAAAAGCAAATGTACATTGAAAGCGGAATGGCCGCAAGGAACGTACTCACGGAGCGATGCCATTGATCATATTATCACAAACGACTGGGCTTGGTCAGGTCGCCCTCAAAGATGCTTTTCAGCGCCAGTTATGCTTTCAGAGTTCATCTGCAAAACATTTGTGCAAAACAGAAGCATGTTTAATTATTATTCGCTCAGCTAGATAATCTCGAGGACTGGCTCCAAGCTACTCATGTCCGTTAGACGCCTAAGATCAATTATTAACAATTTAATTATCCTACCTTCGTTTATTACGCAAGCAACTGCTCAACTTGCTTTGTATCTAGAAGCTACTAATTTCAACACTCGAATGATAACAATAATGTCAGCAAGATTTCCATTGCTCTATTAAAGTTTGGCGCCATTAAGAAATAACTGCCTGAATATTCATGGTGCAGTACGTTTCTGATTAAGCAGGTGCGATTGCTTCGACGGGTTTTCTGGCGCAATTCAAGTTCATCAACTTAAGCACATGCGCCCAACAGTACACTTCTCTTTTGCGACGGACTCTCCTACGTTATACAAGAAGCACTTCAGCGCTATGGTATATCGCACAAGGTGTGCGAGAACATTCCCTTACAAAAATGAATTTAGACTGTCTATAAAAAGTCTATAGACTTTTTATAGACGACCTTGCCTTTCTATAGATTTGGACTTTTGTTGATACAAAGTCTATAGACTGTCTATAGACGAAAGTCGATAAAGTTTCTATTTCTTTGTGTCTATTCGCAGTCTATAGACGGTCTATAGAAAAAAGTCGATATGGTGTTTGTTTCTTTTTTGTCTACTTCCCCTCTGTAGACTACCTATACACGAAAGTCGATACAGGCTCTATTTATTTTTCTCTATTATTTATCTATAGACTTTCTATAGACGAAAGTCGATCAGATTTCTATTTCTTTTTGTCTATTCGCAGTCTATAGACGGTCTACAGAAAAAAGTCGATATGGTGTTTGCTTCTTTTTTGTCTACTTCCCACAACCGACACCTATAGACGGAAGTCGATACAGCCTCTATTTATTTTTCTCTGTTATTTGTATAGAGACTTTCTATAGACGAAAGTCAATAAGATTTCTATTTCTTTTTGTCTGTATGCAGTCTATAGATGGTCTATAGAAAAAAGTCGATAAGATGTTTGCTTCTTTTTTCTCTACTTGCCCTCTGTAGACTACCTATGGACAAAAGTCGATACAGCCTCTATTTATTTTTCTGTGTTATTTGTCTATAGACTTTCTATAGACGAAAGTCGATAATATTTCTATTTCTTTTTGCCTATTCGCAGTCTGTAGACGGTCCATAGAAAAAAGTCGATACAGTCTATTTATTGTTATTCATTCTTCATCTTTAGACTCTATATAGACGAGAGTCGATAACATTGTATATTTCTTGTCTATTCCCACTCTACCTAGTTCTCCACAAACACGCACCTGCACACATTCACGTAACCGCACCCCCATATATATATATATATATATATATCTTGGGACGCAGCAGTTATAACAGTGTTTATTCCGCGTCAAAGATGCGGCGAACCGACCACGCCCACAGCACGGATCACACTCGAGAGCCAGCCCCACAAGATGATGAAGAAGAACCCCATATGAACCCCACATGATGATGCTCATGTACAGATGATAAAGAATAGCTTATAAATTCCCACACTATTGTTCCCTCGCGCGAGAGCGGCCATCCTGGCCGCAATTCAAAGGGGCGGCAAAATCCTCGTGAAAGGCTTCATACGGGAAACGTGGACAATCTCAGCGGCGCGGCAGCGGCGGTCATTCGGAACAATAACCGGTACCACGCGATAGTTAACCGGAGAAGTCTGCTCCAAGACTTTGTAGGGGCCGATGAACCGAAGCTGAAACTTGTCACACAAGCCAGGAGTACGAACTGGTGTCCGGAGTAGCACTTCCTCGCCAGGGCGGAAGCACACGACGCGATGAGAGGCGTCGTAATGCTGCTTGCGGTCCTGTTGCCGGGCTTTGGTGTTGATGCGGGCGAGCTGGCGACAACGCAGAATGCGGGACACATATTCTTCACAGGAGGATGGACATTGATGGACAGTTGGCGCGAAGAAAGAGACGTCAAGACAGGAAGAGGGCGAACGATCATAGACAAGGTAGAATGGCGAGTAACCGGTCGTGCGTTGAACGGCGGTATTATATGCAAAAGTCACGAATGGCAAAATTGCGTCCCAGTTTCTGTGATCCGATTCGGTGTACATGGCTAGCATGTCTGACAGCGTGTGATATAATCGCTCTGTGAGGCCGTTGGTTTGCGGATGGTAACTGGAGGTAGTCTTGTGGGTGGTTCCGGAGGCTCTGAGTGCTTGGTCTAGTAGTTGCGAGAGGAATGCTTTTCCACGGTTGCGCAGGAGGACGCGAGAAGCACCGTGACGCAGTATTAAGGATTGAAGTATGAATGCAGCAACTTCCGAGGCTGAGGCAGAACTCACACGAGTTGTTTCGGCGTAGCGTGTCAAGTGATCAACGGCTGTCACAATCCATCGTTTACCGGTGAGATTCACAGGAAGAGGACCATACAGGTCAATGCCAACGACCTCAAATGGTTGCGATGGACAAGGAAACGATTGCAGGTGTCCGCTTGGAGCTGATGTAGGGAGCTTTCGACGCTGACATAGGGCACAGGAAGCGACATACCTCGCTACACTGGCGGACAATCCAGGCCAGTAGAAGCGACCTTTGATGCGGTCATAGGTTTTCTGGAAACCAAGGCGACCAGCAGTCATGTCGTCGTGAGAAGCCTGCAGGACATGAGCACGTAGAGAGCGTGGCAGGACAGGAACCCAGCGTTGACCGTCAGGGTGATAGACATGACGGTACAGGACGCGGTTGTCAATCTTAAATTGCGTCAGCTGTCGACGGAGGCGGGCGTTAGGCGGGCGCGAAGCTCCTTGAAGGTGGTCTATGATGCGCCGACAGTAAGAGTCGGCAAGCTGATGAGATTGGAAGGATTTGTTGTGTGGAGGCATCTCGTCGACAGTGGCCAACAAGAAAGCATGTGAGGAGGGATCGTGCGAAAGCTTGTCACGGATGGTAGTTCGAGGTCCATTGCATGGTGTTGTAGGAAGCGGACAGCGAGAAAGCGAGTCGGCACGTTGGTGTTTTTTCCGCACTCGTAGGTAATAGTAAAGACGTATCCTTGCAGACGAAGAATCCACCGACCAAGTCGTCCTGACAAGTTCTTCAGCGTTGAAGGCCAGCATAATGCATGATGGTCTGTAACGATCGTAAAATGGCGGCCGTGAAGATAAGGTCGAAACTTCTGCACAGACCAAATGATAACTAGGCATTCCTGCTCCGTGATGGTGTAATTCTTTTCGGCGTTTGTCAGAACGCGACTTGCGTATGCGACGACCCTCTCACCTAAAGTGTCGTCTCGCTGTAGGAGAATGCCACCAATGCCGTGACCACTAGCATCCGTATGCAGGAGGGTAGGAGCAGCTTCATCAAAATGGCGTAATACAGGTTCAGATGTGAGAGCGCGCTTCAGATGGGCGAACGCAGATTCACATTCGGGAGACCACACAAAGGGAACATTAGAACCCTGTAATTTGTGCAGAGGTGACGCTATTGAGGCGAAGCCTCGTATGAATCGGCGAAAATAGGAAGCGAGGCTTAAGAAACTACGCAAATCTTTGGTGTTTTCGGGGTGAGGGAAGTGCTGGAACTGCCGAAACCTTGTCAGGATCAGGACGAATGCCATCTTTGCTCACAATGTGACCTAGTACTTTGATCGTCTTGCTTGCAAAATGGCATTTCTTGGTGTTTAGCTGAAGTCCAGCGTTGGCAAGGCACGTGAGAACTTCATCCAGACGTTGCAGGTGCTGAGAGTAGGTTGACGAGAAAACAACAATATCGTCCAGGTAGCCCAAGCAAGTCTTCCACTTCAGGCCGCTAAGAACGGTGTCAATCATGCGCTCGAACGTTGCGGGCGCGTTGCAGAGGCCGAATGGCATGACATTAAACTCGGAGAGCCCATCTGGTGTTGAAAACGCTGTTTTCTCTTTATCGTCCTCATGCATAGGTATCTGCCAGTAGCCGGAACGCAGATCGATGCTGCAGAAGTATTCGGCACCCTGTAGGGAATCCAAGGCATCGTCTATTCGCGGCATAGGGTATACATCCTTACGCGTGATCTTGTTAAGGGCTCGGTAGTCGACACAAAATCGAACAGAGCCGTCTTTTTTTCGAACCAAAACAAAGGGGGAAAACCAAGGGCTAGCAGAGGGGCGTATTATGTTCTGTTGAAACATGTCGGTGACGTTCTCGTCAATGACTTTCCTCTCGGCTACCGATACGCGATGTGGTCTACGGCGCACGATGGATGTACCATCTGTCTCTATCCGATGCGTCGTAATCGAAGTCTTTCCCAACGAAGCTGAATGTGCGTCAAACAAAGCTTCATGTTTTTGGACCAAAGCAAGCAATTGTTGTGACTGCGACGGTGTCAGGTCGGAGCTGATGGCCGCTGCAAGAGCTGAAGGAGATGCGGCCCGTCCGGTACAAGGAACTTCAGAGGAAGCTGGTTTAACGAAAACAACCGATATAGACTCCGATTCAGCGGCGCAAGCCAATGTAGTGCCTTTAGGGATGAGAATCTTTTGTGATGTGGGGTTTGTAGCGTAGAGAAGTGCAGAGTCATGATCAAACCGAACCAGCCCTGATGCAAAGGCTATCCCTCTTGCAAGACAGTGTGCAGATGGTAATACGAGCATGTCGCCGCAGTCAATGACGTCAGACGTGATGGTAACGATGCTTTGATGGCGATGAGGTAGCGCGGTATCTCCTGCAGCAAGCAAGTGAAGTGGTGCGTCATCTGCATGAAGTGAATAGGTCGTGTCGGTTATGTGGAGAACGCGTTGCCCGCAGCAGATGGAGGCGGAGGCCGTAGAAAGAAAATCCCATCCCAACATGAGCTGCTGGGCACACGAACTTAGCACTGCAAATTGTACGTAATGCAGAAGTCCATCGATGGAAATACGAGCAGTGCACATGGCGATAGGTCGAATGGCAGCCCCTTGAGCAGCGAGTAGCGCAGGTCCATCATAGGGGGTCGTAACTTTCCGAAGTCGCGAACACAATTCACAGTGAATAACTGAAACACTAGCACCAGTGTCTATCAAAGCTTCTACTTGTACACCTTCTACTACAACCAATATCATATTGCACGGACGCGATGGAGGAATTTCTGTCCTGTCGTTCGATGCAGCTTTTCCTCCAAAAGCTGCATAATTCAGTTTTCCGGACGACGATCGGCGAATGGAGAAGCAGGTCTCAGTGGGGACGTAGAGCGTCGAAGGGGTGACGGCAAGCGGCATCTCGCAGGACGGTACGTCTGAGCAGTCTCGGATGCCACAGTAGGCGATGGAGAGCGTCCGCGCGGTGGACCATAAGGACTGCGTTGGTCATGGAAGCTCCCTAGACGTTGGAAAGTAGCTCCGGGCGAAAAGTCATCCGGTTTGTATACGTCATATCCGAGACGCTCGTCTTGCTGGCGCTTGCGGCAAAAGCGTGCTATGTGGCCACAATAGCCGCAGTAGTAGCAGATGGGACGAGGAGGACGCCACTGCGGATAGCTGGTTTGGGTAGGTGCACTGGTAGTCATGGTTTTGGAGGCATCGGTGGAACGATGACTGGATTGACTGCGGCTACTTGTGCGTACGTTGGTGGGGTCGTTGGGGTTAGAGGGTCCGTGTACGCTGCACCAGCCATGGACGCCAATTACTCTTTGGTAACGTCTCGCAGATTGGTAGCCGGGGCATGAGAAGGCATAGGCCCTGCAGCTAAGCCAAGATACTGTAGCTCTTCTCGAATTGTTGCGCGTATCATTGCCGTAGGGTCGTCGGCGGTAGTGTTTGCAGTGGTGCCTGCTTGCAGCCGTACTGATTCGAGTTCGTCAAGGCGCTGGCAAGTAGCGACGATATCAGCGACGGTGGCGGCATATATATATATATATATATATATATATATATATATATATATATCGATGCTGCAGATCGATACTCTGTTGGCTTCTTATGATATGACTAATAAAAATCGGGCCCCTCGGTTAACCCCCTTTCTTCTCGTTGATATATATATATATATATATATATTGCTGCGCGACCGGCGGCTCCTCCAGTCACATTGCGTGTAATCGCGGGCTTCTTCACGCACGGACAAACACTTCTATGGAGCTTATATTGAGCAACAGAGAGCTGTATAGGGAGTTTCTAATGTTGCTCTACAATTTTATCATTGAGAATATTCATCTAAATAACATTATTAAGAAATTAATTAACACTAATTATCTAATCAGGGGAATGCAAGAAAATAATCTGAGTATCTCCAAGCGATGGCAAACAACATTACCTTGGTTGTCTGCAGCTACGTAGCATTTGCATATGTTAAAGTGTGGCTCAAATTAAGTAAAACATCCCGTATGCTTCTTTGCAATTCTAATTATTATCCACGGTTTCCTATATCACCGCCGATGAAGGGCATAGGGTGGGACGTCACCAAAGGTCATGTTAACTTGTGCGAACAGCCTGTATAGCGATTGTGGTAAGGCGTGAGATGAAGTAGAAAACAGCCGATACTAGAATTGCTTCAGGTTTACATGCCGTCTATAGATGAACAATAGACAAAAATTGTTAATCTGGGCCCAACCCGCGTACGCTGTAACCAAGCGCAGGTACCGGTGGATAATACGGAGCTGCATTTGATATAAGGCACTGAAGTTTTATACTGCTGAGATTGCTGTAGAGCTTATTTGTATACATTAGCATACACATAGTGTATACCTCCGCATTCGTTGACCACATGATATGATCTACGTAGTCGCTCTCGGCAATCCCAAGACAGTCTTCACAGTTGTCATAGCATGACTTTTGAGGCAGTAGAATAAAGAAAGCAAAACGCCGATCCAATTGTGATAATAGATGGTATGAACGCCAACTTTAGCTACAAGCGGATTCCAAACAGGCATCAAGCAAACAGCACAGAGACTCGTAATGTTTGTAGCTGACAACGCGGACTTTGTGAGTGTGCGATGAACCGATGTCGCGCATGTGTTGTGCGCGTTACGTGCCGTCCGATTCTGAGATACTTTAACATTGTCTTCATATCTCGGCTGCATCACTAACATCGCGCGGTTTTTCGTTGACTGATATCCTGCACTAGAAGCTCATCAAAGTTTCTCATTCACTTAAAATATGTGCCAAATTCTCTGAGCCCACCCAGTATTTCGCAGGCGGTACGCCTGCGCGGCCACGCATATGAGTACCTCATTGCCGTACTCATTGCTTTGACCTATCATCGGAGCGGAAAATTAGCACTAACGTACTTGCGGGCATCACATTTGGCGGTACGCTGGAAGATATGCTACAAATGCGTTGTATTACTCATCGTCGCTGGCGATAACGCAAGCGCCTGAAGGGCCCTGTAACGGCTTTTACAAACAGCGCATTCATCCATGTGGGCGTTGCAGTCTCATACGATAGCCCACAGCGTTTGTAATACAACCTGCCAGCGCACTTCCTTCGTTCATGAAAAAAGGATGAAAAATGGAAAAGAAAAGTAACCCGTTCCGGCGCGCATAGCGCGCAGAGCGAGAGAAAGACAGAAAAAAAAATTACCGACGATTATGTTACTTCCTAATGCGAAATTTGAGCGCAGCAAATCAGCTGTTTCACCTTTTCGATAGATTGAGGCAAAGAAATCGAGCAACACATGTATGCGCTATCACAGAATTTTTTTTTTATTTTTCACACGTATTCCTTTAACAAAGACTCCCCTAGGCAAGCTTCTGCTTCGGCGGCACGCACCTCTGGATTCTGACGGCGACGGCGCTGGGCCTCTGCTCTGGCAGCTCGTTTAGCAGCAGCAGCAGCAGCAGCAGACGGAGGACTTCCATCGGTCGTCTCGCTCATGGCTCAGAAAGAACTGGCAGATAATTTCGCAGTGGCGAACGGCAGCGGCAATTTCGGCTCGGGCGGTGCACATATACAGATCCGCCGCCACCGATCTGGCTCTCTGATTGCCACCGCACAGGGGTTGCATTGGAGGAGGAGCGAAGAAAGGAATTAAGTTCGAGCCGGCGCTTTGACAACCGGAGACTCGCAGGAAGAGGGGGGAGGGGGGCGGCGTGTACACCCAGCGGCAAACGATGGGGGCAGAAGCACGCGCAGCAAGCGGACAACACGATAAAGGGAGGAGGGAAGAGATAGCAGCGACTGACTGATGCCGCTGACGCCGATAGTGAGTCAACCCCAGCTGCGGAGTTGGTTTCAGGGACAACGCCGCCGATGCCGACACAAACAATATCATACCCTCGCTTCCGCAGCGCTAAGAACCAGGTCTAGCCGTGGGAAGGTGGTCACGTACTCGTCGACGTGCCGGGGCCTACGTGAAATAACCGGCGCGTCGGCAACTGAAGAGCACCCTATCCGCCACACAAGAACAGGGGGGGGGACCCTTTCCTCCTCTTTCTGCATGGCGGCGACGGTGTTCTATGCAGTCACGTTATCTTGACTCTCTAGCGGCGTCAGCGGCATCCAGCGGTATCAGTCGGTCGCTGCTAGCGCTGGGGGGATGAAAGGGGGGCGGAGCTGGTTACGAGGCCGACGACAACGCCGACGACGACGCGAAACCCAGGAACGGACGCCAAAGAGCTGCGCTCTAAAAAAGGCGCACAGATTTCTCGGAGCGCGCGCGCCCTGGCTCGCGGAGCTCCTGAGGGGTTTTAGAGCTCCTGCGCAATGAGCGCCATCTGTCCGCGTAAATTCGAATTCTCAACGAGTGCGCCAGGCACGTAAACGCTTGCAGCGGTGTGCGGTGTCTGCGTGAACGTTGGTGTCTGTGTATGCGTGTCTTCTTTGTGGCATCACAAGTCAACTACACTGAACGGTAAGCTTTAGCGAAGATGTTTTGCGTCAGTAGATCATGATTAGGTAAGCGCATTTCGTAGCGCGAACCGGCTGCATGTAGCTCAGGCGACTCGGGCATAGTTCTCATTATCCTGATTTGATAACGCGCTCTTGTTCTCACTTCTGGCATACGGAATATTTTACGGCAAGCGATCGCTCACGCTTGTTGATTTTATCGTCATAGTTGATGTGCGTAAAAAAGGAAGTACACCATGGTTTAACTTGATACTGAGCTGCCACTAAGCGGACTGTGTGTGTTGACCAGCCAGTGTTGTAGATCTCATTTCGTGGCGCTCGATCCGGCCGCGATGAATGCTGCGCCGCATGTGTAGTGAAGTTCTCGTGACACGCTTTACGTATATATCTCAAAATTGTGTTAGCATGAATTTTCAAACAGAGACGTATAGTTGAATAACTGCTAGCGTACTCGGATGAAAGGCCGTGTTTGCGGGGCATGCATCAGCAGTGTGTGCGCTGCCGTTTTCGTATAGTTTAAAAGTAGCAGTAATTTTAAGCTTCCTGGCCACCAATCTAAATAATTTTGGTTAGTTACCGCAAGCAAAACACGAGGCTTGAAGAAATAGCTAGCAGAAATATCTAGATTCACCCTATCTAAATATATGCAACCACAAACGCTTTTGGAGCATGAAACCTGCGATAAGCTCAGTCCCTCGCAGTTTGGCAACTTAGCCGAAAAAATTAAGAGAACACATAGATTAGTCGCTCCGGGAAGCACCTTTACACGTTTCAAACTGAAGGCATTGCGTCTGACCGTAGTTAGAAGGGTTTTCTTTTTTGGCTCTCTTATAAACAGTTTAGCAGCAGAAATTAGCTTTCGGGCTATATGAAAAGTGTTAAACGCCTTTCGATGCTTCGGCGTTATGCAGTTTACGTGCTGTTAATCACTAGGCAGCTGCTGGCGCAGATTCGCGTTGTGCCAGTCGTGCATGGTATGAAGCCCTTGTCGTGCGTAATAAGTGTTTCGGTTTTCATTACTGTTGCATTTAGCGCCGTCGTCTTGGACAGACTGTATAATATATGCGCTGTAGAAAAGAAAAAAAAATAAAACACAGCCAGATTATCCATTTGGAGGTGGCCGAAGAAAGCAGATGCACTTCACGTCGGCTCCGTCTTCGTTCAATGATTTCGCAGGGAAGTCACCGAAAATCACCGAGTTTTTGCTGCCATCTCACGCAGCAAGTTACCAAGATTCTGCCGATACCAACTTCAAGGTGGGAATCCCATTTTTCGAACTTCTACGCCAAATTTTCGTCTGTGCCACACCAGCAGCCGCGGCGGTGGCTGGCGCGAGCCTATAGGCGCACCTGCGAAAAAAAGAGTACACGTGGCGCGCGCCCACGCTCGCTCGCAGACGGAAGAAATGGAGGTTCTCTTCCAAGGAGAGAACACTTCCCAAGAAGAATTTGAGGCCGGCACAGGCTGGAGTACCGTCGGCTAGAAAAAGCAAGCCGTGGAGAGATCCAGTACGAGCAGTTTCGGCGCCCACCTCGGCAGCGGCGGAAGGAAGCAGAAGCGCGAGCAGAAGCTGAAACAGCAGTTAATCAAGGCCAGCCGCATGCCATATCTACCGAAGGGTGATTTCAAGATTATCATCCGCCCAAAGGGAGGCCTCAAGATTGGCGAATTAGGAGCGGCCCGAGTAGCCTCGTGCGTCTACCAAGCTGCTGGCATACCCGGGGAGCACAGGGAAGACGACGCCGTGTGCCTCAACGCACAGCAGAACGTTATCGTAGTGAGTACCCCAGTGAAGCCAACGCAGACCGATACCAAAGAGTCGAGCGCCTCGTGGTCAACGGCCAGGCCTATGAGACCAACGCATATGAATCGGCACCCGACTTAACTTCCAAAGGAGTCATCAGGGGTATACCTCTCGAAGATTCACCCCGGGACATCACCGCCCAGGTCGTTACCTCCAAGAATCGTACGGCAATCGCTGCGAAACGACTCAGCAATACCACCACGGTTATCGTGCTGTTTTTCGGACTGAAAGTTCGCTCCTTAGTCCGCTACGGAGGCGCACTCATCAAGTGCGCGTTGTATAGAAAACAACTTGACCTGTGCTTCCAATGCGGCAGACTGGGCCACCGCATGGACGTGTGCCCCAGTCCGCAGGACCGCACCTGTAGAGGCTGCGGCACGGCCAACCCAGGTCTCGACCACCAGTGAAACCCCCTTTGCCAACTTTGCGGGGGTGAGCACTTAACGGCCGATAAGAATTGCAAGGCTCGCTTCAAGACGCCATATATAGTCAACAGACGACGTCGGGAAAGACAACGACAACAGGAAGAATTCCTAGCATCGGAGGCTACAAGGGAAACAGTTGCACGCCCTTCCCGATAGACCAAGCCCCGTTCGCGCTCGAGGGCCCGCTCGAGAACCAGAAAGTCCAGATCACGGAGCCGCACACCCGGACCGGCCCGAACCAGATCCAGGAGCCGTACGCGTTCGCGGTCCCGCCGCAGCGGAGGCAGCCCGGCGGTAGAAGAGGCCACCAACAAGGTGAGCTAGGCAGACGCGGTCAAAGGCTCGTCGCGCCGCGGCGGAACTGAGGAGACTGCAGCTTCTAAAGAAATAGCAGAAATGAGACGGCAAAATGCGCAGTTGAGAGAATTAATCTCACACCTCACGAGAGAAATCCAGGAACTTAAGAATAGTCGAAGGGTGGAGATATCTCCCCGTCTGAGTACTTGTAGGTGCAGCTGCGGTAACCCCTAATAATAGCATGGAGGAGGACGACAACCCTCCGCCACCTAGGAGAAAGGCTCCAGCCGTTAGCAGCCAAACCGGATCACAACTGGCAGACCTAGGGCAGAAATTAACAGAAATGCAAAATGTACTCAAAGAACAAGCGGAAGTCGTCGGCAACCTCATGCTGGCGGTTTCGACCATAATGTCGAGACTTGACATATTCGAAAACAACGTGGCCAACCTAAGTCTTAGGGTAGCCAAGCTGCAGTCTGTTACCGCCGCAGGGGCCCCCATAACTGTGGTCGCATCTAATCAATTCCACGACACCCTTGTAAACACCGCAGGAGCATCTGGGGTCGTTCAGACCTCCACCCCACGACCAGACCAAAATAGGAAGCACGGTAAAAGAGGCGCGCTGACGATATGGCAGTGGAATTGCAGGAGTTAAGCCGCAAGAAAAGCGGTCCTGCAGCAACACCTTAAAAGCAAATCGAAACCCGATGTAATAATGCTACAAGAGACATACGAATTAGCAAAACTACCCGGTTACCAAGCCATTGGTGCCCCATCCGGGGAGAACCAAGCGGTAACTACTTTGGTCAGGAAAGGCTTAGTGCTCGTTCGTCACGACAAGGTAGCGCAGATTGAAGAAGTATTCGTAGAAATTATACCCAAAAGCAAGAGCCAATGCTGCACGTTTATCCTCAATCTATACAGCAAGCCTGCGCACATACGACAGCCCTTCCTAACCCTTTTTAGGAGGGCCACCGACATTGCGGGCTCCCATCCCCTACTAATCGGGAAAGATTTTAACGCCCCGCACGGAGCGTGGGGCTATGCCTATACGACAGCCAAAGGCAAGGCTTTATGGCAGGATATACAGGAAACAGGCCTGACCCTCATCACCGACCCCAGCTCTCCCACCAGAATGGGAACAGGGCTGACAAGAGACACCACGCCCGATCTAGAATTAGTGAAGAACGCAAGAGGAGCGAGTTGGAAAAACACGTTCGAAGACCTTGGTAGTGAGCACAGAATTCTCGAAACGAAATTATTGGAGAATTTAAACATCGAACCCAACAAAACCTTCAAATGGACGAACTGGCACCAGTTCCGCAAGAATCGAGCTGGAATGACGCAGGCGCCCATCACAGACATTCAACAATGGGCCGAAAAAGTGATGGCTGACGTCACTGAAGTAACAAAGACCGTGACGCCAGAACTTCCCGTCGAGAAGATCGACAGCGCCTGGTGCAAATGTGGGAGGCCAAACGATCGCTTCAAGCCAGGTGGCAGAAACAAAGACACAATAGGAAGTTGAGCAAACGCATAGCGTTACTCAACAAACAAATAGAACAGTGCAAAACTGTTAGTAAACAACAATGGGATGAGATCTGCAACGAGATGGACGGACGGATTGGCACCGGTCACTCATGGCGCCTGCTCCGACACCTGCTGGACCCGACCAAGACCAAGGCAATACATAGGGAAACCATGCGCAAGCTAATACACACACACGCCAAGGATGAGGAAGAAATCCTTTCCGAACTCTGCGACAGATACGCCTCGCATAGCCCGACTATTCAACACGGGGAATACACGGGAAAACCCAATTTCTCTCTGGACAGAGACTGGCGAGGCGGAAATCCGGGCAGCTTTGCAAAAGCTCAACACCAAGTCGGCCCCAGGATCGGACGGCGTAACTAATAAGACCCTTCGTAACTTGGACAAAGAGACCATCTCCGAACTGACCAAGTACATTAACGATTGCTGGACCCGAGGATGCATCCCCGACCTGTGGAAAAGAGCAAAAACGGTGCTCATCCCCAAACCAGGGAAACCCCCAGATCTGGCCAACCTTCGACCAATATCCCTTACGTCGTGCGTCGGGAAGTTGATGGAGCACGCCTTCCTGAACCGGATCAACGCACACTTGGACGAAGTGGAAGCGTATCCAGACACCATGCTCAGGTTTCGAGCTCATCTCTCCACGCAGGATGCAATGTTGCAAATGAAGCACCAGATAACCGACAAGATAAGAGGTACCAGAGCCATTCTAGGATTAGACCTCAAGAAAGCCTTCGACAACGACGCTCACGCAGCCATACTACGCAGCACTGCCGCACTCAATCTAGGAAACCGAGCGTACAGCATGTTCAGGATTTCCTCACAAACAGGAAAGTCTCCTTAACGCTGGGCAAACACGCATCCGAAGACAGGAACATAGGCAGCGTCGGCACTCCGCAAGGCTCGCTCATCTCGCCGATGCTCTTTAATCTCATTATGATCGGCCTCCCCGAGCGCCTCAACGCCATCGAGGGAGTGCATCACACAATATACGCGGACGACATTACGATCTGGGTGTCCGAGGGAAGCGACGGCGAAATCGAACAGCGATTACAGACCGCGGTCGAGGTGGTGGAAAATTACCTCGTCGGAACCGGTCTCGTCTGCTCGCCAGAAAAATCGGAACTCCTCTACCGCCCGACCCTTAGGGGAAGACCCCCGAAGGCTTACATCCAGCATGCTGCATGCGAAGAAATTTGCATACGCACCAAAGGCAGACAAGAAATACCCAGGGTGAAGCAGATTAAGGTGCTCGGACTCATCATAGAATCGAACGGCAACAACGGATAAACGGTCAGGCATTTGGAGACTAAGACCACGAACATGATGAGGCTCATCAGAAGAATCACCAACAGACATCAGGGTATGAGGGAGGCCAACGTCGTCAGACTCATACACTCCTTCGTTATTACCCACATTACCTATATAGCCGCCTACGACAACTGGTACGCGGCCGAATATGCCAAACTGAACACCCTCATTAGAAGAGCACACAAGTTGGCACTGGGCCTTCTAGACAGCACCAGCAAGGAGCTTCTGCTACAGCTGGGCGTCCACAACACGCTTGAAGAGTTAATTGAGGCACACCAAATCTCGCAACTCTAGAGACTAGCGAAGACACGAATGGGCAGGAGCATCCTGGACGAATTCGGGAGAAGTTATCACAAGCAGCACGGCGACAAGACATTCCTTCCAAGCGCGATCAGGGACAAGCTGCAGGTGGCTGACATACCCAAGAACATGAGCCCCGAATTCAATCAGGGTCGAAGAGAGAGTAGAACCAAGGCTCCAATCCTTCGGTAGGGACAAGAAAGCGCTGTACGTAGACGCTGCAGAATACGAGGATCGACGTGCTTTTCCAGTGGCCGTCCTCAATACCGACAAACAATTGGTCAGTTCTTGTAGCATACGTGTCAAAAACCCCGAGGTAGCGGAAGAGGTGGCGATAGCCATAGCCATCGTTAACCCCAGTTGCAGATACGTACTCAGTGACTCGCAGACGGCGGTCAGAAACTATGCACAAGGCAGAATTTCGCCGTAGGCTTAGGCTATACTCAAAGCCAACGCGAGCTATGTCACCTCCGAGGAGACGTAGGAACGACGCCTTATATGGTTCCCGGCTCACACGTCCCCCGATACCCCCGTACCCAAACTCAACGAGGAGGTCCACCGCGTAGAGCGAGGTCTCACATTCCACGCCCGCGAAGAAAATTAAATTATGGGGTTTTACGTGCCAAAACCACTTTCTGATTATGAGGCACGCCGTAGTGCAGGACTCCGGAAATTTCGACCACCTGGGGATCTTTAACGTGCACCTAAATCTAAGTACACGGGTGTTTTCGCATTTCGCCCCCATCGAAATGCGGCCGCCGTGGCCGGGATTCGATCCCGCGACCTCATGCTCAGCAGCCCAACACCATAGCCACTGAGCAACCACGGCGGGTGCCCGCGAAGAAGGATCCTCTCTTGGGGTTGGAAATCCAACGGAGGCATGGACAGAGAGGGACAGAATGACCGGGTACTGTGATATTACAAAATTTTATCAAAACGCAAGGCGTGTTTATCCGCCCCCTAACCCCAAACTCGACAGGGCCCAAGCGGTAGAATGGAGGCAGCTACAAACAGAGACTTTCCCCAACCCCGTCCATCTCAGGAGGATATATCCGGACATCTACTCAGACGATAACTGCAAACTATGCGGCAGGGCTCACGCATCTCTTAGACACATTCTCTGGGAATGTGAGGTTAAATGCAGAGAAAATGCGGTTTCCTCAGATGAAGCTGCAGCGCGATGGACGGCCGCGTTGCGCAGCTCAAACCTCGAAAATCAACTATGGGCCATCCAGCAAGCCCGTGAGGCGGCGAGGAGACAAGATCTCCGGACCTCCTCAGGGGCGGCCTAGGCCCAGGCCACGAATTTGCCGGATTGTCAATAAAGTTGTTACCACCACCACCACCATTATCCAGTTGGTGGTGTTTTCTTAGTAGATAACGCACACATTATTCAAATAATTTAGTGAACATTGCACTTGTTCTACCCTTATCAACACACCTAAGAGATCGTAACATGTTTTAGTTGGTAAGTAACTTTATCAATACGTCCCCATTCATGCGCATTCTACTGAAAGTGGGGCAAATGTGTCCATCTCGAAGTATGAGAAAAGAGACATTGCAGACTGTTCTAAGCGGAAATAAATTGCAATTCTTAACGTGATTGTTCATAACTGCAGTCACTATGCTGAGCATGTTCGTTCGGCACGGGCATATTGCATTAACACCTGAAAAATGTGCACAGTCCAGCCGGGTATATTTGTTTCAACACTTATTATTATAGGAATCGTCTGGGATTCTCGCATTTCTTTTATTTTTATAAGTACACTGTGTGTCACATGAACCTGTCTTGAAACGAAACATACCGTTGCTGGCACCGGCGACCATTACGGTTGTCTAACTGCTTATCATACTGTAATATAACGAAACGTCATAATGGTACTGATTCATATTGCCATGTAGTCTTTAGTCAGAGGTAAACAAAGTTAACTAGAGGCAAAAGTGATGAGAGCAAATTATATAGAAAACTACTATTGAACCGTAAAATAATTCATTGAATAGTTTTCCCTCACCTTGTTGCATTTCCTTTACGTGTGTGTTCTCTGTGTCCTTGTCTTCCGTGCTGTACTCGTGTGGCCATCAATTACGAACTTGCCCAAGCCCTTGTCAGCTTTATTAAACAAGGGATTCAAGTCAGTTGGATCTAATACTGCATGTCAAGTGACTGACGTGTTATTCGTTTTTCTAAATATTATGGACTGGCAGTACTTGGCAAGCATTAAACCACACTTAAGCTGCGGGCGTCAAAGATTGGCAGAAAATTTTGATGAAAACAGCCAGGGAAGGCTTGGAAAAAAATCGGGAAATATTAAAATGACCACATAGGTATGCTGTCTTGTTATATATCGTACAATGTTTCCAGAGAATCTATCTGGTAAATATATTTTAAGACGTTTCACCTCATACAATTTCAGGGAAATTTGCCCATTTATTGAAAAAAATGAAAGTCAACCATACTGACATGGCATTTCTTACTGAATTTCTGCTCTCTGCCTTACCTAAGAAGCTTGTCGTATTGCTCGTTTGCGCAATTTGGCATCGCAGGATAAATCAAAAGCACGCTACGACATTCGCCACCATCCGGTAACCTATCGCCCTGGCGATTTAGTCTGGCTGTGGACTCCAGTACGGAAACGCGGGTTATGCCAAAAGCATTTGGCCATCTACGATGGACCGTTTGTTATTATTAAGTGACTCACGGAAGTCACGTATGATAGAGCTCGCCTCACGGCGAGTGGTAGAAGAGCTGCCAAGACCCAAGTGGTCCCTGTCGCCCGCTTGAAATTGTTCACTTCAAGACAAATGAATCGACTCGACCGGCGGGCTTCTTCTGCGACGAGAGGAATGTTACGTGTGAGGAAAAAAAATTATAGGGTTTAACGTGCCAAAACCACTTTCTTAGTTATGAGGCACGCCGTAGTGGAGGACTCCAGAAATTTCGACCACCTGGGGTTCTTTAACGTGCACTTAAATTTAAGTACACGGGTGTTTTCGCCCCATCGAAATGCGGCCGCCGCGGCCGGGATTCGATCCCGCGACCTCTCGGGCTCAGCAGCCCAACACCATAGCCACTGAGCAACCACGGCGGGTGCGTGAGGAAAACGAAGACCGGTGAACATGTTTGTGGTCCCGAGCGGGAAAAGAGGAGGAGGACGACACTGAGTTCATCCTCCAGCTGGCCGCTCTTGCGCTTACCTACGCGACCTAATGTAAACAGCCCCCTTCAACCGTAAGCGTGGCAAACGGCCTCCTTCGCGCGTAACAAAGAACGGTCTCCTTCACGCGTAACAAAGTGTTGGAGGTACTGGGTAGCGCTCACAACAACGAAACCGTCACTGCTGCAGCTTCGTCGAAGCCGTCGACTTGCTGGCCTCCTGCCATCAGCCGTGGCCGTCTTCGACATTGCAGATGAAGGAGCCGCTCCGAGGGCAGCGCCTAGCAGTCTATCGCCATACTACCGAGTTCCACCCACCTTCGGAGGCAAAGCGGCGGAAGATACCGACGAGTGGCTCGACCACTACAAATGAGTGAGCAAGTCCAACGGGTGGGATGCAACCGCTCAACTCACCAATGTGGTGTTCTCTCTGACCGATACCGCACTCGTGTGGTACGAGAACCACGAGGACGCGCTTACGGCGTGGGAACTTTTTGTTGATGAGTTAAAGGCGTGTTTTGGGTACTCAGTCGCCAAAAAGAAGCGTGCGGAGCAGACACTGTCGCAATGGGCGCAGCTACCAGGTGAGGCATGCACCACATACATCGAAGAAGCGTTAAAGCTGTGCAAGGTGGTCAGTGCTCGCACGTCGGAAGAAGATAAAGTTGGACATTTGCTGAAAGGATAGCCTTAGTTCTTTGTCCGATGTCATTTGGGATTGCAGAACTTTTGAAACGCTCAAGATGCGTCGGATTACGTAAAAGTTTGGTCGGTTGGCAAGCGTTGCGACGGTTGCCAGTGTGGACATGAGCCCTTGCCTCGACCTTCCTTCGACTATCCGACAGATTGTCCGCGAGGAACCTTCCTGCCACGAAGAGATGGTGCATTCAACTGCTGACCACCATGGCGTGTACACATCACGTGAGGCTATGACTGCGCCACATTCGGCCCCTTGGTAACCGATGGTTAGCGCAGCGGCCGTAGAGCACAGCGCAGCCCCACCGTCGAGGATGACAACACACCCCCCGACTCCGCGCTATGACTAACGCGCTCAGTGCACGCTTTCTCAACGCCCGATGTATCGTCGTGACACACGCCACGAACCAACCCACTACACGAGGGCAAGTGATAATATCCTGTTTATCAAAGAACAACCAAGGTTTCGACCTCTACCGGTGTGTTACTCCTGTGGTGTCCCGGGTCATATATCGCGGTTTTGCAACCAGCGTATGACCACGTGGTATGGCCAGCCCTCAGAGTTTTCACGGCCCTCCGAACGGCCCCAAGGAGCCCCGTGGCCAGCACCACGTATCATCTGGCGACGAGTATTGGCCGAGCAGCTCCCGGAATCGTTCTCCGGCAGCTGACAGGAGTTTGACATGTAACGTGAAATGTAACACCGCAACGTCGTCCTCCACCTCTTTTCCCGCTCGGGACCGCAAACACGTTCACCGGTGTTCGTTTTCCTCACGCGTAACAATATGTACACAGAGATAGAGAGAAAGGCAAAGGGAAGACAGAGAGGTTAACCAGAGATTATCTCCGGTTGGCTACTCTGTACTAGGGAAGGGGCAAAGGGATGCGATAGGTGAGACAGAGAAAAGGGTAAAGAAAGTGAAAAAATAATGAAAAAGGAAACACAAATACACACATGTACACACGATGCACACGATTTGTTCTTGTGGGCACTGTCGCGCAGCCTGCAAAGGCGTTCCTAGTGTTACGAAGTGTCAGTGTACGATCCTACGTCACACAGTGTACAGTCACAATTTGTCAGAAAGTCCCGTGTCTTTTAAGTACCGCAGCAGCGCCTTCATAGCGGATCGCGCTGATGTTCGCGTAGGCCAGTTTCCAATGATCTTGTTTTCCGTCATTGGGCGCTTGTCCAGTTTGTCTAGGGTGGCTGAGAGTACTGCTCTTTGCGGGTTGAAACGAGGGCACGCACAAAGAAGGTGCGGGATTCTTTAATTGCACCCGCAGAGGTCGCATAGTGGGCCGTTGGCCATTCAGATAAGAAACGACTACGTATTTAAAAATGCTACTCCAAGCCATAAAACAAATGAGAAAGGCAGCGGGGTTAACCGGTAGATATCCAGTTTGCTACCCTGTAAAGGGGAAGGAGTAAGGGGAGACAGAAAGACATTTTTAAAGATGCACACACACGAAAAGAGTGGGAGATGGAAGAAATTAGAAATGCACACACACAAAGGAACGCAGGAGTATAACAGTCATTCAAGCAGGTCACTTGACCTGAGCAACCTCTGTAGCGCCTTCACCGCCTCTTAGTGGGACGGTTGCATCAGCCGGCACTCTAAGGTCGTCTGCTCAGAAAGCGGCGGGTCATCGAGGCGCGTCAAGTCCGTCACGAGCGACTGTCTCTGGGAGCTGTAGCGAGGACAATGACAGAGGATATGTTCTATTGTTTCCTCGCTGCCGTACTTATCACAAGTAGCACTGTCAGTCACTCCGATGCGGCAAGCAAATGCATTCGTGAAAGACACTCCTACTTGACGTCAAGGTCATCGCAGTATATAAGCAGGAGAGATATCGGCGCTAAAAACAGTTGCGTTATCGATGGGGTGGACACGTGTACTTTGTACACCCGAAGAACAACGTGCATACGAGGAGTACCGAGGAGGGGCCCGGGCTCGCGATTGTCGTTTTCGTTCAGCATCGCGGGAACGTTCTTCATCGGGGGTCGTTTCGAGCCGGCGCCGTTTACATTCTCATTGCTGTTCCCTCCGGCGCAGCTTTAAAGGTTCCGCACTCTCCCATTCGGGTGAGTGCGAAGATTGCGGGGTTGAAGATTAATATGCAGAAGACAAAGATAATGATCGAGAGCCGGGCAAGGAAACAAGAGTTCAGGATCACCATGTTGTGTACTTCCTCTCGTCCTTCGTCCGGGTTGCGCTGCCCACCCATAGGAGCAGGATCACCAGTCAGCCTCTAGAGTCTGTGAAGGAGTACGTCTACCTAGGTCAATTACTCACAGGGGACACTGTTCATTTATAACCTACCGCCATCGACAACAACCGCACGTGACGTCACTGCACTAACCCTTTAAAACTAACATGCCGAGGATGATGAGGCCACCTTTGACGAAGATAGGTCCTCCCGTCGAAACATTGGCCAGTCTTTCTGAGGCACCTTATCCCTGTTTACAAACTTTATACCACAGTGTGCTATTCCATCTGTCCGCCCCTTTCTTGATTTTGTTCATGAGAAGGAAGTTTACAGAAGAATAAAACGGGTTGGAACTCATTCACCAGACATTGTGAGATCGTGACCGGAAGCTTACCATTATCATTAAATAGAAAGGTATACAATCAACGCATTCTACCGGTTCCGACATGTGGGGCAGAAACTTGGAGACTAACGAAGAAGCTCGAAAACAAGTTAAGGACCACGCAAAGAGCGATGGAACGAAGAATGTTAGGCATAACGTTAAGACACAGGAAGAGAGCGGCTTGGATGAGGCAGCAAACAGGGGTAGCCCATATTCTAATTGACATTAAGAGAAAGAAATGGAGCTGGGCAGGTCATGTAGTGCGTAGGAGAAATAAGCTGTGGACCATTAGAGTAACATAATGGGTGCCAAGAGAAGGGAAGCGCAGTCGAGGACGGCAGAAGAGTAAGTAGGGTGATGCATGAAATTAAGAAATTCGCAGGTGCTAGCTGGAATCGGTTTGCGCAGGACAGGGGTAATTGAAGACCGCAGGGAGAGGACTTCGTCCTCCAGTGGACATAAAATAAGCTGATGATGATGATGACGCTTGCCTTTGCGCATCGTTCGCAACACTGCGGTTAGCCTAGTGCTTAGGTCGCAGACAAAATATTAAACAGACTGTGTTCTTGAGACAGTGAAAACAGAAACGTGTGATTAGGAAAATAGACTTTCTTTTATTCAGGACGGGTTCTAACGGCAATCATTGGGCGACAGTAGCCATGCCTATAGGACGAAATAATGCCCCTTGCGCAAATATAACACGTCTTCTCATTCAAGATTCTATGACAGATTTAGCACGCTGTAAATACATGAAGTTTCAACGCACATTCGAAGGAGTTCTACTTGCTCTATGACATATCTTCAAATCTCGTATAACACTGAGGCACACTTTGGACCCGGAAATATTTTTCATTACATATATTGTGCTGTGGGAATCAAGCGCACGGAATGCAGTATTTTGGTCGTCTTTAATCACCGTTTAATTATAACAGCGAACAAATGCAGGAACAGCAGACTAGAAGCAAAGAGGACAATGTTAGACTTACGATTGAATCACCAAAAAAAAAAATATATATATATATATAGAGTGTTGACCTATCCCGTATACATAAGTATGCAAAAGCATGATACGCCGCTTTCTATTTGAACATTATCAGCGCAGTAGTTTTGTTTCACGTCTTCTCACGAAATAACTGTCACACCTTCGAGCATTAAGGTCGCTGTGCATGTTTGTGATTACGCAGGCGAGAGCCTGCGCTAAAATCTTCAGAGTTCTGGACTTTATGGCTCACTATAGGCTAGAAAACGTACGCGACCACAAGAAGACGCATTTATTGAAGTACGTTGCTTAGGTGAAGGAGACTCGCCAGCGAGATTCGTATCGTGTGGTGCACGTGTGCCTGGTATTTGTTGTTTGCTCGGAATATTCGTGCCGGCATGCGACCGACGCCACTGGCTTGTTGACACACGTTCGAGTATTGTTTTCGTGGCAGTTCCATCCATAGCTTCTGTAAAATGATTATGCGGCATCCAAACCCCTTGCCGCCGTTTCAAATTTAAAAAAAAAATAAATTTAGCTGTAAGTCTACCACTGCCCTGTTTACTTGTCGTCCTCGTTTTTTTCGTACATGTACATGTCATTCTGATCAAGGGCCAACTTGTTCAGTTCCCCATATGTAAATGCAACTTAATTAGCTCTCATTCAAGAAAGTACCATTCTTAGTTATTTTCATTCAAAGACAACTGCGAACACAGTGCGCATAGGGCTTTCGGCATCTTTCAGTCAAAGATGAACTAATCGAAACAACACCTTCCGCACCAGATAACAACCTGCGCTACGCAGCCTCACAGCATAGCCGATATAAGAACCACTTGTAGGCACAACTGTGAATAAGGCTTTGGAAAACGTGCCCGTTGTTGAGCGGCGGCAGATGCACAGAAATAATACGTGGCGCCGCTGGGCGTAAACAGCGACACGGCGCCTTGGCCTAATTCGTGTATTTGTGCACCTTCTTTACAGAGAACGTGTTTAGGCGGAGTCCCGTATTGCTTTCCCACAATGAAACTGTTTAAATTTTGTCGAAATGTGAGCACACGGGAGTGTTTTTGCATCCTGAAACCATTGAATGAAGCTGTCTGTTGCTGGGAATCACAACGGCATCCTTGTACACACAACAGAACACCATGACTGGGTGATTCCACGATATCAAACATGCATGTCCGCTTGATATTTTTGCTTTGTCTGGTTTTCTTGATATATCATGTAGGAATAGTCAAACTGCCCGGAACTGAAAATTTTATTCCCGAAAAGCGCTCCCAGCAAGCCAAAAAAATAGGTGAAGGTGGCGGCGCGAGCGTCCTTTTATTACTTACCACAATACTTTCCGATTTCACGGCCGAATTAAATGCAAACTAAAAACGATGTGTCGGAAACTTTTCTGCTAATTATATAGGCGTCACAATAAATTAGTTCCATGCGCATTTGTATGGTGTCCACAATGGAAAAAAAATTTTTTAAGAACTTCAGACATGGCCCAAATCAGACAAATTTTGTAACTTTGAAAGGTCTTGGCGCGTATTTATTCCACGAAGAAACTTGAAAAAAAAAAGTGTCAAATGTAGAACGTTCTCTTCGCAACATTTATGCAAAATATTATCTGCCTACATAGAACGCAAGAGAAGAAAAACACAGTTGAATAAACAAGTTTTTTTTTGAGGGAGCTCATTTTCAAATAAAATATTTTAAAAAAACATGAGCCACTCCACTCTGTGAAGGTGGATGACAAGCGAAGCTGTTTAGCATGCGACACAGAGGTGACACAGAATTTTGAACCTAGGTACGGACTCATTTACCGTGATTTTTATATATATTCGCATGGAAGACGGGAACGCCGCCCCGAGGAGCCGGAGGAAACTAGACAGGCGTGACGTTTCAACGGGACCACCACTACGGGAGAGCAGAAGAAAAGGAGATGCGCAGGCGCTTGGAACGCCGACAAATAGAGGGCGGTGCGAACGTAGACATGGCCGAGTCGCTTAGTATCAGCTTAGTATCTGATACGGGTTGTATTCGTGCCCAAGATATCAAACTTATTTTTGCAAGTTGGAGGAGTGCTTGAAACCGGCTTCACCTCCAACCTGGGCGGCCCGGTATTGCTCTATCTTCGGGATCGGCCCACCGTTTTTGGCCTACGGACATCGATCAGCTGGAAACTAGTCAAATACAGCTTCGCTGTAGAACTACGGTTAAAATTTCCAAAAAAAAAATTTTGGATGGAAATCCGCTTATGTCGAGCAAGACGAAGGGGCGATAATATGTTTCCTCATTTGTTTTATTCACAAAATGTAATGGGACAAAATGTCCCATGTTGAGCGTGCTGGCTTCAGCACCTTTACTGGCTATCTATCAGTTTCTATTGCACACAAATCTAGTTCTAATTTCTTTGCTGCTTGAGAACTTCGCTCTGGCATCTTGTTTTCAACAAAACTGTATCGTTAGATTTTATTTGTGTCTAGCGTGTTGTGAGTGGTGGGCTGCCACTTTATAAAGATACACGTTATAACGCGTGCTGAGTTTTCAGCCTACAACCTCTGTGGGCATTGCACTTACGCCTCTATTATTCGCTTGTCATCAGCATGCGAGACACCGCGAGTGGATGTTGTGGCTGACCTTGCCAAAATCCGCCTGGTGCACCTGTATGCGGCGCCAAGCCAGGCTAAACTGTGAGCGAGGGAACGGTTCCGTAATCAGGAGGTGCGCCATTTTGGAAATGCTACTTCACTGCCTGCTCTCTCCCCTGACCCCGTGGAATGGATACTGGAACCTTCTTCGGCACCACCGCGTGCGAGTCACGTTGTGCCTTTCTAAAAACTTATCCGAGTCATTTTCCTAGCCATTTATTTCGTTTCCCGCTATCGCATGTTTTTCACGTCGCTCACAGATAACGTCTTCCGGTCTTACCTCCACTTTCACCTCTGCGTTTCAACCGTAGGAAAAAGTGCAGTGCGGCATGACTGAGCTGAAGGCTGCCGAAGTTGCCAAACTTATGACGTTTTGTCAGCACCTTGCTGGCGCGCTGTCCCACGCCGAGAACAGCGGGGGTCACTGGTTGCGCCAGACGGTTATTGTCCTTCCATTACGAGCGTGGCCCACAAGTTTTCACAGTGAAGAGCTCTAGACGGCTTTTTTCATAAAATATGAAACCGTGTGACATTGTGAAGACTCAGTCATGATAGCGGCCCAGAAAAAGCGACAGAAAGAGTGCGGTGCCTGTTCAGTATAAACGTTTCAGCTTGGTCTAGCTGTTCACTACACGTGATGCATGCGGCTCATAGCTCGGTCCGAGTATTCTGTGCCGATTATCTACGCATTCATAAGAGGATCGCTAAGAAAAAAAATTTGTTGCGTTAACGTCTTGGATGTCGCCTCCCTGCGGAAGCTACTGCGAGAGGCTGAGGATATTCGCGACACCGACGAGGTCTGCCAGCACTGCCTTACGCGCCTCCAGTGCATCCTGTCTTCATCTAGTGACAACCGCGATGAAGCAGACGAGGCATTCCTTCGGCAAGAAAAAGCCGTTGACGACTTGAACAGGTACGTCCACCTTTCTTCTGATGTTTCACCATTGAAGCCGCCATCTTCCATTCACAAAGGCAGCAGACGATCATACGGAAAGAGAAAACGGGCCGAGATTGAAAGCGTCGTGGTGACGAAGATTCCGTATGCAGTGCTTAAAGCGCTGCATACGGAAGCGTCAGTACACCTGAACCGTCTGTGAAGCGTCTGTAACAGAAGTCAGTGCCGCGTGTGCCGGGAATTCAGTCGTGTCAGGTGTGGATGTGTGCCCGCGATCAGACAAGCGGACATGCGCTCTCCATTGCGAGAACTGCCACTAACCAGCTGATGGTGATTGAACCCTTTTAAAAGAAACTTGGAGGCTTACAAAGAAGCTCGAAAACAGGTTAAGGACCGCGCAAAGAGCGACGGAACGAAGAATGCTAGGCGCAACGTTAAGAGACAGGAAGAGAGCGGTGCGGATCAGGGAGCAAACGGAGAGAACTGATATTGTAATTGACATTAAGAGAAATTAATGGAGCTGGGCAGGTCATGTAAAGCGTAGGTTATATGACCGGTGGACCATTAGGGTTACAGCATGGGTGCCAAGAAAAGGGAAGCGCAGTCGAGGACGGCAGAAGAATAGGTGAGGTGATGAAATTAAGAAATTCGCAATCGCTAGTTGGAATCGGTTGGCGCAGGACACGGGTAATTGGAGATCGCAGGGAGAGAGGCCTTCGTCCTGCAGCGGACGTAAAATACGCTGATGATGATGACGAATTACTAACTGCAAAGGACACGCAATAAATTTCTTTGAGCACCACACGTAGTGTCGAGATTTTTCGCTCTTGCGCCCCAGAAGGCAAAGCAGAAAAGATGTTGCATGTGCTTGCTGCAATAACATAACCCAGATAAACCTTCCTTCATTTGTGACAAGCGTTGCCTTTTCTTTTTTTGAAAGAGAGTAAATGTTAACAAACTGGAACGAGCCATCGCGGCACTAAAGCCAGCAGGCTCAACGTGGGCCACTTAGGCGCTTTATATTTTGTGAATAAAGCAAATGAGGAAACACTTGTTTGTTTAACTATCTTTTTTCTTGTTTTACGTTTCTTGTAGAAAGATAATATATTGCATAAATGTTGCAAAAAAATGTTCTATGCTTGACACTTTTTTTTTTCAAATTTCTGCGTGAAATAGAAAATGCGCCAAGACGCATCAGGTTTACGAAATTTTTCTGATTTGGGCCATGTGTGGAGTTTTTTTTTTTTGCATTCGTTTCTCTTGTGGACCGCATAAAGAAAACGCATGGAACTAATTTGCTATGACGCTTATTAAAATGAGCAGAAATGTTTTTGACACAATGTTCTTAGTTTGCATTTAATTGGGCCGTGAAATCGGAAGATATTGTGATAAGCAATAGGAGGACGCTCGCGCCGCAACCTTCGAATATTTCTTTTTTTGTTTGTTTGTTTGCTGGGAACGTTTTTAGGGAATAAAATGTTCGCTTCCGTGCAATTTGAATATTCCTGCATGACAGGTAAAAAATAACCAGACAAAACAAAAATATCAAGTGGACATGCACGACTGATCTCTCGTGGAATCACCTGATCCTGCTGAGTCACCTTGAGGCCGCCCCACAACTGCACGCTGCCATGTCCACGAACAACTGAAGTCCCCAGAACCTGCAGCCTCACACGTATACCTATGGGGCATCGTGCGCTACATTGAAGCACCACGCCCGTAGAAGCCTTAACTCATTTGGTTCACCAGTGGTGAGGAAAGCCAAGAAACGAATTCCTTTTTTTTTTTACGAGGGAGCTTTTCTTTTTCGGTTGAAAATTATTTCGCATCATACGCCTGGGCGGCTCCGTCACTTGAGAAAACACAAAACTGAAGCATGTGCCACACCGCGAGGCGGCACCTTCGCCTGGGACACCAAGCTTTCGCTTCAGCAAATTAAGGCCCAGCAACGCAACTTTGAAAACGAAACCATCGATTCATGTAACCGATCCCTTGCCGTACAGTATACGGGAGACCATGAAACAAACAGATCACACAGGCGCTCGTCTTGGCGGGAGCAACTTTCGTCCTTCATATCGACTTTTAGGTGTAATAAATAGGCTTAAATAAATAAATAGTGGAATGACGAGATAAAACAAAAAGCGAACAGATGGAAGTCGACGATGGTAGTCATGAGCACTGAAATAATAAATAGTGAGGAGTGAGCACACACAGCCCCAAAGGGCGCACTCGGGCCGCCCTCATCCACGCACACGCACGCACAAAGTGTCCTTCCGGAAGCTCGCACACACGCTACCACAGCCACGGACGCGGAGGCACCGGTGTCAAGATGGGCACCTGGATCCACTTGGCCTGCAACCCGACCGGCACTGAAGCGGTGCCGATGCGGTGCGCGTATCACAGGCATTACACCTGCGCGACCGTCTTTGGTGCTTGGAACTTGAGTAGAGGAACTAGGTGGGAATGCTATGCAGCAGCGCGCGCCGCTATCAGCTCGCCTCGGCCGGTTGTAAGCCCATGAGGTAGCGCTGCAGGGTGCGCAGCACGTTCGCCACACTGGCCACCACCTGCGAGAAGGGCAGCAAGCGTCTCGCTTTTCGTACACCAGAAGGCATGAAGGCGAGGCGGCTCTCTCTCGCTCTTATTTTTTCGTAGGGTTGTACTCTACACTTCGAATACGAATCGAACAGCATTTGCTATTCTATTCAATTCGAGGTTTTTTTTTATATACCAAGTTGTCAAATATTTGTTCACTTTGAATTCTATAAAAGACAACCGCAGTTGCTGCAGTCTACAGGGAGAAAAAAATTAATGCAAGTGGATGCACTTCTAAACCATTCTGCTGCGGGAGAGCCGCGGTGGTTGCGTAAACTGATTCATTAGCGAAAATCCTGGAGATCATTTACGCGCATTAGTTTCCTGCCATTAAATAAACGTGTTTTGCCTTAGCTGGCTAGGAACTGTTGTCTTGACTTTGGTAAAGCGTTTATTTGACCGATTTCGCCGCGTTTTAATTAATTTAAAGCAAGGTGCGCTGCTGTAATATTACGCTTATCTCTTTCAACGCCAAAAATCTTGTTCAAAGTTTCGGTTTCGTCATTGGTGCATGGCTACCATAATCTTCAACTGCTTAAGCGGGCATCGCCAGCCATGCTGTGCAAGTAGATTGCGGACGCACGGGCGAGCATCGCGGAGGACCTTGTATGTCACGCTTTTAAGAAGTGCGGAATATTATAGGCGCTCGACGGCACAAAAAATAACTATCTCTGGAAAGAGTTCTAAACGTTTTCGCTGAGTTTGCCTCACTCGAATTTTTTCGAGTGAGGCGAGTGAGGTTTTTCGCTATCCCCAAATCTCGCCTCGTACTATATGCGGGTTTTTAAGGTACACTCCACTACGTGCATCTGGTGACGCGCTGTTTCTCTGTTTTCATTACTGGGATTGTCAGGAAACACTAGATACTATTCCTTCTCCTTTATTTCTGATTTACAAGCTTCTCAAATCAAACAATTATAAATTGTTAACTGCATTAGTGGCATCAAATGACGTAAATGAGCCTTTTGTTACAAAGAGAGTCCACGGGACATTTATATTTCCCTTTGCGCAGAAATTCCAAATATTTGTCCTCTATTCGATTGGAAAATTTCTCTATTCGCACACCCCTACTTTTCCGTCTTTCTTTCCCTCTTTTGCAGCTAAGAGCAGACAAAGCATTGCACGACTGCTTCAGATGTTTTAGGGCTCGTTGCGCTCTCACCCACTGTTCGCATCAACACTCGCCAAGCGTCCTTTTTTATCTCCCTTAGTCGAAGAATCTATCTCTGGAAGCAGCGGCACGATTGATTGATTGATTGATTGATTGATTGATTGATTGATTGATTGATTGATTGATTGATTGATTGATTGATATTTCATATCGAGATTAAAGTGACAATCCGGTAAATATTAGAGCTGCTGGATCACCACAAAGATGAATCGGTGAACTATTGAATGGCCAAAGAATATTCAAGTAAGGTGAATTGAACGCAGGGTTACATCAATGTCACTTCAAGGCTGCCTAACTAACATCCGTGACCAGTTGACCGTGTTAGATAGAACAAAAGTATAGCACAAATCAAGCGAGAGCACAAGTCTGCACTAATCGCACGACGTGTACTATGGGCGCTATATAACGTAAATCTATTCGAAACTTTTTTTTTCCATTTCTGCAATCAGCCCTTCACGATTCGTCAAACATCTTTTCTGGCCACCCCCATTGGCCTCTTTGTCACGCGACGTCACGCAAACCGCAAGAACTTGCCATATGCTATGACGAGTACACTGATTATGAACGATTAGACAGAATAACAGAAAAAAGAAACAAAATGTCCGATGGTTACGATACTCCCTCATGGGAAATTTGAGCATAGCTGTATACGCGTTTTCATTTCGCGATATATTGAGGCAAAGAATTTGAGACCAGAATCGCTGCGCCCACTAGCAGTGGGACAGTGCCGTCAGCGCCTTCGCAAAGGTAGGGGCAGTACGGGAACGCTGGCGTGGTGAGCGGCACCGCTACCAGCTGTGCGCGAGCGGTAGCACGAGCGCGTTCGCGCGGACACGCCCAGCGAACGCTCAACTCAGCAACGGGCGCCTAAGAGCGGCCCTCTAAAATAATTATTTCCAATTCTACGGCTTTTTCGCCGATATTTCCCTCGCTATTGGTCAAAAATTCTCGAGCTCCCACTTCACCTGCCTGTTATGCGACCTCAGAAAACCAGCAAAACTCATCACGTTGAAGTGACGTGTACGCATTAAAGATGAATTAATATGCCGAACAAAACTGAACTTTTTTCGGAATAGCCAAAGACTGGGGCCCTATAACGTAGAACTATTCCAATATGCTTTTATCCCAATCTCCTGACGTCAAATATGCGTAACCGCCGACGCAAGCATCGGGCGGGGACCCGCAGGGTTGTGTGAACAGACCAATCAAACGCTCTCCTCGTTTATTGGAGGTAACTTCCGTTTGCTTTAAAAACGAATAAGATCGCCTACAGTGAGCGACTTGTCTTATATAATTGGCTGACATGAGGCGAGCAGCATGCTCAAGTGGAGAGGGATTGGATGGGGCCGAGCCAGTGCGCTGAAAATCGATAACCGGATCAAGAGGGTGGTGCCGGCGTCTGCGATTGGTCCGCTTTCCCTTACTCAGCTTGCGATGGCCGATCGAAAATCGCGGCGGAATGCAACGGAAGGTTAAGAATGCCGCTAAAGCGGATACTCAGCAAAGAAAAGTTGGCAGAGAAGGGCCGTAAGCGTGCCGAAAGTGCTCTAAAACGTTACACTGCCACGCAAAAAGTTTTATTGTGCGCAAATAAACCCAAGCTCTCCGGCTGGTGCGAGTAGCCAGTGCCTGAGCGATAGGCGGAAGCAATCTTTTATTCCTTTCGGAGCGGGGCAGCCTCCCGCTATTCAGTACAGAATTCAGTTTTGTTGAGCATATTAATGCATCTTTAACGCGTTCACGAGACTTTGACGCGGTGAGTTTTCGCGGTTTTTTGACGTCGCGTGACAGGCACGTGAGGTGGGTGCAGCCCAAGAACTTTTGACCAATAGCCGAAGGCTAATCGCGAGAAGGCGTCGAATATGAAATAACATGTTTTCTATTGTTTGGTCCAGCCATGCATCATATTTCACTCAATATATTACTCAAGCACACGTTGTTTTAATTCATTAATATTATTCCTTGGACCACCTTGCTATAAATCTGAGGGAGATAGTCCCTGTTTTTTTTTTCTATTCCGCTTTCCCTTACTCCCAGCGTAGGATAGCAAACCGAACGCCTGCCTTGTCCTCCCTAGTTCTCCTCTCTTTGCTTTCTTTCTCTCTCTTTATGACTCTCACCACTAATCAGATTTCCTATTTAGGCCACTGAGCTACCCACATGATTAAAGTTGACTTATCTATAGGGTGCCTCAGTTAACGTTAGCCAAGCTGTTTGAAACAAAATTATTTAAATAGCACGGTGCAAGATACGATCTTATGACCTACGATATTCGGTCGTTGAAGACCGTACGCCGTAGGCCTTATAATCGTTTCTGGCATGGTGTTCTTTTTTTTTTTTAGGAGCTTCGCTAATGTTAGATAGATATACCAGTGCTCTATATCGGTACTGGTATAGATATGGCAGCTATTTATCCCGAATGCGCGTCTTAGCGTGCAATCGGGCGGTCTCCGTAACAGAGCTCTGTGACCGCGCGAGGAGAGCGCGTACCTGGCAGTCCCTGAGCAGCCTCCTGCTGCACGTGCTCTCGTCGCAGACACGCAGCGACGCCACGCGCTCCTCAGAGGCGCTGAACTCGACGTTTCCGCCGTGGACGCTCGCCGTCAGCTTGATGGTGCACAGCAAATCGCGCAGCTGGGCCGCCAGCGTGCGGCTGTTCTCGGCCAGTGTGTGCTCGTTGGGACTAGCGCACGAACTGTTCGCGTACTTCTCGGCCTGCTCGCTCACGAAGAAGGCGTACGCCGCGTGGCTCACCAGGAAGCCGTACAGGCTGCTCAACGCTTGCGCCTGGCTCAGGCTCTGCGTGGTGTCGGCAGGAATCAGAACACCGCCTCGAGGTCAACGCACGGTGCGCTCACCTGTAGGGTCACCTGGTCAGGCGCTTCCATGACATCTTGCAGCGTGGAGCAACTTTCCGGCAGATTCTACAAGGGAGAAATGGCATAGTTCAATGGCGCTGTCTTTCATCGCAGGAAGTGTGAAAACAATCCAGTGCGCGGACATCAATATTGCGGCGCAAGACGCTCTCAGCCACGTACCAAGCGAGCCGGCTGCACGCGACGAACCTTCGAGCATGCAAGCGTGTCCAACTAAGTGTAGCGATGTTAAACCAAAGCGTCAGGCTAGGCCAGGCCGATTCTTGAATCTCCTTGCAATGGTACAGTATTGTTATTTGGATGCTCTGAAAGAAAGCGCATGTTAATAGAGCGGTGTAGTAAGTTAGGAGAAATGAAAGGGAAGACAGACCTTGCAGAAGGCGAGTGCCGAGAAAAGACGCTAGCGCCGGCCACTCGTCTAAAAGCCGCGCAATGCTGCTGGGAAGACGAGAGTCACGCCACAGCAGCTCCTCCAAACGACCCGCACTCCAGCCAAGGTAACCTTTTTTATGGCTCATTCAGCCTGGCCTTAGGGGAATGCATCAAGTTCCATCGACGCCTGACTGAATTTCGGCCTGTTACAAAATGGCATAGAAAGTACGATGAATGTGTATTTGTGTTCCTGTCTCGCTGTCCAACGTTTCGCGCTTACACACACAAATGTTTACAGCTCGAGAGAAGACATGCTTAGAGACTTTCTTTATGTGGCTTGTGAACGAAGGTTGTAAAGACTGCATGTTCATCGCACTCAAAACTGCCTGGCAGCGCCAATATCGGGAGATATTCTCGGATGCCACACGAGGCGAGGTTGTTCTTTGCCCGAAGTCAGGGTAAACTAAACCGGAATGTTTCACCGCACCTGCCACTAGGCGTCCCCCTTGGGAGTGAACAACCAAGATAGCACCATAGACAAAACACTTTGCGACCACTATGCAGACAAGCTGACTCGAGTTGCCAAAGCATGCAGGGAAACATTTTTGACGTTACAAAGAGCCAGCTGCTCGGGAACGCCAGCTGCCCACCACATAGTCGGCAAGAACCCACGAATTTCTCACCCAAACTGCAAATTACAGGCAGCTTTGTTATTTGGTGCCGACAACAGTTTGAGCTGAGAGCATGAGCACAGTGCTAAGTTTAGAACACCTCTCAAGGCTTGTAGCAAGGCGAAGAATGCGCGCGCGCTCTTTTTACCGCGTTTCATTTGTGGCGAGTACTACCGTCCTGTCTGTGGTGCTGAACGGAGGGTTGCGCAGTGCATGCATTAAGGACTGTGGCGATTCCTTCACCCTGCCGTCTTGTCGCCCTCTTCGCAAGGCCCCTCAGCAGGAGTCGGTGCAAGGGTGCCCTGTTGGCACTGGCCTTTCAGGGAGCCATTGAATGGGACTCGCTACGCGCTCTACAGAAGCAGCTGGGAAAAGGGACGGTACGCGGATAAAGGCATAACACTACGGTACTTGTTCATGCGTCTTCAGCCAGATAGCTAGTTAACTTAAATATCGCATAACGCGGTGGGACTTGCCGCTCCTGCGAAAAGCATGCACCTCAGAGCCGTTGCGAGGGAACCGGGTTAAGCCTGGCTGCCGCTATGGGACGGCATGGAAGAGCGCCGCGTGCGGCAAGGTCAGCAGCTGTCGCACCCCACTTACCACGGCCAGAAGCTTGCTGGCGTGCCCTAGGCACGCCGTCGTTCGCTCGCCAAGTATTTTCACGTATTCAATGGCAAACGTATCGGTGGGTGGACCTGCGGGTTGCACCTGAGGCAGGTCATCACTGCAAGGATAGAGAAGATCAGAGAAGTAAGCTTCGTCTGATATCCTCCTCCACTCCGGCGTCGATTTCGTGGGCATGGAAGTGACTGATTCTGACACTACTAGGAGCACAAGCCCACCTGGAAAGGGAGAGAGAAAAAAAACAGGAGGAGGGAATGTAGACACCGCAAAATGGGCCTCTGCAAATGTATGCTACCGCGGCCACTAAGCAAGAAACTCTCTGGAGGAGTGAATCCGCGGCCATGACATCGTTCATTCGGAGACCGTCGATTGCTGACGCCACCTGGTGGCTTGTAAGTCCATTCTGCCGTCGCCTGCGTTGCCATAACAACCGGGAACGTTTGCATATCACGCCAGCAGATATGTTCGCTCAGAATTACGCCCCGCCCCCTTCTTCCTATACTTGTTTTTCGTCCTCCCACTCCGGCGCTGATTTCTCCTCCGGAGTGTTTCATGCTCCATGGCGCAGCAACTGGCTGATTTGACAAACTAATGCTTTTATTTTTTATCATTCTGGTGTCCTTGAACACATAAAAGAGCGAATACGTTCTCAGAAGCTGCCATATAAATATTGAGCGATATGCGGCTCACTGTTTATCAGTTACGCTGTGCCTACAGCGTCCAGTACATCATAACTAAATCTATACGACTGTCATTCATAAGGTTCTTACTATTGCCATGAAGGAATACAAACTAAGCAATGTATGTTAGGTGGAAGCTTGCTTTATTTGCTTACTTTCATCGTGCAGAATGAACCAACCCACTGTTGGGAAACAGTAGTTCGCCATTCCTGCGTCCGTTATTTTCTCGTGCTTTCTTGTTTCTCTGTGTTTTTTATAAGGCCATTACAATATTTCACTATAAAAACTAGGCATTTATGGGCATACAGTATCGGGGTAGCTGTCCTAAAACAATCGTGGTTTTGGCAAGCAAAACTCAAGAATTCGATTCAATTTAACTCTGTCTTAAAACATGCATAGCATGAAAACTTCCTGCCCCGATGAAACCATCCTGGTCATTGTCAACTTCACCTGCTCTCACCGATTGTTGGCCGAATTCTTTTCTGTATCATAATGCATTGCACGCAAAATGATGCTGTATACTGACTAGCTCCCACTATCGCAAAACCTCATGTCTCACTTATTGTTGATTACTTTCTCTGTGAGCGGTGCGGTGAAGTGGCACTTGCAGTGCGCAGCTAAAATTAAGGTATACGCACGCGCGCTTGTGTTGCAGCCCCTCATGTATGCTTCGTTCCAATTAGAGGTGGGGGAAGTTGCCGACAATGCCAACTATATAAATGACGGTTGTCTCAGATGCACTGAAATTCTACTTTTTCGGGACAGCCACTTGAACAGCTCAGTTTCTCGAACAATTGCAACAGTCATGACGCCAACAGGAATTAACCTTCCTCATTCGCGTTTCGCTTCAATGAATTTTATTTGAATGACCAATTTCATGAAACACCTTCAAGTTCGCCAAGATAAGTTTTTCAGAGAGCACACTGTCCACCGCTATGACTTTAAAACTCCCACTCTTGCCTAATATGAAAGATTTTTCGCATTAACAATTAGCAACCAGACTGGAAGTGACAGAGCCGCCGTTACTTCCACTGAAGCTTGCAGGAACCAATAATGCTTGTGTTTTGAGAACGCTGTCATTCTTGTCTACGGGCGTGAGCACGCCTAAAATGTGGTAGCCAGCTCATTGAAATCACCGTTGGCGAGTTCGCGAACGAACAGCTTGTAGCAGGTGGGTGAATCTGCCCTCGCGGCAGGCCCTCTCAGTCGCAGAGAGCACTCAGACTGTGCAGCCACGCGTCAGCAGTCGTCGGCAGCCAGTCTGAGCCCCGTCGCGGCCTCATACATTTTGCTGTGCATGGGGTTTGGTCAGAGCCGTGTGACAGATTGAGACGTGTCGCAGAATGCCCGTCGCTGCGGTAACGCACCCTCCTGCGCTGGCCATGGGCGTTGTATAGCTTAGCTCACGATGCCGCCGCGATCCCCATCAGCAGCCGGTTTGCGCTCGAGATGGCGAACGGCACAGACGACAGGCGGCCTCATCTGTTCGCTCGCTTCTCTCGTCGTCTACTCTGCTCGTCATGTTGAGCGCAAACAGCAGGTACAAACACTCGACATCATATGCGTTTCATCTGCGTTATGCCGCGTCGTCCACTATTAGAGGAAACGCTTCCTTGTCATTGAACCGTGCATACCAGCCTAAATATATGACATAAATTCTTGCAGAATAATATTTCATTAATGAACATCGGCGTTAGGAGTCGTACAAGACGCGTTTAGCCCTCTGAAGCAGAAGAAATGATGAAGCCACATTAACGTGAACACAAATGCTGTGTTGCTCCTAGAAGTGGACAAGCCTGTACAGTAAGCCACAATATTTTACGGAACACGAAATCTGAGAAAAAGCCGAATACCTGCGCAGCCTCACAACGCAGACCTAGCATTCGCATTTACAGCCTCTACCAATATATGTTAACAACACTGTGATGTTCGGTTTTACTGACTGCTGATAGAGGCTGCTCGGAAATGGAACGTTTTCCGAGATCCCATGGTCCGTAATCTTTTGGCGTTGCAGCAGCATTCACTCTGCAGAACCTGTACAGTATCGACGGCAGCAGACACTCGAGCGCACCGTGCCTGGCCACGCGGGGTTTCGTTCTACCGCGGACTGCAATGCGAGTTTCTCCAACCTATCTTGAATAGGTGTACGGTAGCGCGATTAAAATACAGGACAAAAGAAGACACACAGAGACATACACAGCGCTACATTCCGTCCCTGTGTGTCTTCTTTTGCCCTGTCTTTTAATCACGCTACCGCACACCTATTCAAGATGCGTTACCGACAAGCCCAGATTGCAACCCTCGTGTTCTCCAACCTAGCCGATCCCTTTGTGTGTGCCCTCTAACGGCGTCGACGACCGAGCTTGCGCCGCCCTCCTCCCTCATGCACTCTTAAACAACCTCAACCATCGCGGAGAACACTGCGGTGTGTGGCAGTGATTGCGGCCAAATTCTCTGCGTTCTAATCCGTACACTATGCATACTGGCACGTGTCGACTCGCGAATGGCCAGCCCGCCGTCCAGGAATATCCGCTCTCGAAGGCTAAAAAAGTTCGCCGTTCTTCGATATTTTCCCGCCGACGAGCGCGTAACAGCGCATACCAGCCGCCACGCAGTCACGGAAAGAGACCCCGCTCTCCGCGTGCGTCATTGTCGGCTCCATCCGAGCGCTGGACCGAAGAGGGTGCCAACTTTTGCACGCGTAGCGCCAGGCGCACCGAGGAAAGTTGCTATTTATGACGTAATCATGGGTGTGTGATAGGCTTAAAAGAAATGCCGGGCGAACGCATCTAAAGTGTGCCGATCTGAGTAAAAAGGCCATATTTTCACAACCACATGAGGCTCTTCAAAACGAGAACCAAACTGGACAGCTTAAGCCCCGCAATATATCGCTAAGTCACTGCGTTTCTGCCTTGCCAGATGAAACTACGAGGACTCGAAGGTCAGAGAAGGTGACAGAATGTGGGCCTTGTGACGTGATTACTTTTGACATTCGCAGACGTCTACGGATTGCGTCTTCTCTTGCACTCGTCCGTGTACCTTTACCTTATGGCACCCAAATGTCTGCAATTCCCTCAGCCGTTCTCAGTGCAGCGGCCATAATTTTTCTTTTCTTGTTGTGGCTCTTTAGAATAACGCTACCGCAATTGCAAAAAAATATAGATAGGAACTACGTGTACACGAATATGTCAACCATGGTATCCCGCAGAACCCATTCATGCGGTGAAAGCAACAAGAACGCAGACCCGCTACCAAACAACAACGCTGGCTCCAGGAAAAGCTGCAGCACAGATACGCGCAGGTATCGCCTGCCTTCAGCAACCGTTACTCTCTTTTCCTCGCACCGCCTCGAGGAGAGTTCCCGCGACGACACTCTCTCCGTGGGCAGGAGTGCGTGCAGTACCGCTCACCGAGGCACGTGAGCTTTTTTTGATGCAGCGGGATTCCCAGCGCAAGGAGCGAAACGCCACGCACGCGTTTCTGCAGCACTGGGAGCGTGGGGATGTCCCGGCAAGTGCACGCAGTTATGCGCACGCGCCGTCCGGCAGAGTCGGAAACGTCTCCGTCCTCGCGGCTTCCGTGCAGCGCCGCCCGCGCGGAAAACATCACGCGCGTCGTGACGCCTTCGGCCGGTGGATAAGCGGCACGGCCGATAAGCCCGCTCGAGCTGTTCGACGGACTAGACGAACATGCAACTATTGCGTGCACGGTACTTGCGCGTCCCTTCGGCGGCCGTGGTGGAGGCCTTCCCAGACAAGCGACGTTGTGCACAAGGAGGGAAGCATGCTGGCGCGTTTGCTGCATTTCTCTCGCACAGAAACATGGCCTCCGCAGTATGGCACAGTGCACCTTTTTGTTACAAATGACGCAAACGAGGGACGACGACGATTGCTGACTTCCAACTAACCTTTCTTTTTCTGAAGCAAGCAACCAAGCACACACACATATTTTTTCAGCTAATGCGAAAAGGTTTCCGAGCAGGTTGACAGCTACTCTTCTACGACGCCGCGCCCGGATTACAAAGCCGTAGGGATAGAGCTTTCAAAAAGATTAAAGAGAAATTATATGTTATATCTTAATGAAACAGACAGATAGACTACTTTCCGAAATCTTCCTCCGCGATGTCGATATCCGAAGCACACCTTGATTGACTTATTGCGGCTGATGGTAGCACGAGACGTGACAGCATGCGACTTCATCCTTAGCCTCATCCTTCATCTTCAGCTTAGTGTCCTTCGTTCAGTACTTTCGCAAAAAAAATTGTCGTAATATCATCGCAAATTATTTTCAAGAGAGAGAGAGAGAGACTGCTTATGTGGACCGCAGAAGTCAAATGAACATATAGCAAGTCTTCCCAAGTATACAGTGCTGCATCGATAACCATGCTCGATGATAATGGCACAAATTATCATCTATATGTTTTGGTAAACGACACGACAGCGGGACCATGACTGTATGACGACGACGGAATGTCGACATCGTACAGACGAAGGCGCGACGACGGCGGCGTGACTCTAAGGAATGACGACACCGTGGCGATGATGGCACGATAACGGCTGCGCGCGTGCACCTTCTTTTGCGATCGTTTACTCCACGGAGGCCGGATACTCCTCAGGCCATTCGCTTTAAGATCACGTAGATCCATCGCACTGTGCGAGTCGGTCTAAAGGCGAAGCTGCGGTTAGCCGGCAAGAGACGCACAGCAGACGCCAAACTAGGCTTAGTTTGCCTTCTGACCAGCTGCCGTTGGAGTGTCCTCAGGTCATACAATAAAGCAGCAAAATGCTTTACGTGTTGAAAACAAATCAGCTTTTGTTGCTCCTGCTGACTAAGAAATCGTGATTGGGCGGCACAGACAACGAAGTTATCTCAAGACTGATTAACTAATTTTGAAGGAGGATTCACTCTTTTTAATTTCTTCTTTAAGAAATGATTTGCTACAAAACAGTGAGAAAGTGTTCCACTTACTTTTATGCTTCAATGTATAAAAAAGCGGTTTCTTAATAAGGTAACTGGAACGGCTGGAAATACTGGAAACCCCCTCGGGGGTCTTTAAGGAAATAAAAGTGAAAGTGAGAATGAATGAACGCCAATGCTTTTCGTTGGACACTGAAAATTAATATCTCGGAACTGGTGCTGTCCAGAGAATCCGTTACAAGTGGGTACGGCGTGCGAACTCAGCGGCGATAATTCGTATATTGAAATATGTCATCATCATCATCATCATCAGCCTGGTTACGCCCACTGCAGGGCAAAGGCCTCTCCCATACTTCTCCAACAACCCCGGTCATGTACTAATTGTGGCCATGCCGTCCCTGCAAACTTCTTAATCTCATCCGTCCACCTAACTTTCTGCCGCCCCCTGCTACGCTTCCCTTCCCTTGGGATCCAGTCCGT
This sequence comes from Dermacentor variabilis, assembly GCF_050947875.1. Lineage (NCBI taxonomy): Eukaryota > Metazoa > Arthropoda > Arachnida > Ixodida > Ixodidae > Dermacentor > Dermacentor variabilis. The sequence continues at coordinate 26,999,892 of NW_027460280.1, forward strand.
AACCCTTAATGACCATCGGTTATCTTCCCTCCTCATTACATGTCCTGCCCATGCCCATTTCTTTTTCTTGATTTCAACTAAGATGTCATTAACTCGCGTTTGTTCCCTCACCCAATCTGCTCTTTTCTTATCCCTTAACGTTACACCTATCATTCTTCTTTCCATAGCTCGTTGCGTCGTCCTCAATTTGAGTAGAACCCTTTTCGTAAGCCTCCAGGTTTCTGCGCCGTAGGTGAGTACTGGTAAGACACAGCTATTATATACTTTTCTCTTCAGGGATAACGGCAACCTGCTGTTCATGATTTGGGAATGCCTGCCAAACGCACTCCAGCCCATTCTTATTCTTCTGATTATTTCCGTCTCATGATCCGGATCCGCCGTCACTACCTGCCCTAAGTAGATGTATTCCCTTACGACTTCCAGTGCCTCGCTGCCTATTGTAAATTGCTGTTCTCTCCCGAGACTGTTAAGCATTACTTTAGTTTTCTGCATATTAATTTTTAGACCCACACTTCTGCTTTGCCTCTCCAGGTCAGTGAGCATGCATTGCAATTGGTCCCCTGAGTTACTAAGCAAGGCAATATCATCAGCGAATCGCAAGTTACTAAGGTATTCTCCATTAACTTTTATCCCCAATTCTTCCCAATCCAGGTCTCTGAATACCTCCTGTAAACACGCTGTGAATAGCATTGGAGATATCGTATCTCCCTGCCTGACGCCTTTCTTTATTGGGATTTTGTTGCTTGCTTTATGGAGGACTACGGTGGCTGTGGAGCCGCTATATATATCTTCCAGTATTTTTACATATGGCTCATCTACACCCTGATTCCGTAATGCCTCCATGACTGCTGAGGTTTCGACTGAATCAAACGCTTTCTCGTAATCAATGAAAGCTATATATAAGGGTTGGTTATATTCTGCACATTTCTCTATCACTTGATTGATAGTGTGAATATGGTCTATTGTTGAGTAGCCTTTACGGAATCCTGCCTGGTCCTTTGGTTGACAGAAGTCTAAGGTGTTCCTGATTCTATTTGCAATTACCTTAGTAAATACTTTGTAGGCAACGGAGAGTAAGCTAATCGGTCTATAATTTTTCAAGTCTTTGGCGTCCCCTTTCTTATGGATTAGGATTATGTTAGCGTTCTTCCAAGATTCCGGTACGCTCGAGGTCATGAGGCATTGCGTATACAGGGTGGCCAGTTTCTCTAGAACAATCTGTCCACCATCCTTCAACAAATCTGCTGTTACCTGATCCTCCCCAGCTGCCTTCCCCCTTTGCATATCTCCTAAGGCTTTCTTTACTTCTTCCGGCGTTACCTTCGGGATTTCGAATTCCTCTAGACTATTTTCTCTTCCATTATCGTCGTGGGTGCCACTGGTACTGTATAAATCTCTATAGAACTCCTCAGCCACTTGAACTATCTCATCCATATTAGTAATGATATTGCCGGCTTTGTCTCTTAACGCATACATCTGATTCTTGCCAATTCCTAGTTTCTTCTTCACTGTTTTTAGGCTTCCTCCGCTCCTGAGCGCATGTTCAATTCTATCCATATTATACTTCCTTATGTCAGCTGTCTTACGCTTGTTGATTAACTTCGAAAGTTCTGCCAGTTCTATTCTAGCTGCAGGGTTAGATGCTTTCATACATTGGCGTTTCTTGATCAGATCTTTCGTCTCCTGCGATAGTTTGCTGGTATCCTGCCTAACGGAGTTACCACCGACTTTCATTGCACACTCCTTAATGATGCCCACAAGATTGTCGTTCATTGCTTCAACACTAAGGTCCTCTTCCTGAGTTAAAGCTGAATACCTGTTTTGTAGCTTGATCTGGAATTCCTCTATTTTCCCTCTTACCGCTAACTCATTGATCGGCTTCTTATGTACCAGTTTCTTCCGTTCCCTCCTCAGGTCTAGGCTAATTCGAGTTCTTACCTCTTGCACGCGAGGCGGGTGTTCTACCTCTACGCCACCGCTGCACTCGCCATGTCCAAGCCAAGGTCAGCATAAATTATGAAAACAGCTTTCAGACATAACTTAATGGCACTTACTGTCCCACACTTCTCTCTTACATCTGGGAGGCTGCTTTGGATTTCCTGCAGAACTGATAACCATGCCAATATCTTCATCCCATTTAGTCAAGACCTTCAGCAATTACCTTAAAGACAAGTAAATGTGGCATAAAGTGGATAATTAAAATATTAATTAGCATAATTACATTAATGATTCCATTGAACATTTTGATTTCTCGTAGAAGTAATGGCCGCCTCATAGAATAATTTAGATCAAGGGCTAGAATTGGGCTTTCTGCTATGGGCAATCTTTAAAGATTTTAGTGCAGCTAGAAAGAAACACCCTGTATATACGAGACTGTACAGCACTCAGAAAATATCCTGTATAGCACACTGGGCGAAATTTAGTATGTCAAGAGAGCCTGTCTAACGTGAGCACGCACTGCAACGTAACCTGTCGTTCTCGGTCAATAGCTTTTAGGAAAGTTGCCTCCATATCGTTTCTGGAATCCACAATTAAGGCTTTTCATTTAATGGCGGCCATCTCATATGGAGTACGGACACATCAGAAGTGGACAGCTTAGTCTCTCATTTGCGATCTCATCTCGTTTTCGCTCACACAGTGTGGAATAACACTGAGGAAATGTGACGTGACAAACAAACGCTGCAGCTAACATTGAACGCTCGATAAGTATGAAAACAGTATCATATATATATATATATATATATATATATATATATATATATATATATATATATATATATATATATATATATATATATATATATATATATATATATAGAAGAAGGACAGGAAGGGAGGTTAACCAGACTGAGTCCAGTTTGCTACCCTACACGTGGGGAGGGGAATGGGGAGTGAAAGGGAGAGAGAGAAAACTTAGGTGTAGGATGTCTATAGTCGGGCAATCAAGTCTGTTGTCTTCAGGTAGTGAAAAAGCGCTCGAACTGCTTTCTGGGCTAATGAACTGTGAGGCCAGGCTCCCAAGACCTTCGCTTCCGTAAATGGCCTGTCATCCAGTCTATTCAAGGCACACTGGAGAGTCTGACGTTGATTATCGAAGCGAGAACAGTGGCACAGAAGGTGACTGATGGTCTCTTCACACTGGCACTTAGCGCACATTGGTGAATCCGCCATTCCAATACGATAGCTGTAGGAGTTGGTGAATGCTACTCCTACCCACAGCCGACACAGCAGTGTTGCGTCACGTCGTAAAATGTTCGCTGGTAATTTAAGTTTCAGTGATGGGTCGAGGCTGTATAAACGACACTAAGAGTTCTGTTGTGTATGCCAGTCACTTAACGCAATAGTACGAGCGAGACTGCGAAGCTCTCTTGCAGCGTCGACTCTCGATAAAGGTATAAAGAGTGTCGGTGCGGCAGCCTGGGCACGTCGGGCAGCGTCATCGGCGAGGTGATTACCAACGACGCCACAATGTCCCGGCAGCCACTGAAGTATGATATCATGTCCTCGTTCAGAAGCGCAATGGCAGGTTTCGTTGATTTGTGACACCAGCTGTTCATTATAGCCACGTCGTAAACTTCGCAAGCTCTGGAGGGCTGTCTTCGAATCACAAAATATTGCCCATTTGTTGGGCGGTTCTTTTTCGATGTATTCGACAGCAGCGCGAAGAGCGGCCAGTTCGGAACCTGTAGATGTCGTTACGTGTGAAGGCTTAAACTTGATGACGACCGATTGAGACGGTAGAACAGTGGCGCCCGTAGAATTTTCCGAGACGGAACCATCTGTGTAAACATGGATTCGGTTAGCGTATGAACAATGCAAAAGTTCCAATGTGATCTGCTTGAGAGCCGCGATGGTCAGGCTAGCTTTCTTCACTATTCCTGGAACAGCAAGGTACACAGGAGGCCTTTTCAAGCCAGAAACACGATCGAACAGAGGGGATGACATAAGGGCAGGACTAGCACTGTCCTCCCCTCTCTGTGATCATGTGTTTGGCGGTAAATTCATTATTGTCGGACACACGCCAGCTAGTCAAACAGCAAGTACTACTCTTGTAATCAGTGACTGGTGTGCAAGGTAAGCGAAAGAATAGCTTGACAGAGGAGCTAACACGTTAGACGAAACCCAAAGTTGCGAGCTAGTTAGGAAAACAGACTGTCACACTGTCAGAACAGAACGGCGCACGTGTGCTCATTGCAGTCAGCTTAATTTCCCAATATTAGCGCATGACTGTAAGTTACATGATTATATGGTTATATCTGCCAGGGAAGCCGAACGGTAAATTATTAACTCAGATACAAATCGTGATTTGCAGTAAAATTTGTGCTATTTCGGGAAAGAAATGCAGGATATGTCGCTGCAGTGACGCAAGAAGCGTCCAGGCCCGACACTCGGGCGCTAAGTCAGTGCTGAACACGCCGCTCGTCTGACATTTACAGCGTCGCACGCGACATGCAGGTTTGAACTTGCTGATGCAGTTCGTGAAAATATCTTTTTCCTCAATTATAATCGCGTAACTTGACTGCTCGCATTTCTCGGATTTAGTTGCTGCATACCAGAGCCATGTTGAATTTGGTTACCCGGCACTGAGTGTCTCCCTCGTGCAGCAAACCGTGCATCTTGATCTGAATGAAAGCCCGCATGATGGTGGACATCTACGCAGATTACTTTGGGCTCTCTCTTCTCGACCCGCTCGCCCATGGAATGGCGCGTCTAAAAGGCAGCAGACTTTTGGGCGCGCCGACTTACCCCGGAAGCGAAGAATGAACTTGCTTCCGGTTTACGCTTCAGTCGTCCGATCAATCATGCAATTCCAGAAGCCTGGCAAAAGAAAAACATGCAGGGTGGGTGACGGTGGAAGGGGAGATGAGTCTGCGACGGCGCGCCCCAGATTTGTCGCTCCATACCGACTCCTCGCCTGGTCGGCGGTGGCGTGAGAAACGCTGCAAATATTTGCTATTCGCACGGTGATTCATGAATCTCGCTGAGAACTTGCGGCTGTAGCCGCTTAACCGTAGCCGTACGCTTAGCGGTTCGAGACACCGTACCTACACGTGCATGCTGGCAATCAGCTTGTTCGTATACGAATTATATAATCTGCGCTTACGAAAACGATGAGGCTGTACATCGGCGGACCGATGTCCTTTCAGCAGCTATGACCATTCATATAAACGTAAGCATGAATAGAGAACCAATGTAAGGACACTTTTCGGTCTCCTCAAAAAGCAAGAACATTACAGTTCGCAAAAGATCAGCTCCGAACAGTCGTCTTCCACCACGACGAGGGTTTCGTCTACCGCAATGCTTGCCAATCGAGGAGGGTCCCTTTGTAGCATTGTGCGACAGTCAGATGGGCGACAGTTTTTCCCTGCTCGAAATTTCCTCACCCTTTGTGCGCTTCCGCGTTACTTTTCACGTTAATTCTCACATACGTCGTAAGTAATGCTCCAATTCAGCCTCGCTTCTATTGCTGGTATTTATCACTGTTTGAGATGTTTGTATCTTTAGCCTTTGTGTAATGTTTGTGTTTTGAGCTCTCTCTATGCGTGGCGCTAACCAATGAAATGTAGCTACCACGTTTGCTCTGCCAATGCACATAAATCTTGAAGGAGGCCGCAGCAAATTAAACCATTACAGACACGAACAGTTTCGTTCCTCCAAGCTCTCACACTTTTCATTTTCGCGTGCGCCACGCTCGTGTTCACCACCGCAGAAAGAGATCAGGAAGCCAGCAACGCACGATCCCTTTACGAGTGCTCGTTCCATCAGCGCACGATCAGCGCTCAGTCGACGCCTCGGTTCTCAGCCGACCGAGGCGAGCAAAGCGACCGCGTTTTCCGCACGCTGGCAAGGATACTCGCGATCAGTGAAAAGTCTGCTCGGAAAGAGCGGGCAGCGCTGCAGAATTTTCCCCGGACCTCACTCGGCGGGCAATGTTTGTTTTTGCGTAACGAGACTCGCGCAAGCCTCGACATCCGCGACTCCCACGCCCCCCTCCGAGCCGCAGTGCGCGCGCCGTGTGCGTACTCCTATTTCGTCGCAAGGTCACGACTGACAGCCAACGCTAAGTATAGTGCAGGAAAGACAGGTCGGGTTGGGTGAAATCCACACGAAGGCCAGCCTTCCGGGGTAAACCCGGAGGACTGCGTGGAAAGAACATCACGGCTTCGATTTTTCCTGATTGAAAGCAGGGAATCGCGCCGCACCCTTTTCGTGCGACGAGCCGCTGCCGGCTTTGTATTGATAACGCATGACGTAGCAGTCGGCGTCGTATCAGCCACCGAGGACCCACAGGGCGCCGTCCTCGTCTATGCACAGGCAGTAATGCACGCAGTACAACGCGTAAAACCGCGTCACATCGGCCACAGATTATACCTTGTCAGACTTCAATTACGCGCTTATTGCTTTCTCCTTAACGTCTCGGTTTACCTTTCAGCGGGCGTTTCAGTTTACCGATACGCATCAGCGGTTTGTTGTGCGGCACCGATGCTGGGATGTTGCTTAACCCAAGGCAGACGGCCTCGACCACCGGTCAATGAAAGCAGAAATATCTTGGTGTCTGATACAAGCGAAACAGACGGACAGACAGCCAATGGTCTACCCAAAAAGAGGGCGTTCACGGTTCATGCCTCAGACAAGAGTGCCAATGAAAGATACAAGCGAAAAAGAAAAAAAAAATCAAGATAGAAAGAAAAGACAATCGATAACATAAAACCATCGCAAAAGGCTGTGAAAACAGGTTGGCAACTGCCTCTGAAATAAAAATATAGGGCAGAAAAGGCATAATAGACGAAGTATATGTATATATACACGAAGTAGGTGATATGATCTAGGAGAAAGGATATACCTTCCTGCAGTGGAAGTGCTGGAGTTTCGACGCGTATACGTCCCCACCCGATTCAGGTATTCCTGTTTCAGTCAATCATTCTTGCTCTGTCAGCAATACAAAAAAAAACTATGGGGTTTTACGTACCAAAACCACGATCTGATTATGAGGCGAGCTGCGATGAGGAACTCCGCATCAATGTTGACCACCTGGGGTTCTTTAACGTGCACATAAATCTATGTAAACGGGTGTTCTTTGCATTTCGCCCCTATTGGAAATGCTGCCGCCGTGACTTCATAAACAATACCCGGTAGTACACGAAGTAGTTTCGGCCATGGACTTCATGGCATTTCTCTTCTTCGAGATCTTAGCGCTAATCTAATGCAACGCTTTATGCAGTTAAAATTGCTCACTTATTCCTATCGCAGGAGTTAACTGAGACCCCCCCATTTCAGACGTTACACTAATATTATCTCATGTGACACGGAAATATAAAATAACCATATTTTTGTCTTCCCTCTTTGAACGAGAGCGTGGCTAGGGCGCCTAGCTCCCGGACCCATGATTCTGGGTTCAATCTTCCGACTGTCTTATGTGTCACCGAGTTGTTCTCGTGAAACTAAATGTCGCTACAGCATCAAAAGGCCAGCACAGGGCATGCAGGCGCACACGGTGTCTGGGCACCATGTCTTTGTCCGCGTATTTTTGCACTAGGATTTTTAGTTACTCGTTATGAAGCAACTCGCGCAAGAAAACATTTTGCCAAGCTGTTTCTTTCGCGGTGTGCGTAATTTGCCCGCAGTATTACTGGAGTCAGGAGCATTACGCGTTCGCGTTGAAGAAGTACGGAAAACAGGCCTTCCTATATATAGTCTCCGTCCTTGCTGCTATCTTCCATCGGTTTTGGTGGCCGCACAGACGAAAGCTGCAGTCAATTGACCGGTTTTCTTGCGTAGCGTTAATCTCATAAACACTACCGTAATCTATAGCAACAATTACCTTGTACTTTGCAAGTTGTAATCGTGATTGTTTCGGTGCTTTAAGTCTCTGACATGACTATGTGTTGCAAGAGTGTTCACGGATGCGACAGGCGCACTTTCCCAGGTGGCATGCCTATTTCGGGGTAAACCACTGCGGTAAGAGGGTACAAAAATAGCACTAGGTTCACGAGCGCGTGATCAACAACAAAAAAAGGGGGTTGGGGGGGGGCACAAGAAAGCTCCGCATAATTCGAGAGGTGTCAAAGGCAATGTCGCGCCTGAAACCGAGCGCTTGTAGTCACACGAATAGGTCTCAAGGCATATCGGATGCATTTTCAATTCAATTCTATTACATTACTAACTTGTCATCACGTATGTACTTAACAGTCGAGGAGCCGCCGTTAGAACCTAATTCTAGATAAAGGTATCATTTCGATGAGATTCCTTCATCCACCAGCATTCGTACTTGTTTGTGCATCTGCAGCCTTGACGTAAACTTTGACCCGAGCTTGGCTGTGGTAAAATAGTGAGCCTCTGCAGAACCCGCGACAAATCATGCAGGAAATGTGCCTGCTGAACGCTGAAGCTTACAGGTACCGTTCTTGCAACAGAAGCGGTTATAGAATTGTGGCCCAGGCACGCACCGTTGCAATCTACGAATTGAGCCGGTAGAAAATAAAGGCCGCGCTATTTCCCGTAGGATACTTTCTTGTCTCTCGCCCTGAGGATTAGCCTGATGCCACTAATTTAGTACGGCAACGTATAGTGTCAAAACAGCTTTATTTTAGCAGGGGTAAACAAAGCGTATCAGCTAATGAAGGCAAGCTTCAAGGACTCGTGCCCCGTTGCGTGTGCAGGTGCGGCACGAATTCCCGCCTACGTTAGCGGGCCGCAAGGTTTTCCCACTAGCTGCAGTCGATGTGCCAGACTCCCCTTTACGTCAGGTCAGCCATGTGGCGCTGTTTTACTTATCATGCAAGAACGGATCACACTCGCCTCGGTGGTGCAGCCTCAAAAGCAGCGTGACGACGTATGTTGAATATAGTATATGTTCAACGTACGTCGTCCGCGCTTCAGGCGGTTGGTCAGTATTCGTGGGAGTATTTTCAACGTATCTCGTCACCACATCCTTAGAGAGCACCGAATTACGTACAAGGGCAAACGCTTACATTGGGTCCTGAAATAAGCTCGTGTACAACATTTATGCTCACGTTAACGTACCTAAGATGATTAAACTTATCCGGTGCCCTCCACTCTATATACAGTGACTCTATAAGTCCATGTAATATCTCGGTGCGTTAAACCACACGAACAATGTACATTTAGGATTGAACATTTACATGCGATATATGAGAAATATCCAGGTTGTGTTTATAGACGTGCACAATACGGAAAAAAGAATTCCTCCAGCTCCGAACTCAATTACTGCGACAGTAGCAAGCCATCACAATGGTCATCGCCAACGTCCCGACTTCGTTGAATTGCACAACACTTTGTGCTTGTCTGCTGCAGCATCATCTATTGTGGCCTCCGAAATACGTCAGCGTGTGGCGCGCAAAACCCCGCCGAAGTCACCAAAGCTGACTGAAAGAGCAGCGGCTAGCGCGTCACATTTTCGAAGTGACGCGAGCCTCTCGTGGGCGTTGTTTGCCTCCGTTCCACGACGAGGCTGAAACTGAAGAGGGGCCTGACGACGACGCAGCGGAAAGGACGCACGCGCCGGCACAGCAAAAGCCCCGCTTCGAGCTTTTAACTTCGGCAGCATAAAAGCTGTCATCAATGAAACGTTTGTGGCGCTGATGGTTGACCGTCAATTCGTACATATCCTAGCTATATTTAAAAAAAAGGATAGCAAGGAAATTAGGTAAAATAAAAACGAGAGCTTAGTGGCGCCACCCATCCGCCCCGCTTCAAAGGGGACGCTCATAGCATCCATCCATCCCTCCATCTCCATCCATCCATCCATTCATCCATCCAGCCTCCCCCCCCCCCCCCATCCATCCATCCATCAATATAATTTCCGAGAGCGAAGGTTCCAGGTGCGGAACCGCCTGACGTGCCAATTTATTTCGTTCTTCTGCATACATTGTTAGCGTAACAACGTCGCGAGCACCATTATCGGGGATTTACTAAAGCGGCCATTGACGACGTCGTAAATTAATCTGGGAAAACCCTAAAGTATATTTCGCTGTAATATGTTTGCACGCAAATGTAAATTATACTCGCGAGAACCTTCGTCAGAAGCAAAAGTTTCTCAGGCCTGCATCACGAAGACGCGATTGGCAGGGTGATTATATGTGCGCGCCATCGCCTGATTAAAGATTCCTTGGGAGAACTCATGATGGCACGATAATTTTAGCGCACCTCTGCTCGCAGAGCGCCCCATACCCGATGAATTGTAGCTAGACGGTTGCCTCGCGTCGGCAGGGAAAATTCTCATAAAGCCAGACTTCTTTCTATCTTCTTAGACTTGAGAGCCGGAGCGCAGTCGTGCTCGCTGTCTTCAGGCATATATTTTTTCCAAACAGGGCTTCAGAAGAGTCTCCGACGCATTGATGTAACCTTAAGCATTCAAGCATTCAATGTTCAAATTCATTACATTTAATTCTTTTCTCTCTTCGTTTTCCCGCTTGTGTGTGTGTGTGTGTGTGTGTGTGTGTGTGTGTGTGTGTGTGTGTGTGTGTGTGTGTGTGTGTGTGTGTGTGTGTGTGTGTGTGTGTGTGTGTGTGTGTGTTATCGTTTTTGGAGCTGTGCTGATCATCAGTTCAATGTACCTGTTGGTATTCCTTTAATTTTCCTGAGCCTCTTCGAAATGCTGAAAACTTTGTCTTCATGCAGCGCAGTCTACCTATAAGTCGCTTAAGCGACTTTCCCACATGATGGCTATCTAAAATTGAGATTTTCTCACCACTTCGTGGCTATTCGATGAATGATTTGCTATAAACACAAACTAAATACGACAGATTATTGTCGCAGCATCACTGTTGGAACAAATTCGAAGAATATCGACGTTTATCAACACGACCACACATATATTTGACTGTGAATAGGCGACGTATTCGACTTGCTACATTCTACGTAACTTAGCTTGTTCCGCTTAGCTGAGCTAGAATGCTAGTACGAACTCGCACAAGCCACCTTTGCTGGGTAGGGGTTTTCGTTGAAAGTGAAAACACGCGTTAAGATACACGTAGGCCTTTAACATTCAAATTCGTCCGCGCTCGCTTCCGCTGTTGGAAAATGCCACCGATCAATGTCGCGTTCTACCTACACTATGCGTCCTCCATTCTTCCGTTCTCATCCCTTCGGGGATGACAGGGAATGACGCACTTATGCGATTTCGTCACTTCATCCATTGAGAACATGCTCATCGGGTGCTGTCCCGATTTAGCGATCCACTTAAGAACTGACTGAATGCAGAAATAGAGAGTTTCATCACAGTGTTACAGTGCTAACGTTACTGATACCGGCTGCCACGACTGCGTATGCGCGAATATTACCGGGACCGCTATATACGCACCGCTAGTGTACGGGGACGGCTTCCCCCGGTTACTGCGATAGCGTAACGATAAGCAGCGCGCAGGCCACCTGATCTATTTGTTACTTGTTCTACATTATGGCAGAAAGAATTAAATGATAAAACAAGACTTCATTCAGTCTCATCTCACGATGAGGACAAAGTATCAGCGATATTTTGCCGTTATTCTGAGAACAGCTGTTGGTAATCACGCTATTAGGCCTAAGTTAAGCAGCCACGGCGTGTGAAAAACTGGGCAACACGATAAGAAAATCTGGCTGCGGCCTCTAGCCATGAAAGTCTAAACAAGTCGTAAACAAATCAACGCCGAATGCTGTGGCGTTACATCTTGTAAGTAGAACTTTGCGTATTGAACTGCGCAATCGTGGCAGCTGGTATCACTAATGGAAGCGATAGCACGGTAACGCTATGGTAAAGCCCTCTAATGCATGAAGCGGTCAAAGATTGACCGAAATGTGTTGCATGGAAGGTTGGAAAAATGGCATAGCCAACGTTTACTCTTGTTCCCTCAAATCGCATACTTCACTGTCATAGTGCTGGAGACGATAGCTCAAAAAGGGTAGACGTTGAATTTCACTAAGGCGGTGTCGTGTCATCCAGATCCGAGGTGAGGCATAAAGCGGCAGGCATGCACCCAAATAGCACACAACCAGCACTGTTTGCGAAGTATGCATCGAAGACAGACAGAGGAAAGTGGAAATGCAGGGAGGTTAACCAGAGGGGAAGATCCGGTTTGCTACCCTACGCTGGGGAGAGAGGGGAGGGGGAGGTGAAGTGATAAAAAAGTAGAGTTAAAGAAAGAAAGGAGCACAGACATACAATCACAGTCGGTCACTCTCACCGCCTACTGTCACCGCACAGCACCAGTAGCACTTCCAGCACTATAAACATCTGTTCTGGCTACAGTCGCTTGTCCAATTCTGTTGCCTTTAAAAACTGCAACAGTGCCCTCGTCGCCCTTTGCTGCGATGGCCCTGTGATGGCGGAATATTAAAATAACTTCCTCTGTCAGAGGTCTTCGGTCAGAGCGCGCTATCGCGATTGCGAGCGACCGTCTCTGTAAATTATAGCTAAGACAGTCACAGAGAAGGTGTTGAAGAGTCTCCTCGCTACCACAGTCACCACACGAGGCATCGTCGGCCCATCCGATTCGGAAAGCAAAAGATTTGGTGAAGGCCACCCCTAGCCATATTCGACAAAGCAGGGTAGCTTCGCGACGGCCGAGTCCAGCTGGAATGCAAAGGCGTAGAGAGGAGTCTAGGTTGTGCAGCCGGTTCTTTTGAAAGCTTCCAGCGTTCCACTAGGAGAACGTGATATCACGGCTTAGCATTCGAAGTTTTCTAGCGGCATCTGTCCTTGATAATGGTATCGGCTCCTCTTCGTCCCCTTGAAGAGCCGACCGAGCAGCGTTATCAACGTGTTCGTTCCCTATGACGCCGCAGTGACTTGGAAGCCACTGAAATGTCACGTGGTGTCCTTTCTCAGCCAAGAGAGAGAGAGAACGAAGAGGAAAGGCAGGGAGGTTAACCTGATGTGAGTCTCCGGTTTGCTACCCTACACTGGGGATGGGGGATAGGTGTTAGAAAGATGGCAGAGAGGAAAACGCTAAAAAAATAAAAAAATAAACACGCACACATGGAGACACACACACACAAAAGGCGTTCCAGTTAAAGGCGTTCGCAAAGGCCGGTAGATCGAAAAAAGCGCAAGAAGGCCGTGCAAAAAGCACGGCCTTCTTTTGTGACGTTAGCTCCCTTCGATGTTGTAGAATTCTTTTTTCGGATAGCGGTTGGTCGTCCAGTTGGTCAAGTTCGTGGCGAAGGCATTCCCTCTGTGGACCGTACTGCGAGCAGGCGCACAAAATATGGCCAATTGATTCTTCATGGCCGCAGTGGTCACAGGTTGGGGTGTCGGTCATCCCTATGCGGAACGCATAGGCTTTGGTAAAGACAACGCTCAACCACAGTCGATGCAAAAGCGTGGCGTCTCCACGGCGAAGCTGTGATGGCGCTCGAAGACTTAATGTTGAATCAAGTGAGTAGTGTCGCGTATTTCTTAAAAGGGGGTCATTGAATTGTGACATGGTGTACTGCCGAGCAAGCAGGCGGAGCTCCCGTGCTGCGTCAGTTCTGGAAAGTGCAATTGGTACGTGGTGCTCCTGAGTATGAGCTGAACGGGCAGCTTTGTCGGCCCGTTCATTGCCGATAATCCCGCAGTGACATGGAAGTCATTGGAAAGTTATTTTATGGCGTGCATCACTTATACGGTGTAACTTCTCTGTAATGTGAAATATTAGCTATTATTAGCTAAAATAGCTAAATAGCTATTATAGCTATTATAGCTAAAATATTAGCTATTAGCTAAAATATATTAGGTCCGCGTCGTAAAGGTTACAGTAGAGACTGCAGTGCCGCCTTAGAATCACAGAATATCGTCCACTTGTGCGGCTGTTCATTACCAATGTAGTGAAGGGCACTAAAGATCGCTGCGAGCTCTGCTGCCGGCGACGTTGTCGCATGAGTCGTCTTAAGTTTTATTGTTGTGATTGTCGCTGGTATCACGATTGCCGCCGATTAGCCCTGCGGCGTGCACCACACGAACAACTGCTATTCGAGATTAGAGAACTAATCCATGCATCGAAGAGTCTTGAAACACATAGGCACGCCGTATCATGTTGAAGCATCGACAAAGAAATTGGAGTGCGTGTCCAGCCGCAAACGGTCCCATTCTTGGAGAAGAGGCATTGCGGCAACTTTTGCATTTGCCCAGGGGCATCTTTACGGAATGCCAAATTCTAGGCAGTGCTGTGAATTACTGAGCACGGTGTACCGCAAGGAAACGCTGTGCGCAGGATAATACTCGCGAAGGAATGGCGCTCCGCCACGCCCTCTCTGCTAGCCGGCGACACCTTCCATGGGGACAAGGGCAGCATGCCTGTGCAGGCGGTGAACGATGCAAGCAACGACGAGGCCAGCCGTCCCACCCAGTCTCCAACTCACTTGCGTAATCAGGTGAACTCACCATAATAAACGAAGGCGATCGGGAGCCTTGCAAGGGTATATCGCTCATTATTATTATCTTATTTTCAATTCTCTCGTATTTTTACCCTCTTTTCTGCGAAACCGCAGCTAAGCAGGCGCAATCTCCGTTTTCTTATTCTAGCCACAAATTCAGCGCCGTACGAGTGAGGCTTCGTGGTCTATGACAAATGCGCATCGCAGCACCTTCACGGCGCGGCAGTGCTATGCGCTGGCGCTGTCTGCGTGAAAGCCAAAGCTGTACACGTTGGCTTAGAACCTGTTTATCGTGAGCCCGACTGAGTCTAACAGGATTAAGACCTAGTTAATCCTGCTTTGGCTAGCACAAGTTGAAAACACCTTTCGCAATAAAAAGAAGTCATCGCTTTCTTTAGGGGCGTTGATATTCTAGTCCAGCGTGCTCTTTACGAACGCACTGCCTTCAGTGGGAGTAAAAATAGGCGCGTCTATCTGACGTCCAGCAGCCTGCTCCGCCGTCTGCCGGTGTTTGTCGAGATTGCCGCTGGCGTGCAACGCGTCTGCAAAGCCAGACGCGTTGCCTTGGCCATCTGTAACGGAGACAAACTTGCACTGCGTTCAATCGCATAACAAAAGAACAATGAGGAGGGAATCGGTTGTCTCGCAAAGAAGAAAACAATACACAGATTAATTAGGCAGAGCGACAATTGCAAAGTAATTGCCCAACTTGCGCATCCAACATTGGCAAAGGCATACTAGACGTCCAAAGGAATACTAATACAAACAGGTGGAAACTGTTTCGCGAAGAAGCAGAGTTACAGGCAAGCGCTCTTCATACCCCCATGCCTTGCAAGTTCTGCATTTTCCACATGCCTCGCCAGCCAGACCGAGCCTCTTGCCCACTGCCGCTCCAAGAGCCAGAAAGTATACGTGTACACTGCGTGTCCCTGGTGTCTAGAGCACATAAGCACAGAGGCTGTCTAATCCACGCCATAGCACCGGGCGTGCAATTGTTGTCATGACACTATTAATATTTTTTTCTTTCTTCTCTTTTTTTCTTCTTTTACTGTTCTCTGTTGCACCACAGAAGGTACGCATAACATTGCTGCTATGTGCGAGTGATACCTTGCGCCGATCCTTTATAAAGCCTGGATAGAAACAATAAGTACAGGCGTTCCACAGTGAACCAGCCACTCGTGTCAGCGCTTGAAGGCTGGATTATCATGCTCGTGTGCCTAACGAAAAAAACACAGTCTAACGCGTTTGTATATATATATATATGCGTAATCACTTAGCTTACTTCGATATGTTATTACGCGTCTTAACTGCGCTATTTTTTTAATTTTTCAGTGGAACAATGCAGTTCACTTTTATGCTTGATTTGTCCTTACACCGGGAAGCATCTTATTCGAGATGTGTGATTTCGTTCAAAGCCGCGAGGTGTTTCTCATAGGCCGCATTCCTACAGTCACTAAGGCCCTGGTGTAATTGGGGCTTATGTTCGCAAGGATACGGAGACTGGTCGTCCACAGTCCAAGGACAAGTCTGGATTCCGCACTCGTCAAAAGACTCGACAGAGCCCATATCACTCATTGATTGGTATAAATACACGTATCCGCAGTTCCCTCAATCGTTGGTGCACCTTTTTGGATGAAATGGCATGCCTGTTAGTGCGTACGCACGTTATATGCCAGACTTTCCATGGCGTTTTCTTGAATTAGCGCCACTCATGAGAAAAACAATAAGAAATATAAGACGAACACGGTGGGGAGTATGGAGCTATGCATTTGACTGTTTGGCCCTCCCGTCCCGCGTTTATTCTTCTTTCCTTCCCTCATGCTGAGTTGCCTTAATTCAAGAAAACGTCGCGGAATAGCGAGTCGCACAAATCCTCGCGAACTCTGTCTCCCCCGTCAAGCGCCGAGACGCACCCTGCCCTGCTAGACGGAACAGTGCGCCGTGAGAACCCCGGTGGTCCACCACGTGGTCTGCACGGGGCGCTGACGACCAAGCGGGTCGGCGCCACCGCGGAGGAAGCCCAGCGCAGAGGAAGACGCCTCGACACCTGTCGTCACAGTGCGGGCCACACACCGTCGGCGTGGGCGGAAAGGCGGAGGACCGCTGCTCGAGGCGGGCCCTTGCCAGCATCCGGTCGCTGGGTTCACAGACCCGGCGGCGGCTGAAGGGTGCGACGCCGCCGGCGCTCATCGGTGCGCCTGCCGCAGTGACCAGCCAGCGAGTATATCCGCACAGTGTGCGTGGCGATCGCCGTTCGACAACAACGCAATCGCTGTTGGAGAGCAAAGCGAGACTCAAGCGTCACAGTAGGGGTTTAAGAAAGTGTCGTAATAAAGGATCTCGGTCCGTACTCTGTGTAGAGACGCGACTTTGAGCCAAGCCGCTGCTCTCTGGTGGAGACACCGAGTGTCCCGAGCATCCGAGGGGCGCGTGGCCAGCCTGAGCGCGCCAGCCGGTGAGGCTTCCGGACTGCCGGCGAGCAAAGCAGCGGTCGAGGGGAAAATCCGTTCCCCGGAGCGATTCAAGGGCGAGGAGGCCTCTCGGGTCTCCTCGCCACCCGCTTGTGCTTTTGTTTGTTTTCCCTGGCGAGTCAAGGCGACCGGAGGGGATGTCCGCGCGCGTTGGTGATGTAAGCGTGAGGGATTTCCCCGACGTCTGCGACGCAGGCTTGCCGTCTACGCTACGCTCGCTGCGACGCGAGCTGGACGCGCGCTTCGAGGGCGCCAGTGGCGGCGGCCGCTTTCGCCAGCGGCGTGTTGGTAAACAGCACGCAGGAACTGCAGCACTCGTGCTGCGCGATCGGGGGCCACGAGCGCTCTCCGACAACGGTTCTCGCTTGATGCGGCAAGGGAACACCTCGGTCGCGCCGAGACCTTGGCCGGCGCCGTTACGCAGACCAACCCCGTGACGTACTCGGACAGCCGCCCAGCCCCTTGCACCAGACACTGCGAAGGACAACGTCCGTCTGTGCTGCGACCAAACATTTATAAAATACGGGAAACAGTCAAGTTTTATCCCTGCGACCACATAAAAAAGAATTGCTTACAGTTGACCTACTTAGACTCAATTGCTCCCTATATAGAGCGTAAGGGAGGCAGTTACAATCACTTGCAGCAAGGATGTTACATACTCCAAATGCGTCTGAAAAGAAGTTGGATTATAATATAGAAGTAGACTCGACAGCGATCTCTTACTTCGAACCACACGGCATGAATTTAACACTCTTGTTTCGCCGTATGAGTTGTCCCCACAAAATTAACGCTTCCAGTCAGTGATCTCATTTTTATTCTAAAAGCCGTGGTATGAATGAATTTGTGAACGGTGTTCGAATCTGGCTGCCGCGTTTCCCCTCTTTGCTTTACGAACAAAAAAGAAAAGAAAGAAAGGAAGAAAGAAAGAAAGAAAAAGGGGGAAAATAAAAGGAAAATGAACTCTACAATTTTTCCCGCGAACTGCAATCTTCAGAGTGTCTCTGCATTTTTTTACAAATCGTGCACGAAAGAAACAGCTCGGGCAAAAGTACTCTCAGCCGTGCGAAGCTGTTCTGTGCGCCTGACTTATTACCGCAAAACATAGAGAGATGACTGCTTCACGCGAGAAACAGCAATAAAAAAAGGTGAGAGATAGACAAGAAAATGAAAAGGCTACGTAGCGAGGAATTTCTTCGCTGAACAAGTAAAAAAAAAGCACCAACAGAAAATCGCAGAGCGGTTGATATCCGGCACGTGTGCTTGAATACATGTTATGTTGCACGCGAAGATGGTTCGTATCTGATGTGATATTTCGAAAGCACTGACTAGTAACAAACAGCTCTTTCGAACAAAGCTACGTGCAATCGAGCCATTCATACACAGCAATAATGCCTCGTTATGGCCCGGCTGATGATTAGCTAGAAATTATTTTTAGCAGGTGTTTCGATTTATTTAGCCCGAGCTTTTTTGAAGTTGTCCATAAGTTGGGCAGTTTTCGATCCGTATTCATCAAGCACCTCATGACGCTATTTGTCGACGATTGAGGACGCCGCTAGGAGGGGTGACCCGACATGACGAAATGTGTGCGCGCGCGCGCTTCGTGATGGCTCACGAGACTCCTGCGCAACTGAATGGAACACGCGGTCCGCGAGGCAGGATGAAGAGCGGCCACGCTCTGGGCCTCTTTGTGCGCGTCGCCCCTCCAGTAAACACGGTGTCGTGGCGCCAACGCGAATACAACCAGAGCTCGCTCGCTTTTGCTTGTTTCGGGCGCATGGCACCGTCTGACTACGTCCGGTGCGTCCACTTATCCAGAAGTTGTGCCGTTCGTTACGGGAGCGTCCCTCCCACTTTCTTTCGTGACGCGCGTGTTTGCACACGTGAAGTGGTCCGAGAAGATCGTAAACAAAGCAAGACAGCTAACGATCAGTTTACAGCATAGACCTGATCCCTCTGGCCAAGCTTCGTTGGGCAACGCGGCCGCAAATCTGAAACCAGTTAAAGCAACTGCGGAAAACCCTGCATACATAGAACATGCGGTGTAACATATGAGGGCACATAAGTGACAAGACGATTTATGACGGCAAGGCTAGCGCCCATCTAATGAACGGAATCGTGCACTGACCTAAAGCGGCGCCTCCAAGGAAACAGGAGGAGACCTGGTGATATGGCGCTGAACGACACTCACAGGTACATGTGGGCTGCCGGCTTACGCTGACGACAGTGAAAGTGCGCATGTCTTAATTGTCCGGTGCATAGGAGGTGTTGCACTGAGTTCATCACCGATGATCGGTTATCGCCCCATTCAAAAGGCCTGTAAGCGACTCCGCGTATTGGATTGCCCTGCAGTATCGAGCACGTATAAAAATGTATGTGCGTAAGCCCTCCTAACGAGCATGGTGATTCAATGGTGAAGGCGTTGCGCCGATGAGCACCAGTTCGTCAGCTCCGCTCCAGCTCTCATACACCTAAGTCGAAGAGAAACAAAAAAAAAACGTTATGAAAAGAGAAAATTCCGAAGTGGACAGAACACAAGAGCACGCACGTGCTAGGAAGTCTGTACACACTGAAGGATCGAGCTAAAGTTAATCCTTTCCCGGAATTGTCAGCCAGATGGTGCTTTGGGGCACGAAACCCCACTGTTTTCCCCCTCCTCTTCTTCCCTCTTCCTCCATTGCTGTTTTCTTTCTTTTTGGGTAGCATTCGTTCGAGTGTCAAGTCACCGGAGAATCGAGCCTACATACGCACTAACGCTTAGCAGCAGGTCGGTTCGGCGCTCACTAAGTCCGTGTACACAGACTTATTCAGTACAATAGTGGCACACAGCAATGTACGAACTGTCGAGATGAACTAACCATTGTTTCCGCTCTGCCGTAAGCGCCTTCGTTCTCACCATCATCATCGTACTTTATGATGAAATCAAAACAAACGCTAGCCAAGAGTATATCAAGAAGACAAAAACATTGGGACCCGTACGGGCCCCAAAACGTCAAGTTCTTCTCTTTCTATTTGTATTTCGAATTCTTCTCACTTGTCTTTCAAGCGATACCTTTTGGTTGTCTTGATGCAGCATTTTTTCGCGGAAAACAACGGGGTCTCGACATATGCAACACGAGCGCCTGTTGGCCTACATTTTCTGCCGGAGGTGCACCACAGTAGCAGCGCCAAGGTGCGACGCCACTGCATGAAAGGCTATGTCGCGCAGCCTAATTGTCTGAGTTGTCGGGCACAACTCCAACGAGTGCCACACGACTCACTAAGAGATATATCAGCCATATAAACTCTGATTGCTTCATAGGCGCCTTCGTGAGGATTGTTGTGACATTCGAGCAAAGGTGATGCCACGCAATAGCTTCTAATCTTTCCGGGCACGCGAACAAGCGGCGTGCACCTATGGAAAATCTATTCGCTGCTCATCTATTGCGAAGGGTGAGGTGAAAATGCCCTTTCGATTTACGTCATAACTTCGTGGCATGGTCACGCGGTGTTGCGCAGTGAGGCAACGCCTCTGTGTCGGGAAGGACGAACACAAGACCCTTCTTCTCCAAGCCACAGGCGCTTCATGGGCTGGGGTGATCGTAAAGACACCCAATGCCATTGAAACGTCCAGACTGAAGGGTCTTTTGCCTTCCTGAAGCCCTAAATATTCCACTTTCTAGTTAGCAGACAGCGTTGTTAAGCTGTACTTTAGTAACGCCCAGGAAATCACAAACACAGACGAATCATATCGACAGGAAGAGGAAGTCCTTTTACACACCGAAGTTGTATCGCCTCTGCGTTTTAAATCCTTAAACATTAAAGGAACGTGGACGCACGCACACACAAGCGCTACCAAACAACTGCCTTGGCAATTCTCGAAAGACCAAAGCTGCACCTCTTCTCGGCGCATAAGTACACATGCAAACCGCCCATAAAAGAACCCGAAAAGAAAAACGAAGCCAGCGTCATCCCTCCTTTGTGCGGCAGCACTGGCTCATCGCCGCGGGCAAGCTCATTTCGGTCAGCTGTATTTTCCGATTGATGTCAGCGCAACGGCAAAGGGTTCGCCGCGGGGAGAAAGCGACGTGCGCCGAATACACAATTAGGCGGCAAGCGAGCGTCCAGAATAGACGCTGCGGGGGTGAAACTCGATACATGCGGCTGCTTTTTTAGCTGCACGTGCGACGGAAAAAAAATTGACTGCTCACGGCCAGATGACTTCCTCGTAGTTGCGTAAGAATGGACTGAATAGACTCAGGTTGTATCAACTTATGCGCACTTTAATCAGAAGAATGCGTAATCCAACTGGTTGCCTGATTTGAAAAACCCTGCACATAGCGACTGTAGCGATGCTCATACCGCATAGGCAACGCACGTGCCAAACATAACGGGCTAAGGCTATTCAACAAATAAAAATGCTTCTTCTTTCTCCTTCTGTGCCATCGAATGGAAATCAGACTTGCTTCCGGCCTAGATT
Source organism: Dermacentor variabilis (assembly GCF_050947875.1). NCBI lineage: Eukaryota > Metazoa > Arthropoda > Arachnida > Ixodida > Ixodidae > Dermacentor > Dermacentor variabilis. The sequence continues at coordinate 27,021,174 of NW_027460280.1, forward strand.
GGTCGACGTACGGAAATATTCAGCGGTGCCTTGCCGCTTATAGATTTCCTAAGCATCAAAACTTGTCTCCGCCTCGCTGATGTTCCGCCGGCATGCGGAGGACAGGTAAGCGCCATCAAGCGCGTGCAATTGGAATTACGCGATCAAGTGCTGTTGTGCCACAACTGTTAAATAGTCTTGCCAGTTGCATGCACGCAACACCACCCATGACACCTGCACCTGCAGAATACTGCAAATACCACAACACGTCTCACACAGCGCCCATTGTCGCGGATAATTACACTGATACACATGCTACCGTCGCTAAAATGGAATTGTTCAGAAACTGTCGACGAAGATTGTCAATGTAAACGAATACCCGAACGCTTTCCGAAAGCGATTCGCTTTACTAGACGAACTTTTCTGCACCTCGCATCCTTTCTAAACTCGCGACTTCGTGTCCACTGTGGGCGTGCTCGCGACACACGCCGCGTCTTTTCTGTTGCATACTTCCAGTTGGTGATGTCCGCCCATAGTGCTATAAAGAAATGCGCCAACGATGATGCGATCGAACCCCTGCATTTCAGCACAGCATTCGATGCTCTAATTAGCCATTAGGCAACGATCGCACGCATGCTTCTGCCGCGCCATACAGTGCTTTGTCTGGCGCGTGCGTCCCGTGAGTTTCTCGCATGCTTGCCTCGTTACAGTTAGCGCTTTGAGATGCTGTGTTATGCTGCCCTCCATCGGCCCTATAAAATGCTTAGGCGGGCGAAAACTGGTCTGATGAGCCGATGAAAGCTATACGACTAAATAGTGCTCGGCAGATACAGGGCATAGTAACGTCACTGATCTGTATTTCCATTCGATCTCGCTCTCTTTTCGTGAATCGTGTCCTCTGCATCTCCCTTTCACTATAACACACAGATAAAGCGGCAGCAAATAGTGCCGGTTTGGCAGCTGTGGCTTATATAGGCATCGCGCATGCTTGTTCTTAAAACATTGCATGTAAATTGTCGTGAGGTCAATTATAAACAGCCGTCCTCGCATTCAGATATGGGCAGAAGTCACTTCACATCAGCGACTTGGATTTAAGTGCGCAATGACAATGTGCCCACCGCGGCCAGGAAAGCAACAGTCACGTGGCAGGCAAAAACGAATGCAACATACTTCGCGTTAAAGTTTACTTCTTGCTTAAAAGCTACAACTGACCTACAAAAGACATAATTGTGGAGAGCTCTGGGCTATGGTCGGGCACCAGGGCCGATCTAACGCGTCCGAAAGTGTCAGCGCACGGGAGTTTTCATTGTCCTTCATCTCGCATTCCGTCATTATAGGACTCATCAATTGACAGCCCCCTCACGCATCTCTCTCGCACGCTCGAGAGAACTGTCAAGAAAATTCTACCGCAACTTTTCAGGGGCCACATGGCAAACACCAGCGCGCACGAAACAGTCGATTCAGCAGAAGCAACTTGGAACGAAGCATCAACGAAGGAGGACGGCGTCTCTCTGTTATCATTTCCTTGATAGTGAGCATTTCGCAATGGGCATGAAAACAACAAACGTGCGTGCGCACGCCTACGCGTTTCATTCTCCCCGACGTGTGACATCCATATCAGATCCGGGAAGATGAGCAACCGAGCATTCGCATGTGATATGGTAGCCTCCACGCACCCGAATCAGAAATGTCAAGTGTCGTTGGACATTGCCGTTGAAAAACACGGAAACCTTCTTGCGAGACAAAAAAAAAAAAGAAAGTAAAAGAAAGATTAATAAAGAAGCTTCGAAAGTCACTTAACCGCGGACAGACAGTAAACATTTTTTTTAGTCCCTATAACTTCAGTCCAGGTGTAGACATTGTTGCAAGGAAAATAAGTGGGGGAAAAACCACGTGCAACGTAATAGGGAACTGATTTACGGGCATTGTTAAGCGACCAAGTCTGCCATAATCACGCGACTATCGCGGGTTCGTGAGGTTGTTTAAAGTGCAGGACACTGCAGCTATGCGGGAAGCCTACCTCTTCGTCTACATTGTAGCAACATTGCGCCGTCGTTTTAAGAAAGCATCACAAATACAACGTGCATGCGCAGCTGCAAGTGCTTGTCGAATAAAAACACGTAGACATAACATTTGTACGCACGACAACAATTATAAATGAGTTTGACGCCAGAAGAGTGTTGGATGGGCTGTTGTCATTGCCTAATATGCTTTGACTCTGGAAACGTGGCCCCGCAGCACATAGCTAACGCCGCGAGGCTCTTCGAGAGAGAGAGAGAGAAAAAAAAAAACGTTCTCATCACCTCGTTTAGCTCAGTAAACGGCACTGCAGTAACGTAAGTGGAACTACGCGAGCGTCTCCGTATTAAAAAATCAACAAGATAGCACAATAAAACTAAAAATTTGGCGACAGTATTGGAAGTCCGTCTATAACCGGATTACCTCGCGATGGCAGAACAGGCAGTGACGTCACAAAGCATTGCCTTTTGAGGCGGTCAAGTTCCACGAGCGCGTTACGTGTGACGGCTCCGACACGCGGCACAGCTGCACATATAGATATGACCTCGAAAGCTATTCACACGCGAACACACTCGCCACACACACCACTGCTGCCCTCTTACGCTATAGCCACAGGGAAGGGAGTCTGAAGAGACAAGCGCGGGCGAGGACAAGAAAGAAACAGGCGCACGGATGCTCGGCGACGACGTCGTTGAAGCCGACTTACTGCTGGAAGTCGTTCGCACGAATCACGCGCACGTTGGCGACGAGCTGCGCGGCGGAGCTCGGTGGAGCTAGGCTCCCGGCGCCTGCGGTCGAGCGAACTCCGCCGGCGGCGCCGAAGCGGCTCCGTCCTTACCGATGACCGCGCGCAGGAGGACCGGTGGGCCGGCCAGGCTCAGGCGTCCGAAGCGCGGCATGCTGCGCTGTGGGGCGGCCGCCGCCGGAGACCAGAGGTCGTGGCCCGTGCCATGGGCCGGCCGTTTATATACCGTCCGGGCACCACAACTCGCCGTTGTTCTGGCTGGCTTGGTCGCGAGTAGACAAGTGGCAGCCGGACGCCTTCGCCGCGCCGGCTCTCCCGCTGACGTCAGGCTGGGAGAGGAGGGGGCGCGCATCCCCCACCTGCGCCCACCTGCCCCCCCTCGCTTCTGGGAAGGCGCCTCAGAGGAGCTTCCGGCGGCAACCTCCTCGTCGCGAGAGGTGTTGCGGGAAATTACGCGGATTGCTGGCCAACTGAAGATTTAGAGCACGTGACCGTAACAACGACCTCTCTGTGTGTCACGAGCCAGGCGGGGAGCGCTTTCGGCCCGCGTTTGACGGCTTTGCATTCCCTCTCGTCAATTCTCGTTGACGTTGCTATTCAGCTTTGCGGGTTGTTCGAGGGGAGCAGCAGATGTGACACACGAACGAGTAAAGGAACGTGGTGCGATTTCTGCTCTTATCTGCACACTGATTTCACACCCTTAGATGTGACATCATGCTAACTTGTTTCTGCATGTTTGACGTGTCACTTTATTTATTTATTTATTTATTTATTTATTTATTCATTCATTTATTTATTGCATGAAATACTTGTAGTTAGTGCGCAATTTTTCACTCTATTAATTTTTGCTTTAATTTCTAATAGCGAGTACGCTGCGCCATGTTGTCAAATGACTGGAAAATAAGCAATAGATTTGTTATTTCCTTATTCGCTGATTAAATATAGTAAAAACCCGAACAATGTTTGCAGGTTAACTTTCATTGGTGTGCGAAACGCATTTTGTTGTTGGTTTATGAGATTAAGCGGTTTAAAGGGGTGCTGACGCGACATTTTCGAATCTCCTTTGTTTTTTTTGCTTTACTTGGAGGTCCGGTACTATTACCACCCCTTCCCTCCCCCCCCCCTCTAAAAAAAATAAATATACTGTCAAGCTTATGGTGCCCTAAATTGTTTAATACAATAACTTTTCTGCGACTAGTTTTGGTTTCACTTCTAGTGTGTTGCGGCGTCATCACACAGTATCCAGTCACGTGTTAGCAGGATATTGCCAGGTTTTGACACTCCTTCCGGCCCACTCTGTCGTCCGCTATGCTGCTACATAGGCCTACACAACGGATAGCAGCATACGAGGTGACCAAGCCAACCCGAGCAGGTGTCAAAACGTCGCAATGACCTGTTACCTGCTCCCACGTGACCAGATGCTGCGTGACGACGTCACAAGACAGTATCCTCCTGGGAAACGAAACCAAAACCTGCTGTTGAAAAATAATTATATGAAATTATTTACAATGATCTGAGGCTTGTCATTATTTTTACTAGGGTTGAGAAGCCTAGGGCCTTCATTTCGCGCAAGATAATTGTCGAAAATATCATGTCAGTACCCCTTTAACGTCATCATTGTAGATGCTCCCCTGTTTCTTCATTTATTATTATAATTACGCTGTGAAGGGTGTACAGTTTTACCCTTTATCGTTATTTAATGTTTATTAACGTTCGAGAAAAGTTTAACGGTGCTTCCTATTCTACTACGTTACTCCGCGAGTTAGCCTCACAGCCTTCAAATAAATAACGTCAAACTACAGCTACTCTGCGCTCAGGAACTTCTCGCGAATAGCGTCAATGGAGCTGCATGCTCGCAGTTCTGCGAGACACTAGCTCGATGCGCTTAAGGGTGCACATGTCGGCGCCACTGCAGTTGGGTGCGCCACGCTAACTGGGCTCGTATCCGCAGCTCCACCTGCAGCAAGCAGCGCACGCGTGGGAAACGAGGCACACGTGTATAAAGACGCGCCATTGGGGCCCATACGCAATGCACACGGACACCACTCGAGCGAAGTGTGAACACGGACTGCTTTGTCTGCGTGGTATCTTCAGATATTTGTGTTTGTGCATGGTCGCATGGATTTGTTATGTGGAACTTGTGCGGCCACCGCCGAGGAGGCCCACTGAAACAAGTCCGAACATATAAAGGGCGAATCCGTTTTCAGCGATTCGCGAGCAAGAAAGTTTCCCGCTGGGCTCCTAGAAGCCGAGCACAACGAGGGAGATGCCGTGATTGGCTCGATTCGCTCTTGAGTCATAAGAAGTGAGCACTGTAACGAAGGAGCAAGAAGGAGCGAAATTATCCGAGATCGCGCTCACTTCTCGCGATTGGTTTTCTGGGACAGACGCGCTCCGTGGTTAACGCACCAACTGTATGCCTCGTGCGTGTAATTCCGCCGGGGTGCCACCGCGTTTTCGTGTCTTGGGTGGCCCTCAGCGCGCGTCGATTTCCACGTCGTGGTTGCGGCGTGCATGGCAAGAAGGCCCTTTCCTCAGCTGCTTAACGAAGGGCAGAACCCCGAATGAGTAAGCTCCTTACTTGGATTGCTGCATTCTGCGTTGTGTGCGCGTTTCCGCGGCAGTTTGATAGCGCGATTGCAATGATCGAGAAACAAAACTACAAAATAAAACAAAGTGGCCCAACTACCCGCGATGCCACAGTTCGTGTGCTATGTCTTTCTCCGGCCATGACTGGTGGCATCAAAAACCCTCGAGGAACGATTGCCTTAATTTATTTGTTTTCTTGGGTAAGGTGACTCTGCCTAGAATGCATCGAGCCTGTTTGATATTGACACGTAACAATATGGCGAAGAAGGACCATGCATACAGAGCTTTCCTGAATCAATAAATGGAACAGGTCGGTCATGAACGCAGAGCGTATACTTCAGTGATTCCACTCGGTGTAAACGATTCAGTTCGAAAACGCCACCACATCCACCTCCTCTCGTGGCACCCTAATGCACTTGTACGCTTCAGTTTCTAAATATGCAAATAGCAAATCCCTGTGATCAATAAGCAATTTTTCAGCTTTTTTAAACATTTTGAATAACGAGCACGTTCTCCCATTCTGTCAAAAAAAGAAAAAGAAACGATGCAAGACAAGCAATCCATTTGTCATTCTCAGTATTTCCGTTATGTGCTATTTCCATCACTTATCGCAAAAAAAAAAGAAGCAAAAGCCAATCTGCCTGGCAATGGTCAGCGGACCTTTAGTTCCTTGCGGTAGGGTGTATGGAGCACCCTACCAAAGACATTTATTTCTTTCTGTCTACTTACTTCCGATGCAGCAGTGCAGTGTTTCCTCTTCGTGTAATTGCGAGAATATAAGGCAGGTTTTTCTGTTAAGGTCCTAATGAATTGGAGAGATTGTGTCTCCTTGTCTGACCTCTTTATTTATAGGTATCTTCCTACTTTTCTTGTAGAGAACGAAAGTAGCTTTGGAACCTTTGTGGATATTTCCCAAGATATTTATGTAAGCCTCTTGCACTCCTTGAGTACCTAATGCCTCTGTGACAGCTGGTATATCTACTGAATCAAATGCATTTTCGTAATCTGTGAAGGCCATATAGAGAGGCTGATTGTATTCTGCAGATTTTGGTATTACCTGATTGATTACCCATGGATGTGATCCATTGTACAATATCCCTTCCTGAAGCCAGCCTGTTACTTGTCTGAGGGCTCCACCTTCGCCGGGATACGTCCTTTGTGAAAATAAAGTTTTTCGTTCGTTCGTTCATTCATTCATTCATTCATTCATTCATTCATTCATTCATTCATTCATTCCCTTGGTAGATTAAAGTCAAGTGTTGCCCTTATTCTATTTGAAATTATCTTGGTTAATATTTGATACAATGCTGTGGGAGTAAGCTAATGGGCCTATAAATTTTCAATTCTTTAACGTCTACCTTTTTTTGGATAAGTATAATGTTTGCATTCTTACAGTTCTCTGGGACCCTTGAAGTTCGCATAACTCACTATATAAGTCTTTGCGTCGACTAACCGGGAGAAGAGATGCGTATCCTGAAACGCCTGGATAACCGCGACAAGCGCTACTTAGTTGGCGTTTTCCAAAAGAAACGCAGGCTATTTAGCGCCAAACACTTGCTGCAAAATGGAGAGGCTCGCCTGGACAACCAGCTATGGCGGTCGTTGTTGTTCAACGTTGCAATGCTGCTGAGCACGAGGCAGCGCGTTCGGTTCCCAACCGCATTTCAACGAGGGTGCAACACAGAACGCTGTCCAGCTCTCGGGGCACTCCTGGTGATCATATTTATTCTGGATTCCTCTAAGCGGCGTCTCTCGTAGGGTCTGCGTTGTTATTGAAACTTAAACCCACTCAATATATCAAAGCTGTTATTTTCTAACTTGAAATAACGTCCCTCTGTTAACAGAATGCGCCAATGACAATCAAGGAGGATGGAAGAAGTGTTGTACCTTCTTGGCCTCGACGCCCTCATGGCACGAGGCGCTGAGTAACAAACAACCCTTTGAAATTTCAAAGCCCTTGTCAGCAGCTTTGCCTTCATAATATATGTCAGTAGTCGATACGAGCAAGCGGTACACAATGGTAGTTGACATCGCAAGTGAGAGCAAACAAAACACACACACACACACACACACACACACACACACACACACACACACACACACACACACACACACACACAAAAGAAAAAAAAATGGATGGGGGACAAACGATTGTGCATTTCTTTCGTGTTGTGTTGTTGTGCCAAGTATGGGCCAATTAAGCCCTCAGCAAGTCCTGTTAAGTACAATATTGATCTCTTAGTAGCGCTTTCAATCGAGAATGTGGCCACATTGCAGCATGCCGAATGTCACGAGCTGCCGGTAATCACTCTCCTCACGGCCCCTTAACCTTCCAATTTTTGTTTATAATTATCTTTTTCCTGAGCTTTTCGCAATCTTTTAATGAGCTCATGAATGATGAAATAAAAATAAATGAACAACCTTAACGCTGAGTTCTTGCAACGGCTGAGGGTACATTCTGCATGACGAACAAAGATGCGCCAAATGAGTGCCGCTTACCACAAACATGAAGGCTGATATAAAGCTTCAACAAGAGAGAAGGCTCAACAGGACTCTCGCCAATGATGTGGTTGAGCCCCGCTACGTACCGCATACGTGGGTGAGGTTACACTGGCGTGCTGTCTTCTATAAGGCTTCCTTACTGAAGTAAGAACCATAAACCGATACCGAAGTGTTCGGCAGCGGGCTAACAGTCAACTTCAACAGCTCGCCGAGCGCGGTCTCGCTCGCTTCATGCTCGCCCGACGGCGAGCGTTAACACTCGCGTCCCTCATGGACTTCTGTTAAGGGGGCGATGACTGTTGCGCTGTTCGCAAATTCAGTTTGTATGAGCCGCACGCAAGTATGAGCGTGCGGCATGGCGTGCGGCGTCGGTGGGGTGGTTCCGTTTAGTACACTTTAGTTTCGTTTTTGCTATGGAAGCCGCAACTTCTTTTCCTGGATGAGTATTTGCTTTTGCAGAAGAATAAACTACTGTTGAGTGTGCATGTATATAAGCAGCTGGCGCAATTTGTAGCGATGAAGAGGTTGACGACGGCGGCGATCAAGTGGTGCCTTATGTTGAAGCGGCGGCCTTCTCCCGACCTGGATTGCGTGCAGCTTCTCCTTTCAAACGAATTGTGTAAACGGAAGAAAAAAATGTATGAAGCTCCTAAGCCGCAAACGCTGGTGGGTAAGCCCTAAACATTGCTAGTGCTGACGCGCGACATTGCTCCACAGCGCTACCAACGCGCGGTAAAACACACATTGCCCCTCCCACATCGCGCCGATCGCTGCGATTGAGCGACGGCGCGACCAATTTGTTGGAATCCAGTTGCGGAGAGCCCACGACGTCGCGGCGGTCGCTGAGCGACGGAATTCGCTGTGTCGCTGACTGAAAATCGCGCCATGTGAAAAAGCCTTTAGTGCCTTACAAATAGTTATAGAGGCCGACAAATATGTAATCATTCTGGCAACCTTAGGCGCACAGAAATATTCGACAAGAGGCTTTTACAGGGAGATGTATGAAACTCTCCTGTCGAATATTTCTATTTCTTATCGTTGAGGTTTGGAGGGGCATTCATGGTAACTTCTCCCATATGTGACGGGATCCAGTTGAGGTATTTGGGTGTAATTTTGCCGTTCTTAATGTCTTCTGCTCTGCGGTTCAGGATTTTGGCTGCCTCGGTGGAGACCCAGCCCTCTGTGAAATTCCTAATAGCCGTCTTGGAGTCGCTGATTATTGTTCGATATTGTTGCCGACCGTTGATTACAGCCAATGCGATTGCCGTTTCTTCCGCTGCCTCCGACGATCTGGTCCTTACGGAGCCCGCAGTCACGGTCTTTCCTTTCGTGCATACGACCGCCATGGCGAAGAGGGAGTTACGTTTGTCAGCGGTGACACCACCATTGTCGTCCCGGTTTCGGGGTCACCGCGCGGCGTCTACGAAGAGCACCCCCTCCCGCGCGCCGTGGTTTTTGAGAATCGTTTTCGTGCGGCATTTTCTTCTCTCGACATTGTGCACGGGGTGCATGTTCTTCGGAATATTTTCCGTGTTAATTGCGGCTCGGACGTCTGGGTGAATCTGCATCTTGGGGCCGTTCATTCCGTGGTAGTTTATGCCGATCTTTTCCATGATTTATCTGCCCGCCTTGGTTCCGGAGAGTCTTTCGAGTTGCGCTATCCTCTGTGCTTCCGCGATTTCCTCCAGCGTGTTATGTACCCCGAGTTGTAGTAACTTTTAGTTTCTTGTGTATTGAGGGAGACCCAGTGCTGTTCTGTACGCTTTTCTAATGAGCACGTCGATCTTGTCTTTCTCAGCCTTGTTCCAGTGGACGAACGCCGCCACGTACGCGACGTGGCTGATCGCGAAGACCTGAACGAGCCGTACGACGTTTCTTTCTTTAATACCGCTTCATCTCGTGGTCTGTGCAACGCATTAACTCGAACAATAGAAAGGGAAATGCACAGCGCTGACTCCTGTCCCGTGTGATTCCTTTTCTGCTGCCGTCGCTCTTTACGCGAGCGCTGCACAAGACGCAAGACAAATACGTGCCATACTCGCTCCCTTTTGGTTCCAAATAAATACGCATCAATTCTTTAATACTCACCGCACCGAACTAACTTCGTGCTGCGCTTCAGGTTGGTTTTACCAGCCATCTAACAGAATTCAGAAAGCTGGCGACACTGCGGTTAAGTTATCGTTGTGATTAAGGTGCAGGGACCTAGTACCCTCCGCTGCTCGTCTTGTTTTCCGGTGGGGATTGACAGCAAGAACTGCCCGCTTTCCTTGAAACATGGTGCACGAATTTCCCATCTAGCCTTCTGTACTGGGCGTCGTGGGCTGCCGATTCGCATACACGACCGCTTCCGTATAAAAACTTGCATAAAACAATTACTCCAGCATATACGCTGCACGTCTCAAATGACGGGCTGGCTGGCGCATACGGATGGTAACAGCGAAAAGGCGACCTTAAATTTTCATATTATAAATAAGGCGACATTATTACTTTGATCCAAGTTTTATGCTAAATGTGCTTTCTATACGTTCGCAACAAAAAAAGAAAGAAATGACTCTTCGAATAATCCAGTGCAAGGACGAGGATGATCCTAGCGGCCAGAGGCGATTTTTAAAGATGCCATAAAACATCAAAATAATCACCCTGTATATTGCCCTCTAGTTCTACATTTCTGCAGGAAACACTCCTATTTTGCGTGATATAAGCGTTAACTATGATTGAACGGGGAACTGACATTCTACTTGGTCTGTTTAGGTACTTCAATTGGGCTTTTTGGGCGCGTTTCGTATGCATTCTGCCTACTTTGTTGGCATTGCTGTTGTGCCACTCAGCTAATCCAGCCTAACATAACAGTTTCCAGAAATGCAAGTTGACGCTACTAATTTTGAAATCTTAATGAATTCCGGCGATACAGAAAAGCGAAATTTAACAGCCGAAGAGCGCAATAGCCAACGCCCTTAGTACACGCCCATGGATGACGCGAGCTGCGGGTCGTGGCCGTAGGTCCGTCTCGGCCACTGGAGGTCGTGGGTTCAAAACCACCTCGCCGCCGGTTACCCACCGGTTATCCAAGTGGGTACAGGCGTCCCCCGGCCTGATACTCGGCTTTCTTTAGGGGTGCATTGTCATTGTCAATTAAAAGCACGAATAACTTCCCCTATGCTTTCTTTGGCTTCATTATCGGTTGTCTTATCTTTAGAGTGTTCACCAGGTTGCATGAACTGAGCCCCTTGCTCCAACTCCGACCTCCACCCAAGCTTCAGCGACGTAAGGCATCGCTTCTATACCGGCTGTGGTTGGGAGTGGCTTTCACCAAGGCGTACACTACTTTGATTCCAATGACCGACAGTGCTGCAGGCGACGTCTGCGGCGTGGAAGAGAACATCGAACATTTATTGTGCCACTGTCATCAATTTCAGTCAGAAAGACAAAAATCATCTATCGCATTGCCACGACTGGATGATCGGCCGTTCTCCGTGCAGATGCTGCTTGAAGACTGTTTCCATCGCTCGTCGGCCCACAAAGCTATGATGGCACTTTTGTCTTTCTTAAGGGGACTGTCCTATGTGAACGCCTTTGACTCGCTCAGGCCCTCCGCGTGCGTGCGCGAGCTCACAGCGGCTTTCCTCCCCCTTCCCTCCCTCTCTTCATCTGATCTTTCTATTCCCTCTTTCCCGTCCCCCCAGAGTAGGGTAGCCAACCAGGCGCATTTCTGGTTAACATTCCTGTCTTCTCTCTTCACCTCCTCCTCTTCTTCCTCCTCCTCCATTATCGGTTGGCTTCTAATGGAATTATTATTAACAGAATCAGGCCCCTCGGTTTCCCTTCATCTCATTCATGCCATGTATCGAAGCATATTAACATACATATAGCAAGTATTGCATCAGATATAATTATTCCTCTTGTATGTGTATTTCAAACACTTATCGCCTCAGCATCTTGTATAAGTATCATAATACATCTGGAAAGTATCGTTGCCCAGTCCTGGCGATAGGGCATCACGAAAACATTTTTTTGTTCCTGCCGAGCTAGTATGGGTTGGAGCAAATACGTCATCTATTATACAGTCATAAACGCCATCTCGCCATTATCCTACAGAAGCAAGAAATAGAACCAGTGTATACCACCAGTACTAAGCTATGTAACGGAACCTAACAAAATAAAAGAGATCGAGATGCTAAGGACCTCACAATAATCGATAGAACGGAGAATAACAGTTGTGAAGTTATGAAAGGGAACATGGAGTAGAAGTGAAATTGGGTAGGTAATGTGCAGATGACCAGTAGTCAATTAGTAATAAAACGGATGCCAAGGGGAACAATGTAGTCAAGTGCCGTATAAGATAAGGTACAGGGTGTAGTCGGCTGGCGGAAGACGAGGATAATTCGCCGGAAGGAGTTTTCGGGCTGCAGTGCGCATAAGCGATGATTTTGATGGTGCTGATTTGATCTCGACCGGTTCTAGAACTAAGTTACGTCTACCCTGAAGCCGCATTTTCGAGAGCAGTCAGTTGAGTATGTTTAGGTGGAAATCTGTTGTTTCCTCAGAGGTGCTTACCTCACATTAGGGATTCCCCTTGAGGAACCATTTGTTCTAGCGCGCTTGACAGGTAAAGAGAAAGAAAGGGGGCGTACGGTTAAATCTCGGTTACAAAAGCCTCCACTTAACGGTTTGCATGCAACTCGCAATTCCAAGAAAAAGCAATTGCTTCGCAGTCACACTCCCCTTGCCACTTGGCCGCTATTTATGCTTCCCTCTTCAACCCACCACCGACCGTCATAGGTAAAGGAAACCAAATGTAAAACGTAATCAAGAAGAATTCACCGGCGCCGCGGATATGCACTCGCGTATCGTTCATGAACAACGGCAGGCTCCACCGTTTTAGCTGCAGCCGAATTTTCACACAAGAAATAGGCGAGGAGTGGGTGTGGCAGCGGGGCTTTTTTTTTTTTTTCTCTCTTCTTTTTCTTGCAGACGTCGAACGTAATAGCGCGCGCCTACAATATAAATGGTCAACCTATAGGGGCTCTCAGGTTAAGAAAAGATAACTAGTTCCCAACATTAGAAAAATGCGCAATGCTGCTTTCTTTCTCTAAGCGGCGGCACCGCTTTGTTGCTGGGCACGAGGTAGCGAGTTGCTTTTCCGGCCGCATTCCGGTTGAAACGGAACTGCCAGACGCGCCTAGGTGGTGCATTTGTTCAGTATGCAAGGAACAAATAATTTTGATGCGGTTTCATAATCAGTGCTGCCTTATGCATCTCATATTTAGGGAGCTTCTGAGGCTTTTCCTTCTCTTGGTGATGTACAGGGTCCATTATGAAAGTAATGCACATTTTCCGGGAAAAAATAGATTTATTGACCGGACCTGTACAAATGGTTCAAATTCTTCAAAATACACTCCCCCTTCCATCAATACACTTGCGGAGACATGTCTGCCCCGCCTGGAAGACACCCTGAGAGTCCTCGACGAGAATGTCTCTCAGGAACGCTGTAACGTGCTTTTGGATTTTCTTCACGGTCTCCCAGTGCGTTCATTTCAGCGCTCTCTTCAGTCGAAGAAACACACACAAAAAAAGTCGCACGGAGCCAAATCGGGACTGTAAGGGGGTGTGTGACCACCGGTGTGTTGCTCCGGGCCAGTCAGTTGGTAACGATGAAGGACGTGTGGCTGGGGGCATTGTCATGGTGGAGCTTGACCGTGTCTCTGATGTCAGCCCTCAGCGCGCGACCCGACGTTTCAGTCTCTTGAGCACCTCTAGGTCAAAGGATGACTCTCCCTGCGGTAAAAACTCAAAATGGACGATTCCTTGGGCGTCAAAGAAGACACTGAACATCGTTTCGATGCGAGACTTGCTCATTCGCGTTTCTTGTGGCGGGGGGAATGATTTTGGTGTGCCACTCGCCGCTCTGCCTTTTCGATTCTGGGTCCTACTCGAACATCCAGGATTCGTCTCCGGTTACGACAGAGTTAATAAGGAAGGCTCATTTTGAATAAAATCCAACAATTCTTGACAGCGCAAAACTCGAAGTTCTTTCTGATCTTCCGTCAACACTTCCGGCACAAGCTTCGTGCAGACCTTGCGCATTTAGCAGATCCTCAGTCACTATCCCACTTACCGCAAATGTGCACATGTGTAGGGCAGAACCCTCGCCACATTTCCCTGCCGGTTTTACTGCGCCGCCGTGGATAGCCGCATCATAATAAAATCATGCGCATTACTTTTATAATGGACCCTGTAAGTTATCGTACAAAACCTGCAATGTCTCTTACCAGAAATTTAGGAAGTAGCGACTGCCACGAAAACTTGCAGAATATTCCTTGCGGCAGTCATATCATGAAATTGAGGTCACGGCAAAACAGCTGTGGCATGACCAAGTCCAAATTTTGGTAGCACTTTCATGAATGTAATGATGTGCAACTGCAGTTAATAAAGTGCAAAAGCGTCCATTGCTGTCAAATATCAAATCTAAAATGTTAGTTCAGCTCTCCCGGCTATGGCCCATCCCGCGTCTACTCTATATTCTTTTCTTTTTCGCTTCAGAAACACTTTCTTTAATATCGTCTGTGAAAGACAAGAGACTTCCGTTTGTCTAGGTGCTTTGTTTTCAGGGCCATACATTACTCTTGTCCAAGAAATCGCAACGTTTATGTCGCCAATCAGTGGTATTTCACTAACTAATATTCTGGCCAACAAAATTTGCGTTACAGCTAGTTTCCGCACACTGCGTCAAAGAGGCTCTCGAGAATCGATTAACCAGCCACATTTCTAGGAAGGAGTAAGCACCTGAAAAGGTAAATTTTGCAAATATTTTAAAGTTTTATTGAAAATAAAAAAGAAGACGTAGTACATTACACGGGGCGTTTCAGCTAAGTAGGGCCAAACTTTAAAAATTCCATGTGTGAATTACGAGAATGCAACCAACTTAGAATTGTTAGCCGCCCTCTTGAACAACTCAACGTATTCTTTACTATGGGCTTGCGTTATTACTTAACAATAAATAGTGAACCAATGTTTAAAGCATTAGCTTAAACGCAAAATCTTCAATGTAGAAGCTGTAGAGCCTATTAAGAACGATCCGAATAATTTCCCTGATGATCGCTGCTGTAGTGTTATTTTTTCCGAGCTTGGAGAAAGCGCGCGAGATTTGAAAAAGTACCACGTCACTACGCGCTTGCGCGCAGCGACATTAGTGCCCCAGACATGCTACCAACGAAGGATGGGAGCTGCACGAAAGCCGTAAGCATAAATATGCCAAAAGATTACAGACGACGGCCACGCCCATCGTCTCGGATACATCGCCATCCGCCGCCGAAATCTCCTCGCCCTTCACGCTGCGTGTCAGCAGCGAAAACACTGACGTAGCTTTCAACAACTGTGGTGCGTTATTCATTGCATATCCCATCGCTTCAACCGACCAGATATCTCGACAAAAGCGGAAGCCAAGATTCGATCCATCTCCTTGGCTCAAGGCCTGTTCGTGCCTTCGGTCTGCGAGCAGCATTGATCATTCGTTCGTGCTGTGTTTGAGGACAGCAGCGTTTGCTGCGCGTGGTAAGGTGGTGCTTTTTTTTTATATCTCGCGTGCTTTGTCTACAGTCCGGAAAAAAATTACAACCATAGAATCTGTCACGATGGAAAAGCTTATTCGGATATTTCTCAATTGCCTCCACAACTTCTATATTGCGTTTGAATCGTATTGCGTTTGAATCAGTAAGCTAAGCCCATAGTAAAAAATACTTTAAGCTTCTCAAGAAAAAAGCGAATAATGCTAAGTTGGTTGGATTCTCGTAACTCACGTGTGGATTTTGTAAAATCTGGCTCGACTTAGCTGAAACAACTTGTCACTGGCGCTTATATATTTGTCATATCTCCGTGAATTTTAACTGTCCAGTGAGCGTCATCTCAAACCACTTGTAAGTATTTACATTAAAGCTTGGTTATGGTGAATTTCTCGCGAATTATTAAGCGCTATATATGTTTTCAGACACGTTATTCAAACGGCAACAATTAACACTGTAATCTGAGAACGCCTCAGGAGCCAATTACCCGCCGTGGTTGCTCAGTGGCTATGGTGTTGGGCTGCTGAGCACGAGGTCGCGGGATCGCATCCCGGCCACGGCGGCCGCATTCCGATGGGGCCGAAATGTGAAAAAAAAGAAAGTGCACTTAGATTTAGGTGCACGTTAAAGAACCCCAGGTGGTCGAAATTTCCGGAGTCCTCCACTACGGCGTGCCTTATAATCAGAAAGTGGTTTTGGCACGTAAAACCCCATAATTTTTTTTTTTGAGGCGTGCTTTGTTTTTAGTGAGACCTTTGCCGAAAGGCAGAGCTCTGGTATTTGTGGTCGTGGTGGTGGTGAGTTGTAGCAGCAGGCGGGTTTAGCCTGGTGATCAAGGCCGCAATTGTTTTGCCCGAGCGATTCTTATAGAATCACTGTGGTGTTTCACCATATGACCATCAGACCAGTTTCTCTTAAGAATGGGATAAGGAGAGGTGAAGTTTCTTTGCGGGCTATAACTGATCCTTCAAGGAACTCAAGCTGTTGCAGGCGCTCATGCGGAAGCATTCGTTTCATGCATGTTTCAGGTTTTCGAGGAGGCCGTCCCTTTCATCTTGAAATTTCGGACACGACCACAGTAAGTGTTCAATGTCTCCGGTCTCGTCGCATGTCGTAAAGTTTCAAAAATTTATTTAAGACTAAGAACTTATAATTACGTGACTGCCTTTCCCATCTTCAGCTATCTTCGGTTATCATATCTCAAAACTACCTATTAAGAGTAAACCATATTCCCTTAACAAATCTCTTAACCCTTTGATTCAGAGAAGGCAAAAAATGTGTAGATCATACAGGCTGAATCCATCTGCAAGACACTTTGGTAAACTGAGAGAGATAACGAATGGCGTGAACGGCGCACCCGTACTAGTGACATCAACCTATTTTGAAACAATCGATACTCGAATGAAAGAAAACGAAAATAAATTTTCTAAATGTAACAAGAAGAATAACATATCGATTCTTGCTCTCAAAAATGGAGACGAAATTTTTAAGGATGCTCAACATAAAAGCGAACTTTTCAACTTGTATTTCAGATCTGTGTTTTCTGGACGCTTTAGATAACCTTTGAATTGTCAAAATATGAATCGTTATTCATGGGTGACTTGGTGATTGAGCAACGTGGCACACAAATTTTGCTTAACGGTTTAGACCGCACAGAGGCTATTGGCCCTGACTGTTTGCATAATGCCTTGCTTAAGTCTTGGTCATATAACGTGTCGCGCTACCTAAAATTATCTTTTAAAATTGCTAAAAAATGGTGTACTTCCAACCGACTGAAAAATAGCATCGGTTGTTTCAGTTCATAAATTAGGTCATCGAAATACTGTTGCAAATTACCGTCCCATCTCTTTAACTTTTATTTCTTGCAAATTGCTGGAACATATCTTATAAAGGTCAATTGTTATTCATATAAACAATAACTCCCTCTTTACTTCGTTTAAGCGTGAGATCAGAAAGCGATTCTCTTGTGTCACACAAT
Organism: Dermacentor variabilis; assembly: GCF_050947875.1. Lineage (NCBI taxonomy): Eukaryota > Metazoa > Arthropoda > Arachnida > Ixodida > Ixodidae > Dermacentor > Dermacentor variabilis. Next base: position 27,038,545 of record NW_027460280.1, read on the forward strand.
TAATCCAACTTACGCATGAACTTTCTGCAGTCCTGGATTATTTTAGTTCCGTCGACTGCCTATTCTTAGGCTTCTGTAAGGCATTGAATTCAGTTCGCCATTGCCTTTTAATACAAAAGTTAGCGTTGTTTCAATATCAACCCCCAAGTCATTTCTTGGATAGAAGAATACCTACGTGACCAAAACATTGCGTACAGGTGGACGGAGTGCAACCTAGAGTTGTGAATGTTACGTCAGGAGTTCCACAACAGTCTGTGATAGGCTGGCTACTTTTCTTACTATATATAAACGATATCAATGAGCATATTCAATGTGGCATGAGAATCTTCGCAGACAACTACTTATTAAGGCGAAATCCTTAGACGGCTCATGGGACGAAAAATCCGATGTCCGGCGTTACGCCGTCCGGGTCCGGCTTTCATGGCACCAAAGTTCACAGGGAGTAGAACACACCACCTTTGGTGGTAATTAAGGCGAAGTTAATTAAAACACTTGAACTGGTCGAACCATCGGCCTTAGGTGGGATTTCAACTGACATTGTGAAGGTCGATAGTCGAACCCGCTACCTTTGGTGTTAATTAAGGCGATGTTAATAAAGACACGGCTAATTAAAATAGAGTTAATTAATGCACTTGAACCCATGACCTTTGATGGGAGTCGAAACGGCGACCTTTAGTGTTAACTGGGCTGAATTTTTTTTATCAAATGTATTTAAGCAGAGGTTGGTTCCTATGTGTGGCGCCGGCTACTCCTCTTCCCTTACATGATAGTTATCGTCGGAAAGTTCTCAACAATCACCAAACTGGACAAATAAACACATGAACGAACATTCACGTACTAGATCTCAGTACTGCAATATAAATGAATGTTCGAATTTAATTATGACACAGTTGAATACAGTTAATTAAGGCACTCCAACCCACTACCTTTGGGTGGAGAAAACAAGTAATAGGAAGCAACAACACATTAGAATGAAAATGTCAAGTAATTTAATGAATGTGACGCGAGCGGGCAGAATTTCACTTTCATCCTCTTTAGCGTATGCTAAAGTGAATGTCAACTGTTTTTATTGAAAACTAAGTTCATTTTAGGACTAACGCAGTTCAGAGCGATTTCACTATAATAAATAGCTAGTGTTTAAATGGGAAACGAATTATAATCTGAACAAGATCGTTTGTATGATATTTTTTAAAAAATATTCAGAGCCATTTCACTCTGTGAAGGTGGATGAACAGCGCAGCTGTGTATATGATGATGAATATGTTGGTAATAAATATGTTGATTGATTGGAAATAGAAGACACGTACCACAATGAATTTCGTTTTCTCGCGATTTTTGTTGTTGTTTTATTAAGTTGCAGATTCCCTGCTTTGTTTTATTTTGAACCTTCTGTTGTTTGCTTTTTTTTTTTGGACCTATTGTTTGGTCACCAAGGTGGCTATCGCATTATGATCGCTATGATTTACGGCCAGTGACACTGGAAAGGCTCTTGGCCAATGTGAGGCCTACAGGACCGATCGCGCGTCGTGGACACACTGATGTTTGTGTAACACTGAGTGCCGAACCTTTCCAAGAGAAACACCACGAAGCACTTTCCGTCTGGCCGAGACACGTCCATGTTGAAATCGCCCACAATTACGATGGGAGTGGAGTAGGTAGGTGTGATCCAAGCAAATGTGCATACGCTTGGCGTTTGCGGGCACGATCTTCGTCCGTATTACGTGCCGCCCGCCATCGCCGCGTACAGTCGCGACCTTTTTGAGCGTGAACACGGGAGCCCGTGTCTTTATGCAGTACCAGCGCCTTTAAGCGGCGCCTCACAATATTTGTGCGCATGCGCCACGAGTGTAGCTTCCCTTCGCGCGCATCACGCCATCGAAGCGTTCGCTTGTCGTCTGCTAGCTCTTCTTTTTTCTCCTCGGTGGCGACCGCATTATGACTGTAGCGAAAATGAGGATGCCTCCAGTTCAAGCAGGGTGTTCCTCATGCTTAGCGTCACTTTAATTACCTGGAAATCGTTACCCAGATTTCTCGTTTCTCCCGGGTTCTTTTGGTCACACAATGCAGAAAACAGACTAATAAACACAAACGTTTGAACTTTTTTGTACTGTTCTCAAAATATTGAGACACTTAGAGAAGTAACAGCTGCAAACTGCAATTATGCTCTGTTTGGTTTTTGTTAATAATTTGCAATATTCCCTTTTGCAGAAACCACTGCTGCCATTGTAGACGGTAGTGAAGACTACACGGCAAGCACAAAGTTATTACTTCTTCTAAGATGATCCCATATTTAGTAAATAGCTGCCCACAGCTCGTCCACAGTCGTCGATAAGATATATGGTGCCGCAACATATGGCTGCTTTTTTGCGCCTCCACTCATTTTCGCAGATGATCACGCCAGCGCCCTTGGCCGGCCAGGAGAGACCCTACGAGTTTCTAGGTGCTCTTGCACAACCTTCGCACTGTGCAGCGGCGCAAGGTGGTGCTGGAACCCACAATCAGCATCTGGGAAAGCGGTGCGTACGCAGGGCAGGAGCACGTTGTCCAATTTTTCGCTACAGCAGCGCTGCGAAGTAAGAGCGCACTCGATGCGTTGTTGAGGCCCGAGTCCGTGCTCTGACGCCGCGCCCCAACCTTCACGCGGGTGCGTCCGCTCGCGTCGACTCGCTGCACATTAGCTGGCTCGTAACTGCATGCAAATCATATCAAGTTCACTCCGCCACGCAAAATAAAGTTCGTTCAGAAAAAGTTTATTATTGTGTCCCTCTTGCTCGCCACACTCGCACGCGTTGGTTTTGACATGTTGAAAAAGTCAACTCGACCGAGAAAATTGCTCGACCTCCGCCACGGAAGTCCACGAGGCGCGCGTTTCGGCGAAGAGCAGTCGTGACGCCTTGATCGACGCAGTGAGGACGGGCTCTTGCGCAGCCACGGAACTTCGCGGTCCAGCACTCCTGAAGCGTCGCCGCATGCTGACAACGGAAGCGTCCACATCCAGTAGCTCCGGCACATCAGTCGCGACCACAAGCGCGCGCCCTCTTCATTCGTCGTTGCCTTTGGTCGACGCCTATGTGGGGCGTAGGAAATGCGGGCTTCCTTGCCGATTGCTTGGATAATCATGCTGATAGTTTTTAGCGGCCTCTGCACCATGGGAACCGATGGATAACTGAGAATATCCCTTGAGCGAAAGTTTGACGACGTCCAACCTCTCTTCTTTAGGAACACAGGCCATGTTGAGGGTCAGCAGCTGCTCTGATCAATGGGGTGATGTGAACGAATATATATATATATATATATATATATATATATATATATATATATATACCTTTCTCGAATACAGGGAGTGTATCTGTTATAATACGCCCACAAGTATAATACGCATGGGTGGCATTCGCCTAGCCAAGGCCAACAATGATCTTGGGAACGTCGGCAAATAATAACATAGTTTCAAGTTTATTCACACATCGCGTGGAACGTAATTGAAAGTTCAACACTGTACCCCTCTTGAAGTCTACGGCCCCTTATCGCGGTACCCGTGTAGCGAACGACACACACGTGCTTGCGTAACGGAATGCGCGCGAAGGTACAGTTCTCACACGCTAGACACAATGCGCATGCGCACTGGTTCTCGGTGCCGCCGCTAAACGGCGCTGGCGTAAGGAAAGCCACGCGCTCCCGTGTTGACGCTCAACAATATCGCGACAGTACGTTACCGCTTCTATTCACCACGATGTTCTTCGTAGTCCTCACCGCACGCGGCCTACCCATTGCACGGGTGGAAGGGAACTGAGATAAGGTTACGTGGTTTGCCCATAGAGTCCGTGACGTCAAACTGCAATCCATACTAAACAGGGTCTATTCCTTTATTACGATATTTTTTATCACAATACGTTTCTACACTTCTCGCGATTAAGAGCAGCTGGGCACACCCGGCGATACTCTTTTGCTTCATGCTTTAGCTCTTTTATCTGTGGGGTGGCCGTCATATATTTTGCCTACGCACACAAACCGCCAGAACTTAGCGTATAACAGCTCCGATGTAAAACGAACCGGATATTATTGAGCGTAAAATTAATACTGTTATTCGGAATGTTTATGAATGTAAGTATCTTGGCGTCGTTTCTGTCCGCTCTTTATCGCGGCGTCGGCATGTTGAGCAGGTAGTACCTAGGACTTCTAATGCTTACAGATCCTATCATCACATAGGCTGGCTTACTTGGAGGTCGATGGCTCTTGCAACACACATTGCAGAAGAGTGAGTTGAACTAATTAACATTTTTAATGATTATCTATCTAATTAAGCGCTTTAAGGAACATGTCCCAGTTGCGGAAAGTAAGTCAGGCAGTAACAAACTAATATCCCAAAATCGTTTATCTTGCACCAGACTAAAAGAAAAAAAAAACATTTCCTCCAACTATGTGGCGAACTGTATTCATACTTCAAAAGGACTTCTTGGGCTAGGCTCAAAATATGTTATCAAGACCCTGTAGTTCTACGTCACACCTTGGCGCTCTGCGCACGCGCTGAGGTTGTATTTTTCTTTCTTTTTTTTAATGTTTCTGAGGTGTGTCATTAAACAGTTAGTAGTTTGGCGCTTCACTGTCTTCTTTGTTCTGTCCCCTTTTCACGAAATGTATTTCGTGCCACAATAAAGTGTACCTAGGATATGTATTGATGTTGTAGGTACCATTTGTAAACACCTCATTTCCGACAGTGTCGATAAGTGGTCACCGAAACATCCTTTTTTTTTTAACTGCATGTGACGGCAGCGCCAGCACCCGTGAATTCTTGGGCTAGGCTTCTCCACACAGTTGGAATGCCATAAGGCATGTCATGCCATTCCCAAGTTCCAGCGTTGTCGATTGGAGTTCGCCTAACCTGAGACAAGCAGAACGGCCACCGAGAAAGGCTTTGACTATATTGTGCAATCGCTTACCCAATCCCATCTCCGAGAGGATATCCAATACGGCCCTGTGCTTGATGCGATCAAAGGCTTTTTCTACATCTAGGCCTAAAAGAGCTCTCGTATGTAGCGGGCTAGCAAGAATAAGGTGATGTTTGATTAAAAGCATTGCATCTTGAGTCGAAAGTCCAGGACGGAAACCGATCAGGTTATGCGGAAGAACATTTCTGTTTTCTACATACTTAGTCAGTCTATTGAGTATGGCATGCTCCATGGTTTCGCCCAGGCATGATGTTAACGATATGGGTCTTAGGTTATCTAAATTGAGTTGCTTGCCTGGTTTGGGAATAAGAATTGTGTTATCAATTCTCCATTCCTTCGGATAATCACCGTTTTTCCAGAGTTCGTTGAAGTAATCTGTTAAATATTTTATAGAATCATCGTCCAAATTTTTCAACAGACTATTGGAAATGCCATCTGGACCGGCAGCAGATCTACTGTTGAGGTCGTACAGGGCTGCGTGAACTTCGCTTTCTGTGAAGTCTTGATCCATGGGCTCACAGTCTTCCCCTGTATATTCAGGCGGGTCTGTACTCTCATTGCTATCCTTAAGTAGTAAATACTTAGCTACGAGTCGATCCAAAATGGCCTCCTCCGTTGCGTCCTGACTCTCACGATGGACGAGTCGTGCTACTGCTGTTCTCCTATTAGATTTCGTGTCGTTCTCATGAAGTAAATGTCTAAGTAAGTTCCAATTTCCACCACGTCTGATTCGACCATCTATGGAATTACAAAGCTCATCCCATTGTTGTTTCTGTAAATTTCTGGAGAGTTCCTCAATCTTCCTATTCAATAATGCTACGCGCTTCCTGAGTCTCCTGTTCAGCCGTTGCGTTTTCCATCCCTTTAACATAGATTGTTTGGCTTCAATCAAGTGCGCCAGCCTACTGTCCATGATTTCGATCTCCTCCACTGTGGTAATATCCTTCATTGCCGCCTTTAGATCTTCCTTGAGCTGAGTGGTCCATATTGTTCTTCCGAATAATACTAGCATGGAGTGAAAAGAAAACACTCCATGCTAGTATTATTCGGAAGAACAATATGCAGCCAATCCTAACGCTGGACATATTATTAGCGAAAGTGACAGGCCGATGGCAAATACCACTTACAAAAGAAAAGCTTTGCGAATTCGACCCCACTTTATCGTAAACATTGTGAGCCTAATCTGGTCTTGGCCATGCCCACGTTCGTTTGCTGCAAATCGTCGTCACTGCGAGGTCGTATTGAACCATTATTCTTCTCCGTGATTCAGAAAAACACGGATGTTATGCCAGGACAGTCGTGTGTTTTCGGCAGCAGTACCCAAGTACAGACGTCGCGGCCATAGCCAGCGGCAATGGTAGCATTGTTGTGGAAGCATTACTCAATCGGCGCTTTGTACCGCAAAGCTCACAGGAATACTGCGACGGTATTCTTCTAGGCAGCAATAAAGCCGGTCTGCCGATGGCAAAGAGCACTTATGAACCAGAAGCTTTCCTAGCGTAGGAGCTTTGTGTAAATACAGTCATGCGATAAGGTAAAGCTATCCCATTCTGATTTTATGCCGTTCTCCTGACGTCAAATTGACGTAATCGTCGACGCAAGCGTGGGCGGGTACCCGCGACGATTTTTGAGCAGCCCAATCAAACGCTCTCCTTTCTTGCTTACAAGAGCTTCCCTTTGTTTTCAAAGCGAATAACGTTGCTCACAGGTTTTCCTTAACTAACCGAAAGATGAGAGGCGAGTACCTTGCAGAGGTGGAGAGGGTCTTTGTGTGGTGGAGCTCGCGGAGCGAAAGAAGTCACCGGGGGAGGAGGGTTGCGTCATCGTGTCGAACGAGCGGTGCTGACATCACGCCGGCGTCACACAGGCGGAGGTAACGTGCCGGCATCTCTTGTTCAGTTGCTCTGGCTCCGCGGTGTCTCCTCGACAACGATCGGGGCAGCGTGCAATGTGGGGCTGAAAATGGCGCTAAAACAGATCAGTTGGCAGAGTGACCTTCGTCTACCTGCCGAAAAGGCTCGAAGAAGCGGAACGTCAGAAATCATTATCGACTGCTGCTGCTAACAAGTACTTCGAGACGCATTTCGTTAATTACTCTTTCGGTGTGGTGTGCGATGTGTAGAATCGTCTGTGGTTACAATCAGACAGTCACTATCTCTTAACAACGGTAATAAGAGTGTTAGTAATTAGTTGGCGCTTGTGCATGTCTTATCCTTTTTGTGTCCGTGGTTTCTGCGCGCTAAAAAGGTTTAGTTACTATCGATAACATATAGGAAGACATATCGGCATAATTGATGGCTCCATCAAAATATTTGCCTCTACTCGTCCGAGAACATTACACAACGAATTCAGGCATAGATCATCAAAGCATAAGCTGAATGTCTTCGGAGTCGTTATTGTACATCCGTCACATTTCAGTGATCGAAGGACATTCACGCATCATTCAGCAGAATGAGAAAGCTATTCGCTTACTTAGATTATAATCTTCAGTGATTTCCGCATTTTTTCTAGAAGAGGCCACATCGCAACTTCATTTTGGACGGAAACGCTTAATAAATGGACAATTGCGGGCTAGTAAAAGCAAAATTGTTTTATAACCTTTCAACGCAAAGGCGGTTCCGAATATATTTCGAAATAATCGCAAATACCCCGATTTCTAAAGCCGTAGCTACTACATATGTTAACTTGATGAAGCGCAGCTTTCCTCGACTTGTTCATTCACTGGCAAAATCACCCCTATAGTGTTGCCGTCCCGACAGTATACTTCACTGCGGCTTAATTCACGGAAGTTTCTCAAACTTCAGGTATTTAGGACAACGCCGTCACCTTGGTGCAATAAGGAGTTGGCGTCGTAAGTAAAGGCTGCTCAGCCGTTCGGGCATACTTTTTCCTCAAATTCCTAGAAATTAAGTGGTATATTTTATGCACACATCTAAACACGTCATTCGCAAGCCACACGTGTTCCCTTCATCTCCGGCCAGCAGCTGCGGTGCTCCTACAAGTACATGACGGCACTCATGGCTCACTTAGTAGCACACAGGTGCCATTCAGTAATTGTAGAAACTCTTCCTTAATTAACAAGTGATCGCGCTTGGCTAATCCGTTGTTGATATGAGAAGAAGATTCTGCGAGCATTTAATGTTTTCTCTCGGCTGCTAGGAGACTGAGGCTGAAAGTGAGCCCTCCTTATACCTTGCATAATTATATCAAATAATAACCACGGACTACGATGGTCTATGCTGGAAAGTTCAGTGCACATGTTATCTTTATAAAACACACGGGTGAGGAGGCAGAATACATGGGGCCACACTTATATTAACCTTCGGCTCACGCAGTTTTATGGAGCGGATCGAGCTTTTCAGCACATGCCAAAACCAATCGGTGCCGCTTATTGCTCGCTTATTTACTTTATTTTTTGCTTGGAATAGTGCCAGTTTCAGTGAGACCAAAGCAGATGGGCATGATATGAGACAGACTTACAAAAAGAAACAAGTAGCCCATGCTATATGATACAGTAAAAGACACAAAAGAAGAGAAATGCTACTTTAAATACAGCAAAACCCACCAATGACGACGTGAAGTGCAATACTTTTGGTTAGTATCACTACATCACTCAATAACAAAGATAATGTTACTAGAATTTATATAAAAATAGCGAATAAATGACCCATGTAAAATTAGAGAAATTATACAGATAACAGCACAGAAGCGGTCACAGTTTGGGGCTTGAAATGCTGAAATTTTACACTCTAAAAACAGTTGCACCCTTTGGGGTGCATATTTGCCACACAACAATAATCGTCATCTGTCTTGTCCGCATTTCCTTTCTTTAACGCGGCGAGCCCGGTACGTTCCAATAACGAATGGCATGCGCGTTATCAGCATCGCATAGCATTCCCGACAGGAAAGTAACGAGCGCAGCGTTTTCAAGAAAGGAAATGGGGGCAAGGCAGGTGAAGAATATTGTTGCGTGGCAAATAGACACTCCAAAGGGTGCAAACTTTTCTTAAAGTGTATGTGCAGGAAACAAGTATTGCAGTGAAGATATGCGGGTGTTTAAGTGACGTATTCTGTGTTTGATGTCTCTAGTAGGTTGATGAACGATGAAAGTGGCTGAGAGAAAACTATTTCTGATTTGAGAAGATTCCATTCTTTTACCGCACGTGGGAAAAGTGAAAACTTGAACGTGTAATTTGGAACACTGTACCGGGGTGCTATAACGTAAAGCTATTCCAAACGTTTCAATTCCAATTGTGCAATCAGCCCTTCACTGTGGATAAAATAATTTTCAGGAGACCACCCCTTCGCCTGTCTGCCACGTGAAGTCACCAAAACGGCGATAGCTCTCCATCTGATATGAAGTGTACACACTGATTATGCATGAATAGGCCGAACAAAAGAAAACTTATTTCTGATTCGGCGCTTTTCTGCCATTAGCCCTCTGCTATTGTTCAAAAGTTTTCGGGCTGCGCCAACTTTGCCTGTCTGTAACGCGACGTCACAAAACCGCGAAAACTCAAGCATAAACGTGACATATACGCGGTAAAGGTGCATTAATATGCAGAAAAACACGGAATTTTCTTATATTTTTTTATTTTTTAGAATAGCAGGAGGCTGCCCCTTCCCGAAAGGAATAGAAGATGGCTGCCCGCCGATCGCTCAAGAACACGTTACTCGCACCTGCCGGAGAGCATGAATTTATTTGCGTATAATAAGCCTTTCTGCATGGTAATATAGCGTTATCGAGCCCTTTCGGCAAGTATACGACATCGCTGTGCCAACTCTTCTTTACTGAGGATCCGTTTTAACAGCCTCCTCCACTTTGTCTATTTTTTCCCGCTTCTTTTCTTGCTGCCTCGACGGTGACATTGAATACGGGTGCGGACTTCCTCTCTGCCACAGTAGGGAAATGCGCATGTTAACCTTCCGTTGCACACCGCCCCGATTTTCGACCAACCACTGCAAGCTAAGTAAGGGGTATCGCACCAATCGCAGACGCCGGCACCAGCCTCCGCATTCAGTTATGTATTTTCACTACGCTGGCTCGGCGCAGTGAAATTAGATAAGACAAACCGTTCAATTTAGGCAATGTTCTTCGTTCTTGAAGCAAACAAAAATGACCTCCTATAAACCCGGAGAGCATTCGATTCGAGTGTTCAGACAACGCTTCGGGTCAACACCCGGTGCTTTCGCCGGCGGTTGCGTAAATTTTGCGTCTGGAGACTGGAATAAAAAAAGATTTATTTATTTATTTATTTATTTACTTATTTATTTATTTATTTAGTACATACTGCAAACCACATTGTGGTCCTTGCAGGACGGGCAGACAATTAGTACAATGCATATACAAGATACGTCCGTATACATTAATGAAATATATAGACTTTACAAGGATATAATGCTCACAGAAACACTTAGTGAAAAGATCAAAACACAATACCTAAATCAATCCATGGTGCAAACAGAACAATGTAAAAAAAAAGGCAAGGGAATTCCACATCAAACGCAAGGGAAAGTCGAGGATTTGCCTTGCTCATTCAACAGCAAGGAGAACACATTCTATGCGAAAACAAAAAAGACAATAAAAACTTACATAAAACACAGTCACATGTTGTAAGGAGCGGGCAGTGAATTCCATTCAGAAATAGTCCGGGGAAAGAAGGAGAACTTGTAGCTGTCTGTCCTAGCATAGATAGGTGTCAGTGTATCCGTACGATGGTGTCGTTTATACCTTGTGGAGAGGTGACTTACATATAGTGAAGGGTCCAGAGCCAATTTGTGATTAATTAGATTATGTAAAAAATCTAGCCTGTGTTTCTGTCTTCTCTGTTCAAGCGAAGGAATGTCGTTAGCCAACATCAACTGTGACGGCGAATCCGAACTTTTAAACTTGGAATAAATAAAACGAACAGATTTTCTCTGTATTCTCTCAAGTTTGTTAACATTGACTTTAGTATAGGGATCCCATGCAACGCAAGCATATTCAAGTTTTGGCCGAATATAGGTTAGGTATGTGAGTAGCTTAACGTTGGAGGGGGCATTTCTTAGTTTTTATCGCAGATAGGTTAGCTTACGAAAGGCAGAAGAACATGTGTTATCAATGTGAAGGTTCCAAGAAAATTTATTAGTGAACGTTATGCCAAGGTACTTGTAACTCTCAACTTGCTTTAATGGAACAGATCCCATTTGATAAGCGTACTCCAGGGGATTCTTTTTATGCGTTATGCGAAGAGAGACAGTTTTATCTATGTTTGCAGCCATGCCCCATTCTTCGCACCACAAAAATATATTATTCAAGCTAGAGTTAAGTTCCTCCTGATCATCCACGGACTTAATAGTACGAAATACACCGCAGTCATCTGCAAACAGCCTTATTTGTGTTCCTAGTTTGACGACGGTAACAATGTCATTAATATATAAAAGAAAGAGCAATGGACCCAGGACGCTGTCCTGGGGAACACCTGAAGTGACTGGTAGATATCCCGAGTTGTGATCGTCAACTGAAACATACTGTTGGCGATTATCCAGATAGTCTGTAATCCAAGTAATTATGATGTCCGGAAGGTTAATGTTCCTTAATTTTAAAATTAGCTTTTTGTGAATTACCCTATCGAATGCTTTACTGAAGTCTAAAAACACTGCATCAATTTGACCGTTCGCATCCAAAGCTTTGGTAATTGAATCAATTATTGTTACTAATTGTGTGGTAGTGGAATAACCTTTTCTGAAGCCATGTTGAGCACTTGTTAGTATGGAGTGTTCATCTAAGAATCCATTAATGCGAGTTGCGATTATGTGCTCGAAAAGTTTGCAGCAAGATGGCGTTAATGATATGGGGCGGTAATTCTCGAGCAATAATCGATCGCCTTTTTTAAAGACCGGAACAACTCGAGCCGTCTTCCAATCTTCAGGCACTTTCGCGCTTAACAAAGATGCTCTGAATAATACAACTAAGAAGTTGGCAACAGCTTCGGCGTATCGCCTAAGAAACACATTCGGAAGGTTGTCAGGACCAGGGGTTGTTTTGGTTTTTAAATTGAGTAACATAGACACTATGCCATGGTAAGATATAAAGCTCGCCTCATGCTCTTCAAACACTACAGAACTCAAAGGTGGGCCTGACCGTGCACAGGAGAATACGCTATGAAAATAAGTGTTAAAATGTTGTGCGGTGGCATTCAAGTCGTTAAGAATGGTTCCATTAACTGCAATTTCCGTAATAGTCTTCTTGCTATTGCCAAGGTATCCCCAAAACTTATCCGGTGCGTTTTTTATAAAGTTCGGCAATGTTGTGGAAAAATAAAAATTTTTTGAAAGCGCATGACAGCTTTTTTTGGAGTTCCGTGATAACGACCATGCGTGGATGCTTCTTTTTTATTCGTTTGATTTTGCGCTTTAGTTGTACTATTCCACGCGTCATCCAAGGCGTAGTTTTTTTTTTTTACTTTCTTAGTTTTAGTGGGTATGAATGTATCTGTGCAATGCCTGCACATTGTAGCAAACGCGGTCCAAAGTGTAGACACATCACTACCACTATCTGCAAAGCGTGTAAGACAAGTTTCCATATAGTCAACTATGCTGGCGTCATCCGCTCTGGTGTAATCTTTAAAAGATTTGGTATTTTTAGTTTTAGGAACGGTGGTTTTGACAATGGGCAAGGAAAGTGCAATAAGGTAATGGTCAGATAAGCCATCTTCAATTGACACGGTATGCTCGGAAAAGGTTCGGTTTAAAAAAAATAACATCTAATATAGAACGTGATGACCCTTGCACACGCGTGGGTTCATTAACCACTTGTTAGCATAATGTCAAAAATAATGTTAGCATTTGCATCAGCCTTATTGTTTGCTTGGAGGAGCTCCCAATTGACACCAGGCAAGTTAAGATCTCCGATCAAACAAATTTTCTTATTTTGATAGAGAGACATGTACTCTTTAAGTTTATTCAAGTAGTCTGGTGTAGCATCGGGCGGTCTATAAAATGCGAACAGCACAAAGGATTGACCCCAGCACGATAGCCTAACGCATAGGTACTCTAGTTCGGGAGTATCACCGATAAGCGTGGCTCCGATTTGATCTTTAACTAGAACGGCTATACCTCCGCCTCTGCGCAGTCTATTCTTACGAAATACTTTGTAATTGGGTGGAAAAACAAGTTCATTTGTTGTATCGCTGCGCAACCAGGTTTCCGTTATGACTGCGATGTGCGGATCGTGTTGTAGCAAGCGAATTTCTAGGGAATCTGTCTTGTTCACCACGCTACGAGCATTAAAATTCACGATATGCAGACGTTTGTCCTTGGCTGAAACTGAATTTCTATGGATGGCAGGTTCGAAAATTTCTAAACATGAAAGTTCTGAAACATTGACTGAATCATCGGCGACTCTCGTGCTTATTTGTGCGCTTGCGCGTGACGGCGGGTCGTTGGGCGGTATGGTTTTTCTGCGTCGTTTTTTTTTTAACAGGAATTCTTTCATTTTTTTCCTCGCTCCAAATATAAGCTGTACTATTGATGTATAATTTGTCAAAAGCTAAGGAAACTTTATCACCCTTCTCGCGGTTTTCTTTCGCACTTGCCCGCAGCTTCCTTCTAACTTCTCCAACTTTTCGCGAATAGTCTTCACTTATTGATATAGTAGTGTTCATCTCAGGATGACAGGTCATTCCTTATTCGTGGACGGACGACCTAATCTATGTATTCGTTCGATAGCTATCGGGTTAAGTTTGAGAAGTTCTTGGAAGATACCTTTATTTTCAGCTGTTTCCAGTGATTCGCCGTTTTCACTCTCTGGTTCTGTTAAGCCAAAAATAATCAAATTAGGTCTTCTACTGTGGTTCTCCAATTCGTCTATTTTCTTTTCAAGGGTCAGAACAACTTCATTAATATGTGGAAGCCGGTTTTGGCATAAAGTGACCTTGTCTTGAAGTTTCGATAAAGCGTCTACCTTTTCTTTTCAATTTCTACCAGGCGGTTTTCTTTGATATCCTTAATATCAGCTGCGATTTCCTTAAGTTGTTTCAAGATTTGAGCAACTTCGGGCCCGGGGTTAGTTTCAATGTCCCCTCCTAAAAGCAGTAACTTCCGGAGGCAAAAAACATCAAGAGAGCAACACAGCCATGGGGGCGGCAGCACTACTAGAAAAGGATCGCTTGAACGGTAACACTTGCCGTAATCCTTCCTCACCCGCACAAAGTAAAGCAGAGGATTGGACCGCATTCTTTCGGTGCCACCGTGCCCAGTGGTCGCGTATTCCAAAGGGTGGCCCTTTATACTTGGTCCGCACGGTGTCGCCACTTGCACAGGCTGCGTGGCGCCCTCTGCGCTTGCTGTTGTTGTACGAGGAGGTGGTCTGATGGGTGGCAGCAGAAGCTGATCAGTAGCTTGATGGTAGATGAGATCGCCGTGCTTGTACGTAGCCGCCGTGACCACGTTGTGCTCCAGGCAGTATGCAGTGCGCAGGAGGCAGAACTGCACAAAGAAAAGCAGAGGATTGGACCGCATTCTTTCGGTGCCACCGTGCCCAGATCGTAGTAGTTTTACGTTATAGGGACCCTGGTTTAGTGTAAATGGGTGTTTTCTTCGCGTTAGACGTGATGTAGACAAAGTAACGTACTTAGCTAGGTCTAACTGATAACTGCCGTGCATTTGTTGGTAGATGAATTTTAAGCCAGTTTGTCTGGCCCTAGCAGATCGTGTTTTAAGGCCCGCATCAGCTAAGAGATTTATAGGGTAGTCAAAGGCCCTGTATTTATTAAGCTAAACCGCGCAGCTTTTCTCTGCACCTGTTCTAGTTTCGATATGTTAGTCGATGTGTACGGAAATCAGATGACGTTAGCGTATTCTAAGACGGAACAAACAAAAAGTTGTATAGGCTAGTAGTCTGGTGCATTTCGTAACAAGGCGTGAACATCGTCTAATAAAAAAAAAGTTTGCGTAATGTGATTGAGGTAATATTATCAATGAGTAAGTTCCACGAAAGGTCAGAAGTAAATGTCAAACCTAGGTATTTGTGGTGATTTACTTTATTCGGACAAGTTCTCCCTAGAGCGTAAGAAAATTCCGAGGGCTTGCTTTTTGTTGTAAAGGACATGAATACAGATTTGGTAGTGTTGACTGACATTTGCCATTCTTTGCACCAAGTGCACACCAAGTCGAGTGCTCTCTTCAATTGTAAGTGGTCTGCGTAACTCGCAATTTCTTTATAAATAACACAGTGAGCCGCGAAGACCTTCATGTAACATTCAATGTTAGCAGTAATGTCGGTAATAAAGATTGAAAATAGCAATGGGCCTTGAAAAACACGGGAGTGACCACCAAAAACCTGGGAGGATTGCTATCAACAACAACATACTGTGTTCGATGCAATTAGAAGGTTTTGATTCATCTTCCAGGGGTGTACGGTAGCGCAATGGAAAGTCGGGGCAAAAGAAGACACACAGGCACAGGGACCCTGTGTGCCTTCTTTTGTCCTGTCTTTTAATCGCGCTACCGTACGCACTTTGAACATGCATTATTAACAAGCCCACATTGCAACCCCCGTGAATTTTTTTTGATCCACGCATTAATCTGACCATCCCCGAAGTAGCCTCTAGATTTGTGACTGATTGAACAGGGTTTACCCAATCAAATGCTTTACGGAATGATCACGTCTGCTGCCTGTTTAGGTTCGGCGCAAGGTCATGCACCACTTCGCTTAGTTGTTTGACCATCGAGGGGCCGCTTCTGAAGCCGTGGTGTTGAGGTATTTATGTTCCTGCTCGCGAAACATAGTCATATGTTTGAAGGTAATATGTTCGATATTCTAGAAGATGTATTGATAAGTGAGATTGGCCTATAATTAGAAGGTTCGTCGATGCCGCCGGATTTATGTGTAGAAATTACCATCGCTTTTTTTTGTAGTCATCGGGTAGTTGTGCTTACGTAAGTATCTTGGAAAATATTTATTTATTTATTTATTTATTTATTTATTTATTTATTTATTTATTTATTTATTTACTTACTTACTTAAATATGCCTTACAGGCCCCTAGAGACATTGTGTAAGGGGGAGAGTACACTCAAAGATTATACAATAATTAGAATACATACGTGAATACATGTACAAAAAATACAGTGTAAGAAACGCGCTAACATGCACTAATGGGGTGTTAAAAATTGCACAAAAGACGAACCGAATGCTTTTGAACGCGAGAGGTCAGTGAACAAGAAATTTTCACAAACTAAAATATAACCACTATAGTTACAGAGCGAGCGAGACAATATTTGGCTATAACAAAACAGTATTCAAGGGGCAGTAGCACAATAATAACGGGAAACTCAAGAAAAAATAACACGTTGGGTTATGTAGAGTTTGAAAAATTCGTTGTTAGAAGATGCCGGAATTTTTCCTGGTCACTCTCATAAGGGATGGCGTTAAGAGGAAGCTTTAGCTCGGGCCCAACTCCGACACGGCCTATTCAAATACATGTAAAACGCAAAAACGTTTTTATGAGATAACCCCTGGACCGATTTTGATGAAATTTGTTGCATTTGAAAGAGAAAGTTAAATTCTAGTGACTGTTGAAAGCGGAATTTCGATTTAGGGCTTAAATTTTCTTAACACGATTTTCAAATATTTGACTGTTTAAAAAAAAATAGAAGCACGAAGTTTACAAATTCATAGCTCTGCATCAAGAACTGATATCGCGGTTCTGTAAACAGCATCCATTAGTTAATTCAAAGCGGACAAATTCAATATGTCATCTTACATCTTACGTGAATTTGTTACGTTGGTTACAACGGTTTTGCAAAAGTTGTATTTCCCTATGACTAAATTTTTTTATATTCATGTGTAACATACCAATTTTTTCCGCTTTAGATGTACTATTAGATGCAATTCACAGAATTGTGATATCATCTTTCATTGCTGAGTTACAGAGTTGTAAACTTGATAGTTTCGTTTTTCGAATTTTTTTAATTCTTGCCAATTTTTAATAAGAAATTGACGACCTAACTCAAAAATTCGAAACCAACAGTCACTAGATTTTAAGTTTGTTTTTTAAATGCAACAAACCTCGTCAAATTTGGTGCAGTGGTTGCCGAGAAAAACGAATTCTCCTTTTACATGTATTTAGATAGGAGCACTCGAGCTAAAGCTTCCTCTTAAGAAGATCGTTCCAAAGGCGAATGGCTCTTGGAAGAGCGGAGTAGTTAAATGAATTAGTCTTTTAGTAGGTGCGCAAGAAATTGAACTGATTGTACAGCCGGTGTGACCTGTAGTGAGGAGTTTCAAGGGGCACAACTGAGGGTGCTGTATTACGGGCATATTTATGAAATAATGATAGCAGGGATATATCACGACGATCATGTAAGGGCGGTAGTGAGAGGTCGAGTTTAATTTCTGTTATGCTTTTGTTATAGTCATAACCACGTGAAATAAAGCGCGCAGTCCTATTCTGAATAGATTCGAGTTTTTTTTCGATCGAGTATTTCTGATGGGGAGACCAGACGGATGTGGCGTATTCAAGCTGAGGTCGAACAACTGGTAGATAAGCTAGTTTACGAATGTATTTAGCATAATTATGCAACTTCTGTCTTATGTGCCCTAATCATCTCGAAACGTTAGCGCATATGTATGCAATGTACGTTGACCACGAAAGAGTCGAAGTTAGGTTGGCACCATGATTGAGTATCATGCAAAATAGTGATGTTATTTATGTGATATGGAAACGTGGATTTAGTATGCATGCGACTAAAAGAGAAAAGTTTACATTTAGAAACGTTAAGCTTCATTAGCCAAGTGTTACACCAAAAAGAAATAAGTTCTAGATCTTCAATATCTACAGAGATAGTTTCCAAGCTACCTTAATTCTGCACAGAAAAAGTAGGAAGACACTTATAAAGAAAGGGTTCAGACAAGGAGACACAATCTCTCCAATGCTATTCACTGCGTGCTTGGAAGAAGTATCAAGTATTAAATCGGGAAGGCTTAGGAGTAAGGATCGATGGCCAATATCTCAGCAACCTTCGGTTTGCCGATGACATTGTTCTATTCAGCAGTACTGCAGACGAGTTACAACAAATGATTGAGGACCCTAACAGAGAGAGTGTAAGAGTGGGGTTGAAGGTTAATATGCAGAAGACAAAGATAATGATGAATAGCCGGGCAAAGGAACAAGAGTTCAGAATCGCCAGTCAGCCTCTACAGTCTGTGAAGGAGTACGTTTACCTAGGTCAATTGATCACAGGGAACCCTGCTCATGAGAAGGAAATTCATAGACGAATAAAAATTGGTTGGATCGTATACGGCAGACATTGTCAGCTCCTGACTGGAAGCTCACCCTTACGATTGAAAAGGAAGGTGTAGAGTTAGTGCATTTTAACGGTACTGACATATGGGCCATAGACTTGGAGACTGACAAAGAAGCTTGAGAACAAGTTAAGGAATGCGCAAAGAGCGATGGAACGAAGAATGCTGGGCATAACGTTAAGAGACAAATAGAGAGCGGTTTGGATTAGAGGGCAAACGGGTATAGCCTATATTCTAATTGACATAAAGAGAAAAAAATGAAGCTGGGCACGTCATGTAATGCGCAGGTTAGATAACCGTTGGTCCATTAGGGTTACAGAATGGGTACCAAGAGAAGGGAAGCGCAGTCGCAGACGGCAGAAAACTAGGTGGGGCGATGAAATTAGGAAATTCGCGGGCTCTAGTTGGAATGCGTTGGCGCAGGACAGCGGTAATTGGACATCGCAGGGAGAGGCCTTCGTCCTGCTGCAGTGGACATAGAAGAGGGAGAAGAAGAACAAGAAGAAGAAGATGATGATGATGAGTTGTGCGGACGCGAGTGATTTGCGGTATATAATGACAAGGTATTAGCTACACCATTCTGGATACGCTTTCAAAAATTCATTTGGGATATTATATGGCCCATTGGCTTTTTTGTTGTCGAGATTATTGCCTATATTTGCCTATATTTTTAAGCTTTCACTATACTCATGGCTCCGAAAAAATCACATACACGAAGTTTATACTAGACAAACAATCATTCCTTGACGCCGTGTCGAACTTTGACTGGTCCCCCACCTTTTCTACAAATGATCCACAAAAAGCATTTGCACTGTTTATCTCTATGCTTAAGTCATGTGTTGATCGTCATTGCGTTCAAGTTAAATGCAAAAAGAAGTACGCGTCGCCTCAAAATCCATGGATAACAGATAAGCTCTTAGCTTTAATGCGCAAAAAGGCTAATCTTTATAAGCAAACCAAACGACAACCATTTAACAAGAATTTAGCCATTCGGTACAAAAAGTTTTCTAACCAGCTTTCTGCCACATTGAAAAAAGCTAAAGAAACATGGTACGAAAGAAAAATTTTGGAATGCGGTAAGAACGTAAAAAAGAAATGGGAAATTATTAACTCCTTCTTAAACAGGGCAAATAATCGCGAAGCTATAACAGAAATTTCTTATCAGGGTATGGTATACAAGACCGCCAAAGAAATAACTGATGCGTTTGCTGATTTCTTCTTCAGCAGCGAGCTACAGTCACCTGCGCATGACAGTACCGTGCCCCAGCGCCTACCACATTCTTTCTATTTCCAGCTACATCCCAGGAAGTTCTAAACATTATAAACAACATGAAAATAACCGGCGCCGGCATCGATAAATTACACCCTTCCCATATAAAATTAATTGCACCCTTAATAAGTGATGCCCTTGCAGACATAATCAACGTCATGTTTAAATCAGGCAGCTTCCCTCAAGAACTAAAACAAGGCAAGATCACCCCAATTTTTAAGAAAGGTGACCGCTCTATAATTTCCAATTATCGCCCCATCTGTGTATTACCTTTCTTTAGTAAGGTAATCGAAAAGCTAATAGAAAAACGTTTAACTAATTACCTTACAAAATTTTACATTCTCTCACCATTCCAATACGGCTTTCGCTCGGGTTACTCGACCGAACTGGCTCTCGTTGCTCTAACCGATCGACTAAAACTCGATATCGATGAAAGGAATTATGCAGCTTCAGTATTAGTAGATTTAAGCGAAGCGTTTGAAAAAATAAATCACCGCATCTTATTTCGTAAGCTTGAATCATTGGGAATTACCGGCCCAGCACTCTTGCTACTACAAAATTATTTAACAGACAGAATGCAGGTAGTAACCATTTCAGGCGTTCATTCTAAAACTATGTACACTAATATTGGCGTGCCCCAGGATTCCATATTGGGTCCGCTCTTATTTTTATTATACGTCAATGATCTGCCTAACTGCCTGTCCTCTTCGATATGCATACTTTATGGAGATGATACTACTATTATTAATTCCAATAAATGTATTACAACCTTAGTATCCAACCTTAATAGCGATTTACACAGCCTGCTGGTGTGGTGCCATACAAACCAGCTACAGATAAACCCGTCGAAAACAAAATTTGTTGTATTCACTTCACACCAACGAGCACGTCACTCCATTCGTCCTATCTTTTTGGGCGGAAGTCCTATCCCTGCAAGTTTTACATGCAATTATCTTGGCATAGAAGTAGACAAACATTTTAAATTTACTGAACACTTAACCAAACTAAAACAGAAGATTACCTACGGGATTAGGGTACTTCTAAAAGCACGAAACATATTTGACCATCAAATATTACTATCATTATACTTTCAATTTATTGATTCCCACATTAACTACTGCGTTACTTGCTGGGGAAACACTTATGTAACCCTTTTAAACTCATTGCAAATCCTACAGAATCAAGCTATTAGAATAATTACATTTAGCCCATATAACAACAACGCCTCATATCTTTTACGAACTAATCACATTCTTACAGTCACACAACTCGTTAAATATATTCTAGGTACCTTTTTGTTCCGTCAAATCAATTACACACAATGCGATGGCTTGTTACCACAATCTTCTCTATTAAATACTAATATTACCAGGTTTGCAATAAATAGGAACTTCATTTTACCTAAAATACATACTAATTATGGCAAACAGAGCGTCCATTTTTCATCTATCGCATTCTGGAACAGATTACCATTATACATAAAAACACTTAAAATTCACGCATTCAAGAAACAATTAAAAGATTACATTCTGTCGAATACTGATGCCTAGTCCATACTCACAATCATTCTCTCAGGGTGCCTTCATTTCATTTTCATCGCTATACCGTTAGGCTTCTATTTCTGCCTCACATATAGATTCGAGTTAACAAATTATACTGCGTTCGTCACGTCATCTACGCAGTTACCTTATCAGTTGTCAACGAGATTGTGTTACAGTGCTTTTTTTTCATGACATTTATGCATATGTAATTCTTCAATCTTGCTATTTATACTAAAACCTCATTCATACTAAAACAATTTGTTGAAACTGCTGTGCTCTTGTTTTATTACGTTCACTTTGTAAACGAGGTCCCATTGCAGTCTTTGACTTCGGGACCTCATTCTGAATATTAACAACTTGTAATGATTCTAATGATCTCAATAAAAACCGATTCTGATTCTGATTCTGATTAAGCAATAGATTAAGAACGCCGGCATTAGTTATGTTTAATGAGTCGATAGTTTTAGGAGGACAGTGCAGGGAGGAAAGTGAGTCATTATCTGTAGTGAAAACGGAAAAAATATAGTCGTTGAATCTGTTTTGACAATTATGTCAAGCTAACCTTGGTTATGGATTTTGTAGCAAGCTCATTTGCAGTTTTGGTGTCAAAAGACGAATCTCTTTTCGTAGTGATTCTCATTCGCTCCTGCGGAGAGTACCTGTTTGAGTCTGATATGGTAAAGAGACCTAGAGACAGATGGAAAGGTAATGCTCGTCAAGGTGAATTTATTGTTTTTTGGTAGGCCCGTGGCGGGCCGGGAAGTCGTCGGCGTCTAGGAATGCACGGGCATTGAACCCTCGGTGCTTCCGTTTCTCACCTTGTTCACCTGAGTGCGTGCGTGCGCACACGGAGCTGCAGTTCGGCGCGACCGCTGCACACCGGTTCCAGAGATGGCTCGGCCAGGATGCGAGCGGCTCCATTAGCATTCCGGGCGGCGAGAGCCAAGAACCGTTGCGCGGCTGATGCTCGCGCAATGCCCGTTCACCCACATTTCCAGGCGTCGCCCACAACCGCTGCAGCAGCCGCCGACGGATCCACAAATGACAGTCATTTTCCCAGACGCCGTCGTCAAGGGGTTTCCCCGGTCGCACTCGGCATCGATATGCGTGCGTCGCGCTCATTCTCCGCTCCCTGTCTCCGGTCCGCGTAAGAGCCGTTCTCCTGCATGTGGCGTGGCCGAGTGGTTAATGGTGGCTGTTGTTTGGCCTTGTCAAATTGCGGCCCAGCTACTTTCGAGGTCAGTGTACCGCGGTGACTCGCACGGTGGCCGTTCGTGGCTCGGGTGCCACCGCCGCCACAGACGGGGAGGCGTCCGTGACCAGCGCTGAACCCGTGCTGCGGGCAGGAAACACCGCGCGCCCGCAAACTTCCCACGAACGCCGGTCTCTGAGAGAACACATCTTCGCCAAATGAAATTTAACAACCAGGGCGACACAGCTTGTGTGTGTGTGTGTGTGTGTGTGTGTGTGTGTGTGTGTGTGTGTGTGTGTGTGTGTGTGTGTGTGTGTGTGTGTGTGTGTGTGTGTGTGTGTGTGTGTGTGTGTGTGTGTGTGTGTGTGTGTGTGTGTGTGTGTGTGTGTGTGTGCCCGTCCGCATGCCTCTACAGAGCTTCAGTGCACTGACAACGGAGCAGAGCTTTTCGGTGGGCTTAACAGGAAACAAAGAGTTTATAATCATAACTTAATCAATAATTTATTTACCGTGCCCAAGAACAACCCTATCTAAGCTCAGAGTGCTGGCACACGCGTACACGAAATAATAATAATAATAATAATAATAATAATAATAATAATAATAATAATAATTCATTTACTTATCGTACCATATCAAGGCGCAAGGTAAATACAAAAACAAAAGCAGGAGAAGGGCGGTTGAACATTATGCTCATAAAAGAGCAATGCGAGCGAGTTATGAAAAATATCGAGATCATCAAAATAAGCGTTATAAAGACTATTCTGTGGACAGTTGAGTGCAGGTGATGACAGGCGGGAATATGGAAAGGTCTATGTTCTTTGGTGATCTTGCGCGGCATACGAAACATGATTTAGCTGAGGAGTTCGGGGTAGGTGATGATACTGTCGAGGAGTTTGAAAAGAAAGAAGGTCAGCGCAATTACTTCGGCAGCGAAGTAAGGGCAATGATAATGATCCAACTGTCTGTACAAGGTCCAGCGTCCGTCTTAGCAAAGCGGTGATGACATATACCTAGAAAATTTTTCTGGACCCGATCACCACATAATTCAAATCGAGGTTGAACAATCTCAGCGCGCGCACAAGACAGGAAAGGCGCGACTCACTGACTGGAACGCGTATAGGAATGCGCTTGACAACGATTCGGACATCGAAGGCGTTGAAGCTTGGCTAAACGGTATCGTAGGTGCGGCTGACGGCCACACCAGGACGATTCAACTAGACGAGGATAATCCGGCGGTCGATGACCACCTACTGCACTTATGGGAGGATCGGCGATCGCTCCTCAAACAATGGCAACGCCAAAAGCTCAACCGCAAGCTCCAGCGCCGAATTGCCCTATTAAACATGCAGGCACAGGAGTACGCTGAACAGCTAGCGAGTCAGAACAGGGGATCCTTCTGCGACCAACTTCAAGGAACCCTCAGCACAAAGAAGACTTGGCATATACTTCGATCCCTGGTCGACGACACCCACACCAAAACCCAACACAGACATACAATTCACCGACTAGTCCACAACTATGGCGGCACAGAGGATCAGCTACTCCAAGAACTTCAGACGAAGCAACACGGCTCAGCTAACCCGCAAACCACTGTCACCAACCTTTCCACCCCCAGGGAGTACCAAGGAGTGCCGAACGAAGAGCTAGATCGGCCTTTCACACAGGCAGAGTTGCAGGCAGCCCTCTCTAGGCTAACACGCCATACGAGCCCGGGCAAAGACAGAGTCACCAACAAGCACCTTCGACAGCTACCCCCTCGGGCGTTGACGGCTCTCCTTCGGTGCTATAACGACTGCTGTATTAAGGGCGAGCTACCAACAGCCTGGAAACACTGGAAGGTAACCATGGTACCCAAGCCAAACAAACCCATCTCCATCGCAAATCTCCGCCCCGTCTCCGTTACGTCCTGCGCCGGGAAACTGTTTGAACGCATGGTCAACGAGCGGCTAACCACACATCTTGAGGAAAACGATCGCTATCCGCACACCATGTTCGGCTTCCGCCAGATGCTCTCCACGCAGGACGTCCTCTTCCAGCTAAAAGAAAATATTCTTGACCATTTGAGCAAACACAGCAAGTCTTCCATTCTAGCGCTAGACGTAAAGGGCGCCTTTGATAACGTGAGCCATGAAGCCATTCACCGTAATCTAGAAGATATCTGCTGCGGTGCCAAAACAGACGCCTACATGCGCGCTTTCCTCGCCAACCGTACGGCCGTGGTGGGGATTGCCAACCTCCGGAGCAAGACATTTCACCTACCTAACAGGGCTACGCCACAAGATTCGGTAGTCTCGCCACTCCTCTTCAACGTGGCCCTCCTCAACCTTCCCCGCCTCCTAGACACCGTCCCAGGGATGTCCCATGCTCTATATGCAGATGATATCACACTGTGGACGAGAGGCGCGAGCACGGGCGAACTTCTTCACGGGCGAACCCGTCTTCAGGAGGCGGTCAACATCATCGAACGGTACCTCAACACCTGCGGCCTCCACTGTGCCCCAGATAAATCCGAGCTGTTAGTGCTCGGGGCACGCACCCGGGGCCGGCCCCCAAGCCACGACGCACCGGACCCACAAGTCCTTCTTCAGGGAGTCCCGATACCGAAGGTCGACTCACTTCGAGTCCTCGGAGTCCATATACACAAGGACGGGTCCGGCTCCCCCACACTCCCCAGGCTACAAAACACCGTGGCAAAGCTCACTCATCTGATACGACGGGTGGGCAATCGCCGCAATGGCCTCAAAGAGCACGACACTTTGCAAATGGTACAAGCCCTCCTTTACAGCCGCATTACATACGGAACTCCTTACCTCAACCTGAAGACAGCCGAGAAACAAAAGCTAAACCTTCTAATACGAAAGGCCACGAAGCTCGCCCTAGGATTACCGACAACCGCCTCCACTGACCGATTGCTTCGCATGGGAGTTCACAACTCCTGGGAAGAACTCGCGGAAGCGCTCCTCATCAACTAGATCGAGAGACTCAAGCTCACAACCACAGGCCGAGCAGTCCTCCGACGCACAGGATACGTAACCAACATAGAACACGATGGCGAACGTAAGGAAAAGATCACATCGAAGCTGCGAGAATGTCTACAAGTTCTTCAGATCCCTCGGAACAAGCATCCCGAACACCATCGAGGCAGACGGCTCGCCACGGTAAAAGCCATCAGACACAAGCACCGTAACGACCCGCAGGCGCGCTACGTGGACGCAGCCAAGTATCCGGGCCGAAACGCCTTCGCCATCAGCGTCACAGACTACAGGGGGATGACACTGGCGTTGGCAACAATTCTCGCCAAACGCGCAGACACAGCTGAGGAGGCCGCTATTGCACTCGCCACCCATACAAGTGAGGATGCCATGGTGGTCTTCACCGACTCTCAAACAGCGGCACGCAACTACATGAAGGGCAGGATCTCCATCAAAGCGATCAACTTACTGAAACGTGGTGATACTCCTCCGACCTACACCTGCATCATGTGGGTTCCGGGACACGAGGGACTCGAGGGGAATGAAGCGGCACACACCGCGGCCCGCGCAAGCATCAACCAGGCTTCCCCGCACGACATTCTAGACAGGTCCCACCCGCCCAAATCAGCGGAGAAAACGGAAACAATACCGTTAACTTACCAAGCACTACTACAACACTATAGGCTTGGACGCAGGGTATACCCTCCACCACATCCCAAACTAACAAAAAACGAAGGCACCAACTACAGGTGACTCCAGAGCAATACCTTTACCCAAGGAAACTTACTGCATCATTTCCACCCGATGCTATACAGCTACACCTGTCCACACTGCAACGTGCAAGACACCCTGGCGCACCTCCTCCTGCAATGCAAGAACACCAGATCAAGCATTACAGCGACACAACTAATAGTCAGCAGACGCAGACCCAAACCTCCTCGCTGAAACGTGGGAGGCTGCGATCTCCAAGCCGGACCTGGTCGACCAGCGCGAACTCGTCGCCCGGGCTCGGAAAGCGATCCAAGCCAGAGGGTTCCTGGAATAAGGGACCCTCCCACCTCGACTGACAAGTCACTACTTCAAATAAAGGTTTCATTCCCCGCTACCCTCCCCCCCCCCCCGATCTATAATGTTACTGTTGGACGTGGAAATGCCATTCCAAACGACCGACTTGCATTCCAATTGAAGAAGACAGATTGCTGTGTACAAATTGCGGAATGGTGCAGGAGAATTGAATTTTCTGGATAATCTGCAAACAGAGCCAAGATAGTGCATACGCCGTATTGCAACGCGTTTAGTATGAGCTCAAAAGTGTAAGGTTGTATCAAAAAGTACACTGAGATCATTGATCTCACAGTCTTTCCGCCTTTTCGTGGTTGCTAGGTGTTCAGTCGATGATTTTACTCGGCAAAGAAAACGTTCGTTCTCTCGCTTTCTCTCTCGCTCGCCTTCTCGCTCTCGTTCAATCGCTCGTTCGTTCGTTCACGTTATTCGCTTACATTGACTATCACCGTCGATGACTTCTGCACTTTTATTTTTTCACGCGTTTGTATTTTTTCCTGTCTTTCTTTCTGCCCCTCGCCCCAGTGTGGAGGCTAGCAGCTTCTTTTCCCGGTAATCTGGCCACCTTTTCCATGCCTCGCTGGACGTATTTGCGTCTATTGGCGCTGAGAATAAATTCTAGAAACTTGCCAGGTTTTGGTTCCTTGAGAATGCAATGCAGCGCTTCCTTAAGGGGGCTAACCATTGAGTAAACCAGCGTGGACGCTGTCACAACACTTGGCTTCGCGGGGTGAGGAAACTTCACGGTAGCGCAGCCACCTGCCTGGAGTGGGCGTTGTTCGCTATTAGCTTAACTCCTTATTTCGTGTATCTCCTTACCCCTGCGCTTGCCCGGAGCGTGCACTTAACAGCCATGAACGTCGCTCTGTGACGTAGTTGCGGCTCTGCATGTTATCTGACTCACCTGCCAATGGAGCCGAAGTTTAGGCGTCATGTTACCTTGTGCATATAGCTGTTGTCACAGCCCTTTCTATGGTCAGCGAGGCGGGGGACTGGCAGTGCATACAGCGGGGATCGGGCCCAACAGTTTTTATGAAGCGTTGTGCTTGTTTTACTTGTTCTGTAATAGATCAGGGTTAGTGAGAATAGTGACATCCTGTTGGACAAGTTTTCTTTTTTCCAGATCTACCCAAAGCGCTTTGTCATGGCTTATAGCTCTAACAGCACGAGGACGCAAGTCCGATGCAGGCAACATTTTCCTGGTCATCGAGGTTAAGCTGCGCGTGCTCTAAGGAACGCTTCCCTGTCGGACGCATACGCGTCTGTATACATGTTAACTGTTAGGGAGAGACAGGACAAAGCAAGTGATCGTCGGGACAGAGGAAGACGACGTTTTGCCTGCTGGAGCTGTCCAGCATTCCTCTGAAAAATATACAGACTTTATGCATCTAAATTATTCCTAGAAGCGACAATGGTGTCCCAACCGACAATTCGAAATATCATTAACAAGGCTGCGTTGCCGTATTCCGCCACTTAATTTTTACTTGCGCAGATGTGGTCTGGCGGTATCCCCTTTATGCTACCTCTGCAATGAGCCGGAATCCATCGACCATGTTTTACTATCGTGTCGGCCGTCTTCTGCTATACGAAAACGCTATTTCGAAATTCCGCTTCTAGTACTGCCTCCAGTACAGTTATACGTTATGGAGCAACGGTATTAGGATACAGATACAGAAACGTTTACCGAGCCATTTATAATTTCCTCTGTGACACAAGAAAGATCCTCTCGTTAATATTTCCCATTTTGCATGATTGATATATTTCTCCTTCAACAAATTATCAATTTAGAAAATTCAAATAGCAATAGCACAACTTCACAGTTATAATATTGTTAATGTAATTATTCAAAATTTAACTTACTCATTTTTTCCGCCTACCCTTTATTTTACGTATTTCTAATATTAAATTCATGTCACTATTCCTACTTATGTAAGGCTGACAAGTTATTGTGCACTACTTAAATTAATTTAATTTCGTCTTTTTTTCTCTTCTTCAATTATTCATTTATATTCGTTTTTTTTTTCTAAATCATATTACCACCCTGCTCGTGGCCTATTCCCTACAGTTGGTTTGTGCCATTGAAGCATAATCATCGTAATAATCATCATCACCAACACCATTACGTTGGCCTGTATACTTGCAAATATATATACTGTAAATAGTCTTGAATGCTTTTATTGCGATAGTAACTATATCGACAATCCGGGCGCCCTTTAGCCGTTGGGGTCGACGTCAGCGTGAGGTTCCGTATGAAGTCCAAGGGCGATAAAATGCGCGGCGCGCGCCGTATGCTGTATGTGTGGAGTAAAAGCGGGCGAGGGTGAGCTGGTGAATGCGGCTCAATCTCGCGTGCGCCCTCTCTTTTGCCACGCGCGAGGCACGGGGCTCGAGGCGACGCTCTTCTGCCTACGGCGCGGCCGTGCGGGCGCCGTGTCTCGAAAGCGACCTGCGACGCGGCCAAAGGTGCGCGCCCGCGCGGGCCGCATCTTCAAAGCGATCTGCGATGTTTGCAGAGTGTGCGTAGTGCCGGTAGCTGCGTATGCACTGTGCTTTCGACGTTTCGTTCGCGTTGAAGCGAGAGATACACGAAGTTGTATCGCAGCTACTGCCGCTGTTACTAACTCCAGCGTGTTCACAGCGAGTTTCCGCGGTCATAGAGCGAGATGTGTTCATGTTTACCTGTGCGCGCGTTACACCGTGCTGGTTAATTTAGTTAGTAAGCGAATATTTACAATTTTATAAGGCCGATAAAGCTACTGTTCTTACTTCGCGTAGCCATCTACTAATTTTCTATCGCGCTCCATGCTCGGCCTTTCGGGCGGAACTGCGACTTTTTTTTTTCTTTTTACGTCCTACTTCCATCGCACATTTTTGGATGTACTGGGTGCAAAGATCGGCTTAATTTAATATTAGATTTACAACAACTTTAGCTTTTTGAAGTATGACAGGTCGCCCTCCAGTAGACTGGTGGATCAAGAGCCGTAGGGGGGTGAGGGAGGGGGAAACTCTCCCGCACACACGCCCTCTCCCCCTACCCTTATTTTACTTTTGATTACTTATTTTGTGAAGCTACCCTGGTTTTGTCCCTGCTATGAATATGAAGCCTAAATATTTATGGCAATGTTGGCGGAGATACAGAAGAAACGTGAGAACGCAGATAAAAGGACGGTAATGCCCAGCAAATCAACCATTTATTTCAAGAGCAGTGAGAGAGCTTTACACAATTGCAGTTGGGTCGCCTTGAAGTAACAGGCATTTAAAGAAAGGAACATCCTACGGTCGTAACATAGTTAAGTGTCTGTGCATTTTGCACCCATTCTCAACGCAGTGTTTCTAGTGGCAATTTTATTTTTGCACCAAAACACCATGCACTGGGGGCGAGGACATACCGTGGCGCCGCCGTGCGGAGTCATCCGTGTGACGTGCTGAGTTGCATTGCTCCGCTGCAGCCCTCTCCTGCTCAGCCCGCAGCCGCTTTCGCGTCATCTATTTTTTATTATCACTGCATTTCACTTAAACTAAATAAGTAAAATACTGCTATAGCTTCGCCACTGACTGTACGATACGTTATATAACTGCTCCCCCCCCCAAAAAAAAACAAGATAAGCTTCCTCGTAAAGCCTATGGCAGCGCATCGACGGCCGGCGTCGTCTGCTACCGCCACCGACATGGAAACCGCGTAGGCTGAGTCCGCTGCTTTGTAAAAGGTGAGAAACCGTTGTGCCGAATTAAAACTAAGCATCAAATAGGATTTAGCCTGTGTTTGCGGTAAAGAAACATATTTTTGCTGTAAGAAAGCGCTGCAACGAGTCCGCCGTGTAATTTCATTCATATTGTAGGTTTGTATCTACAAACGGGCCGCGGTTGACGCGAAAAAGAAATGGCATTCGGCAATTTATATTCCTATTTACCACGCATACCGCCATAGAGCAGGGCGCAAGTGATTTCTCCGCTTTGTGGGAGGCAATAACCCAACATGTTTTGAGCTGCATGCATCCGCTACCGTTCTGACATGATTTGAGACATACACGCGAGAGCCATATGCACGTGCGCGCGTCATTCAGAGAGTTTAGCTTTGGCATTTTTCTGACAGGGGTTCTGTTCATGACATTGTAGCTAGATAACATTGTACATTTTCGCCAATGTGACGACGAGCACACGTTTGTCTGCGGCACGATTTTAATATTGATCCGTTGCTTCTGATCCAGTGGCCGTGTAGGCAGCCCCACGGCCGGGACTCCCAATGGCCGGATTCCAAATAAGGTTATCTCACGCACTTGCTTTTTATTCCGCGAGTCGTATGTGGTTGTCACAGGATGCATTTTCGATCGCGATCGGGCCAGATGGGGATCGAATTTTCCGGCAATTGACTCCCTTCCGCCGCTTGCACAAAGGAGCCAATGGCAACCGAGAAATATGGTCCCCATCGCTTCCGCTCGCGATCGAAAATGCACCGTGCGATACACGGCCGTATTACTTTGCACATTTGAATGCACTGGCACGCTGCCACTACGTTGCCTCCGGCTTCGGCGACGCTCAGTATAGGCGGACGATCCAATTAGGGCGCACCGGTAAATTACTCGGCGGTTCCGGGCTCAAGGCACCGCTTTTTCCACTCTGCCGCGAAAGGAGCAGATGTTATGCTGGCGTTCTGCGGCCAACGAACAGCGCTCAACGATTGAAACGCGATATGTGGCTGCCGGCACTTACGCCACCGGTGGGCGCTGGGGACACCCAGCTGGTGCATTTCTGTGCCGCTTGAAAATGAGATTCCTCTGTGAGGTGTCGCGACTGCATTCGACCCTTTGTCGATCACCTACCGCTCTTCAGCAGCGCATAAAGCACCGGCCGCCACGCGACCCAAGCATTGCGTATCACTCGCTGAACACTGCACGTGAGCGATCGTCTCACGTCGTCTGCTACTCGCTGAACATTTGCGATCCTATAGTCCGTACACAAACTCTTCTTCGCGGAAATGCTTGCTGCAAACACGTGCGTAGGAGCTCGTTTCCTCACCCATTCGAAGCTTTATCAGCCATGCGTAGCGCAGTTTCTTATCTCTGGGGTGAAAGGGAAAGCTCACGCCCTGTTCCTTCGCGTATGTAGCGCACTGCGGCACGGAGCAGTAAAGTACCATGCCGCCGACAACTTTGAGCGCACTCCCAGCTTTTGTAGTCCCTAGTTGTCCACGCACATGAAGTGGGTGCAAAACGACGCTGTTCCAAAGGAAAAACACAGGGAAATCGATGTTAAAACCGCGTTCCAACCGTCCGCTTCCCTTCGTCGGAGCAAGGTGGGATCACGTGATCCAACTTTGCACGTTAAAACGATTGCAGCGCCCGCATCTCCAGTGGTGGGCCTTGCGCCCAATAATGGAACACATTTTGACACTCCAAAGTGTCAGCTTTATGACACTCCTACCAAAGGTAGAGGAGACATGAAATTAAAAATCCGTCATGGTACATGAATTCATGACACATCTGTCTTTAATTCTGAGAAAGCGTGCTAATGTCGCCGGCAGTTGCAAAATTGTTCATGCACTTTCAGCATCTCTTGTTACGCGTCACCTTTCGCTTAAGATTCGTAGGAGAAAAAGACGCGCATTGCAAATGACCAACAAATTACGGTGCAGCATCAGTAGTCTCAATAAGTTTGGTTATCTTCCAAATTGTTCTTTGTAACCTAGCAGTGTCATGGTTTGATTACTGAGTAACGCTATCTTGAGAAACAACATGCACATCAAAATAACTTTCCTTTTATTCGGCGACGCTCAACTAAAACACCTCTTTTCAGCATAATGGCAAGCGTCGCGCTATTAGCTGCAGCGTTCTTAGCCAGTGGGCAAGTAATCAACGGTATATGGTTGCTGATTGACAGTCACGTCAGACGTAAATTCGCGCATGTGACAGGGAACAGTAAGCTGCGTTTAGACGCGCGAGTGGCACCATTGTAATCTCTCGGAATGCTTCCAGAACCAGCCACTCAGACCAACGCACGCGTCAACGCCCGAGCCCTGCATACCACTCTTGTTCACAGGGTGCTAAGCAAGATGGCTACGAATTTGTTGTCGCCCGAGGCGCACCTCGATTACTGCCGCATTGCTCGTCCGACTGGCAAACGTGAGTCAGGAAAGACAGCAGTAGGCGGCCCCGGTCAGGCGGCCTGTCATGGCCCGCCAAGTCGACAAGAAGGCGTATGACAGGTGCTGCATTCACACGCGTTACGCACGCCATCCATTCTGTTTTCCTAAGGCTTGACCGCTCGCGGCGGCAACTTTGGTTCCGGAAGCATCCGTCGTCTTGCCTCCCACTTGTTTCTTCCAGGTGCCTCCATCACACGGCGCGGCGGCATTCACGGAATGATTTCAGGTTGCGGATAATCCCTGCGACGCCTGCAAACCGCGGCTCTTTGACGGAACGTCCAGCGGACGACGCTCATTCGCCAGCGTCGAAAGCGTCGACCGAATTCTGAGAAAACAGTGCCGTCTACCCTGCAAGCGAAAGTCTCGGCTGCCCGTCCTGTCCTCCGATCATTCGGGGCGACGGCGTTGACAGCCGCGCCGTTGCGCAGCGTGCTTCGGGCGCCACCCCGGTCGGCATTCCGGGGCGCTTTGATGTCGGCCGCCAGACGATCGGGGGAATCCCATGGCCTACCGCGGAGGCCCACCCCACAAGCCGTTCCGGAACCAGGCGTGCGCATCGTGCGGCGGCTTCCTGGCGCATTCATTCAGTGCGTTGTCGACGGCCTCCTGGCCATACAGGCGGCCCCCTCGCTCTGTCCCTGTTGCTCGGCCTGTTGCTCCGCCTCCGAACCACCTTCGGAGGAGTTATGTATGCTTTTGTTAACCATTGCGTGCTCAGCACCATCGTACGTACTACAGTATACTGACGGCAGCAGTTTCTCCAACCCCCGCGATCCCTTTTGAGCTCTGATGTCGGCGGAGCCCAACGGCAGTTCTGAGTCGGCCTCAGTTCGCTTCCACGCAACGTAAAGTCAAAGAAAGCGTTAACTTGAGCTGCCTGACAGCCTATACAGTCAGCTGGGCTACCGGAGTATTGTATCGCCGAGTGATAGAATATCGTTTCAAGCGTTTGAAAGCATATGAATTCGTGGATTTTTAAAAGCGGTTTTCTTTCCTTGGGAAATGACAGCAATTTTTCGTATTTAACCATTTTATTGGCTAATTCCGAAGACAGCGCAGCCTAGCACGGCGCAGTGGCATGGCGGGTGCGTTCTCGCATTCTTCCCCCGGGAGAGCTATAATATGGAGACGCTGTCCTTTGAGACGCTACTATACGCGTGTGGTCGCAGATGCTGTGCGGAGTTCTAAACGAGGTTCTTGAGGAAGTGGCGCTGGAAGCACTGGTTGGCTCCCGCGTATGTGGGTAAGACACTGTGGTAAGAGGGGCGCAAACCATAACACGGATAGTGCAACATTGTGCCACAAATAAGTACCTCCAAAAGCATGCTAAATCCATTCTTCAATAACAACTAGAGTTGGTTCTTCATATTTTTAAGAGGCTATAAATAAAGTAGTATATTACATCATCATCATAATCATCAGCCTGGTTACGCCCACTGAAGGGCAAAACCCTCTCCCATACTTCTCCTACTATCCCGGTCATGTACTAATTGTGGCCATGTTGTCCTTGCAAACTTCTTAATCTCATCCACGCACCTAACTTTCTGCCGCCCCCTCCTACGCTTCCCTTCCCTTGGAATCCAGTCCGTAACCCTTAATGACCATCGGTTATCTTCTCTCCTCGTTACATGTCCTGCCCATGCCCATTTCTTTTTCTTGATTTCAACTAAGATGTCATTACCTCGCGTTTGTTCCCTCACCCAATCTGCTCTTTCCTATCCCTTAACGTCACACCCGTAATTCTTCTTTCCATAGCTCGTTTCGTCGTCCTCGATTTAAGTAGAACCCTTTTCGTAAGCCTCCAGGTTTCTGCCCCGTACGTACTGGTAAGACACAGCTGTTATACACTTCTCTCTTGAAAAATAATGCTAATCTGCTGTTCATGATCTGAGAATGCCTGCCAAACGCACTCCAGCCCATTGTTATTCTCCTCATTATTTCAGTCTCACGATCCGGATCCGCGGTCACTGCAGTTTTCTGCAGATTAATTTTTATGCCCACCCTCTTGCCTCTCCAGGTCAATGAGCATGCATTGCCATTGGTCCCATGAGTTACTAAGCAAGGCAATATCATCAGCGAATCGCAACTTACTAACGTATTCTCCATTTACTCTTATCCCCAATTCTTCCCAATCCAGGTCTCTGAATACCTCCTGTAAACACGATGCCAATAGCATTGGAGAGATCGTATCTTGAAGGAAAAAACCAGTCAAAAAACACAAAGGACAAGAGGAGAGGTGTGAACTCTCCTCTTGTCCTTTGTGAACTCTCCTCTTGTCCTTTGTGTTTTTTTACTGTTTTTTTCCTTCAAGTATGTACCAACTGGCCCGGATTTCAACCCTTCTGCAAAGATCGTATCTCCCTGCCTGACGCCTTTCTTTATTGGGATTTTGTTGCTTTCTTACTGGAGGACTACGGTGCCTGTGGAGCCGCTATTGTTTGGATCGCACCGCTGGTACGATCTGTTGGGAACTCGGCGCTGACGCCCGTGGTTGTACCTGGGTCGCAAGCCCCAAGGGTAGCGTTGGCCTGGCGGCCTGGGGTACAACTGGAAGCATCCGAAGGTCCCGGCAAAGCATGAGTCGACTGGTAACAACGAAACAACTTGTTTATTTTAACATCGCAAAGAGTTGGCGGTCAGGTTTGACCGAAGTAGAGAGACGGGAGAGCACTTCACTCAACAGAAGAAATCGGAGCCCTCTTTCTTGGCGTCCGGGGGCAGCTGTTTTTATACTCTCGCAGTTGAGGGCAAGAAGGAACCCCTCAAAAGACGAGCACGTGAATGTACAATGGGCTAATGGTGACGCACACTGTCGTAGCGCTGCCGTAGCACCATGTCGAGCACGATCTCGTAGCACCCTGTCGAGCACGATCTCGTAGCACCCTGTTGTAGCGCTGCCGTAGCACCATGTCGAGCACGATCTCGTAGCACCCTGTTGTAGCGCTGCCGGTCGGGCACAATGACTGTAATGAGAGGATGATCCCTGCTTTGGCATCGCCTGTTTCGGGCACAATGACTGGAATGAGAGGATGATCCCTGCTTTGGCATCGCCTGTTTCGGGCACAATGACTGGAATGAGAGGATGATCCCTGCTTTGGCATCGCCTGTTTCGGGCACAATGACTGGAATGAGAGGGTGATCCTTTGCGGTCGCATCGCCGCAGTCGCGCCTGGAAACACCTGCCGATGAGTGTTGCGGCGACGACGATCGGGCCAAAATGTCTGCCGCCCCGCCGCAGTCGCGCCGGCAAAACCACGTGTCGCAGGCGAAACGCAACAGACCGCCCCGCCGGGGGAAGGAGATCCCGATGGACAGGGGACTGCATCCGCTGTCCGGAGGGATGTCGCTCGATGATGCTCATAACCGAAGTCGGGCGTCCCTCGACGTTTCTTGAGCGCAGCGCACAGAGAAGGCCTCGTTCTCTAGTTCAGGTTCGCACGGGACACTGCAAAGTGACTTCGGGAGAGTTCACATTTTTGTTCTCGTTCCCGGCAAGCGTTAGAACTACGCTGAAACTCAACCGCTCAGTCAGCAAGCACGGCACAACCCTCACTAAGCCCTGCCAGGCTCTTTCCCCTTTTTATACCACTGCCTAGTTCCTTACAGTAGTCTAGCATCACTCAGAACGCGTCCACAAATTGAAAAATTGCACTAGAAAGCATATCATCACTTTGAAACACTAAACAAAAGCAATATGTTAAAAAAAATCCTGCCTCAGGAAGAAAAAC
Source organism: Dermacentor variabilis (assembly GCF_050947875.1). Lineage (NCBI taxonomy): Eukaryota > Metazoa > Arthropoda > Arachnida > Ixodida > Ixodidae > Dermacentor > Dermacentor variabilis. The sequence goes on from NW_027460280.1 coordinate 27,074,688, forward strand.
ATCAGTAACAAACAATTTTGAGGCTGATTCCTACGTTAGGGGCTTCGACTTAAGCCATCGGCGTTACCGTTGAGACTCCCCTTTTTGTAACGCACCTCAAAGGAATATTGTTGTAAAGCGAGGCTCCAGCGCAGGAGGCGGCCATTTTTGGGAGAGATGGTCTGCACCCATTGGAGAGGGCAGTGATCCGTCTCAATGATAAACCTCGAGCCGGCTAGATAGCATGACAATTTCTGAACGGCCCACACGAGACACGCACACTCTTTCTCGGTGGCGCTATACGCCTGCTCACGACTGGTCAGCTTACGACTAGCATACAGGACGGGGTGTTCTACTTCTCCCTTTTCCCGTTGGCACAGTACAACGCCCATGCCTCGCTCACTAGCATCGCACTGAACAATGAACCCTTTTGTATAGTCTGGCGATCGTAGCACAGGCTGGCTTGTTAGGGCACTCTTTAGGGCGCTAAAAGCTCTTTCCTTGGTCTCGTCCCAGACGACTGTTTGAGGCTCTGTTTTTCTTAGAGCATCCGTTAGGGGAGCCGCGATATCAGAGTACCTAGGGATGTACCTCTGATAGTAGCCGGCGACACCCAAGAACGACCGAATATCGGTCTTGGTGCGCGGTTGCGGAAAGTCTCGCACAGCGGCCACTTTTATTTCAGAGGGGCGGCGACGACCCTGACCAATCACGTGACCGAGGTAGACAACCTCGGCCTGTGCTAACTGGCACTTAGGAGCCTTTACTGTCAAGCCTGCTTCGCGCAGGCGGGTTAGCACTGCCCGCAAGTGTGTCATATGCTCAGACCAGGATGCGGAGAATATCGCTACGTCGTCTAGATACGGTAAAGTGAATTCTTGCTGTCCCCGCAACACTTTATCCATGAGACTTGAAAAACAGTATGGCGCGTTCTTCAAACCAAAACTCAACACTTTAGGACGGAATGTTCCCATTGGTGAAATGAACGCCGCATACCTACTAGCCTCTTCTGTAAGTGGAACCTGCCAATAACCCCTGACAAGATCTAGGGTGGAAATAAACTGAGCGCTACTAACTTTCTCAAGGCGCTCCTCGATGTTAGGGATCGGATAAATTTGATCCTTAGTGATGGAATTAAGCCTGCGGTAGTCGACGCAAGGACGAGGTTCCTTGCCCGGTACCTCAACTAAAATCAAAGGGGAGGTATAATCACTCTCACCTGCCTCAATAACACCGAGCTGTAGCATTTTCTTTACCTCAGCCTCCATAATATCGCTCTGGCGGGGTGACACCCGATACGCCTTGGATCGTACTGGCTCTGTGGAGGTAAGTTCTATATCATGAGTAAGTACAGAAGTCCTACCAGGCCTCTCAGAGAACAGACCTTGAAACTCTTGTAATAGCTGGTGTAGTTCGGTTTTCTGCTCGGGCGACAGCGGTGCTTTACTGATAAGGTCACTAATGACTTGACCGGTGTCTTCCCTGTTCGTCACTGAGCCTAGTCCTGGAAGCTCGACCGGAAGCTCTTCAGGAACGTTTATCATCATGCACACCACTGCTTCCCTTTGTCTATAAGGTTTGAGCAGATTACAGTGGTAAACTTGCTGTGCTTTCCGCTTTCCTGGCAGACTTACCACGTAGTTAACGTCCGACAGTTTCTGAACAATTCGTGCTGGGCCCTCCCACTGCACGTCTAGTTTGTTGTTTAGCGATGTGCGCAATATCATGACCTCATCGCCAACCTCAAAACGACGGGCCCTGGCTGTCCGATCATAATAAACCTTGGCCCTCTGCTGGGCCTTTGTCATTGCTTCACCTGACAACTCCTGTGCCCTTCTTAAGCGTTCGAGGAGCTTAAGCACGTACTCCACCACGACTGGGTCGTCGCCCCTACCTTCCCACGATTCTCGAAGCATGCGAAGCGGAGATCGAAGCGAGCGACCGTACACCAGTTCAGCTGGCGAAAACCCCGTAGCCGCATGCGGCGCGGTCCTTAAAGCAAACATCACCCCAGGCAGACACAGCTCCCAGTCAGTTCGATGTTCAAAACACAACGCTCTCAACACGCGCTTCATGACGGAGTGGAGCTTCTCAACGGAATTCGACTGTGGGTGGTACACTGAGCTGTGTAACAGCTTTACCCCACACCTTTCGAGAAAAGTTGTCGTCAAAGCGCTAGTAAACACTGTGCCCTGATCTGATTGGATTTCCGCAGGGAAACCAACTCGCGCAAATATGGACAGTAGTGCATTAACTATCTCAACTGAGCTGAGTTCTTTAAGCGGCACTGCTTCAGGGAACTTTGTCGCTGGGCAGATCACAGTCAAAATGTGTCTGTACCCCGTGGCTGTTACCGGCAGAGGTCCCACAGTATCAATAACGAGCCGTCTAAAAGGCTCCGTAATGATAGGTACCAATTTCAACGGCGCCCTCGATTTGTCCCCTGGTTTGCCCACCCGCTGACAAGTGTCACATGTCCTCACGAAACGGTCTGCGTCCCGAAAACACCCTGGCCAATAGTACTCTTGCAAGAGACGGTCCTTAGTTTTCTTAACTCCTAGGTGTCCGGACCACGAACCCCCGTGTGACAAGCGCAACAGATCCTGACGATAGCATTGAGGCACGACCAGCTGATCGAACTCCACTCCTCTGCGGTCTAGATACTTCCGGTACAGGACTCCACCTCTTTCCACAAAACGTGCAGTTTTCCTGGCGATACCTTCTTTGACATTGCAGCGTATGTTTTCTAGGCTACCATCCTTTTTTTGCTCGGCTATCAAAGCCGACCGGCTGACTTTTAGCAACCTATCAAGTCCGTCTGACGTAGGCGCGATGAGCAAATCAGTAGATAGCTCTTCTAACTTTCCCGTGTCGGGCGTTTCCTCTCCAGTATCTGGCGCCTTTAACGTTACAGACTCAAGTTTATTCAGTTCGGGCGTGCTCGGAATATCAGCTTGCTGCGCCTCTGACCCTTTTTCGTTGTTTGATAACGTCGGCCCCGCAACTACCGCCTTTGCAGCGAGCTCCCGAACCTTCGATCTGGTTAAGGCCTGAACACTAGCTTCACCAAACAAAAGCCCCTTCTCGCGCAGGAGGTGATCGGACCTGTTTGAAAATAAGTACGGGTACTGGGGTGGCAGCATAGATGACACTGCCGCCTCTGTCTCAAGCGCTCCGAAAGGTCCTTCAATAAGCACCTTTGCTACGGGCAGACACACGCTATGAGCTTCCACGGCTTGCTTGATCCATGCGCACTCGCCCGTGAACATATGGGGTTCTACATAAGACGGGTGAACTACATCCATCGTAGCTGCGGAATCGCGAAGCACTCGGCACTCTTTCCCGTTCACGAGGAGGTCTCGCATGTAAGGCTCGAGAAGCTTCATGTTCTCGTCAGTGCTGCCTATTGAAAAAAACACAACTTTTGGTGTTGTTTCCGGACACTGCGCCGAAAAGTGACCCGGCTTCTGGCACGTATAACAAACGCGCGCTTGCCTCATCTCGAACCGCTTTCTGCGTTCGGCTTCGGCTGCCGCCGTCTCCTTAGGTTCGGTCGCACTGCTTCCACTCGCATCCGCACTACGCGTGTTCCCCTTTGCTCTCATGGGTGTGAACTTCGGCCTCTCAAACTTCGAGCCAAATTCACCCTTTTGACCGTCCTTAGCTCCGCGAGCTCGACGCGTCACAAACTCCTCGGCTAGCTCAGCGGCTCTAGCCACCGTACTCACGTCTGGCCTATCCAAGACCCAGTATCGCACGTTCTCCGGTAACCGACTATAAAACTGTTCTAGCCCGAAACACTGCAGAACTTTATCGTGGTCACCAAACGCTTTCTCTTCTTTGAGCCACTCCTGCATGTTCGACATAAGCCTATACGCAAACTCTGTATATGACTCACTTCTGCCTTTCTCATTTTCCCGAAACTTCCGACGGAACGCCTCCGCAGACAGCCGGTACTTTTTTAGCAGACTCGATTTTACTTTGTCGAAATCCTCTGCTTCCTCTCTATCCAAGCGAGCGACTACGTCGGCCGCCTCGCCGGGTAACAAAGTGAGCAAGCGCTGTGGCCACGTTTCCCGAGAGAACCCCTGCTTCTCGCACGTTCGCTCAAAGTTAACCAGGAACAAACCAATGTCCTCTCCAAGCTTAAACGGCCGCATCAGGTCAGTCATTTTGAACAATACTCGTTCTCCTGCACCGTGTGCCTGACTTCCATTACGAGCGCGTTCCATCTCTACCTCAAGACGCTTCATTTCCAAAGCGTGTTGACGGTCACGCTCTTGTTGCTCTCGCTCTTTCTGTTCTTTACGTTCACGCTCTTCTTTTTCTTTTGCAGTCTCCCTCTCTTCAATAGTCTCAAGGCATTCCGACAGCTCGTCATCCTCAGCCTCTAACTCAAGAATAGCCTTTAGCAGTTCTGGTTTTCTGAGTTTGTCTGAGACATCCAGACCCAACTCTCTTGCAAGCTCCAACAATTTCGGTTTGCGCAACGACTTCAAATCCATGGCTGCTCTGAATGCTGCTTTCTCTACTGCTTACTATTGTCTTGCCGCAAACTAACCCGGCAGCAACGACAACCACAATTACCAGCTCTGTTTCTGACACTAACAAAAAGCCTGGCAAAGCTCAGAAGAAGAAAGTCCCGCACTCACCAAACCTCGCAGCCAAGAGTCCAGCGCAGTCGTTCCGCTGCAGGCAACCAGTCATCACACAGGGCTCGTTGCACTGCTCCCGGATCGTCGATGAGCTGCTCAGCATACAGTCAACTGCATCTCTTCGCTGCTGGCCTCCGTTGTCGCGATCTCACCGCTGGCAGACAGTTGTTTGAAGTCGGAGGCGATCTCACCGCTGCCAACCAGATGTTTGGATCGCACCGCTGGTACGATCTGTTGGGAACTCGGCGCTGACGCCCGTGGTTGTACCTGGGTCGCAAGCCCCAAGGGTAGCGTTGGCCTGGCGGCCTGGGGTACAACTGGAAGCATCCGAAGGTCCCGGCAAAGCATGAGTCGACTGGTAACAACGAAACAACTTGTTTATTTTAACATCGCAAAGAGTTGGCGGTCAGGTTTGACCGAAGTAGAGAGACGGGAGAGCACTTCACTCAACAGAAGAAATCGGAGCCCTCTTTCTTGGCGTCCGGGGGCAGCTGTTTTTATACTCTCGCAGTTGAGGGCAAGAAGGAACCCCTCAAAAGACGAGCACGTGAATGTACAATGGGCTAATGGTGACGCACACTGTCGTAGCGCTGCCGTAGCACCATGTCGAGCACGATCTCGTAGCACCCTGTCGAGCACGATCTCGTAGCACCCTGTTGTAGCGCTGCCGTAGCACCATGTCGAGCACGATCTCGTAGCACCCTGTTGTAGCGCTGCCGGTCGGGCACAATGACTGTAATGAGAGGATGATCCCTGCTTTGGCATCGCCTGTTTCGGGCACAATGACTGGAATGAGAGGATGATCCCTGCTTTGGCATCGCCTGTTTCGGGCACAATGACTGGAATGAGAGGATGATCCCTGCTTTGGCATCGCCTGTTTCGGGCACAATGACTGGAATGAGAGGGTGATCCTTTGCGGTCGCATCGCCGCAGTCGCGCCTGGAAACACCTGCCGATGAGTGTTGCGGCGACGACGATCGGGCCAAAATGTCTGCCGCCCCGCCGCAGTCGCGCCGGCAAAACCACGTGTCGCAGGCGAAACGCAACACTATAGATATCTTTCAGTATTTTTACATACGGCTCGTCTACACGCTGATTCCGTAATGCCTGCATGATTGCTGAGGTTTCGACAGAATCAAACGCTTTCTCGTAATCAATGAAAGCTATATAAAAAGGTTGGTTGTATTCCGCACATTTCTTTCGCACATCCTCCCCAGCTGCCTTCCCCCTTTGCATAGCTCCTAAGGCTTTCTTTACTTCTTCCTGCGTTACTTGTGGGATTTCAAATTCCTTTAGACTATTCTCTCTTCCATTAACGTCGTGGGTGCCTCTGGTACTGTACAAATCTCTATAAAACTCCTCAGCTACTTGAACTATCTCATCCATATTAGTAATGATATTGCCGGCTTTGTCTTTTAACGCATACATCTGATTCTTGCCTATTCCTAGTTTGTTCTTCACTGTTTTTAGGCTTCCTCCGTTCCTGAGAACATGCTCAATTCTATCCATACTATGCTTCCTTATGTCAGCTATCTTACGCTTGATTAACTTCGAACGTTCTGCCAGTTCTACTTAGCTGTAGGATTACAAGCTTTCATACATTGGCGTTTCTTGATCAGATCTTTCGTCTCCTGCGATAGCTTACTGGCATCCTGTCTAACGGTGTTGCCGCCGACTTCTATTGCACACTCCTTAATGATGCACATAAGATTGTCGTTCATATCTTCAACACAAAGGTCCTCTTCCTGAGTTAAGGTCGAATACCTGTTCTGTAGCTTGATCCGGAATTCCTCTATTTTCCCTCTTACCGCTAACTCATTGATCGGCTTCTTATGTACCAGTTTCTTCCCTCCTCAGGTCTAGGCTAATTCGAGTTCTTACCATCCTATGGTCACTGCAGCGCAGCTTGCCGAGCACATCCACATCTTGTATGATGCCAAGGTTAGCGCAGAGTATAAAGTCTATTTCATTTCTAGTCTCGCCATTTGGGCTCCTCTACGTCCACTTTCGACTATCCCGCTTGCGGAAGAAGGTATTCATTATCCGCATATTATTCTGTTCTGCAAACTCGACTAATAACTCTCCCCTGCTATTCCTAGAGCCTATGCCATATCCCACTGACTAGTCTCCAGCCTGCTTCTTGCCTACCTTGGCATTGAAGTCGGCCATCAGTATAGTGTAGTTTGTTTTGACTTTACCCATCGCCGATTCCACGTCTTCATAGAAGATATCGACTTATCAAGCAAATAATGCGTCGTCTCTCAGCTGGCGAAGCAAAAAACCTTCTTCGTGTTCAATATCCACCTGTCCGCGTGTAAGGTTTAGTAATCAAATTTTAGAGCTATATGTCATGTTATCCAATTTTCCAGCGTGATGTGCCGTACCTATCGATAAAAACGGTGCATGCAGTGGGACACAGTTCCAATTTGCCCTGGAAGCCAGAGCTTCCGTAAGGGTGACAGAAAAAAAAAAAAAGAGTCGCAGTTTCGCCCGAAAGGCGAAGCACCGATTGCGATAGCAAATTAGTAGATAGCTATACGAAGTAAGGATAGTAGTTTTATCGGCCGTATAAACTTGTAAACATTCTCTTACTAACTAAATTAACAATGATAGAATATGTAAGCGCGACTGAACAAGGATGCAGAAAGAAACAGACACACAAAGACAGCGCTGTCTCTGTATGTATGCTTCTTTCTACGTCCTTGTTCAGTCGCGCTGAACGAGGACGTAGAATGGATTCATACCAACTAGCCCGAAAACGTGTTTTAACTAAGTTAACCAGCACGGTGTCACGCGCGCAGGTAAACATGAACAGATCTCGCTCTATGACCGCGGAAACTCGCTGTCAAAACGCTGGAGCGAGGAAGCGCGGCAGCAGCAGTGAGCCGTTGGACCTTCGTGCATCGCTCGCTTCCGCTCGAACGAAACGTCGAACGTACAGCGCATACGCAGGCACCGACCCTGCGCGCACTCTGCAAACATCGCAGATCGCTTTGAAGGCCCGCGCGGGCGCGCACCTTTGGCCGCGTCGCAGGTCGCTTTCAAGATACGGCGCCCGCACGCCCGCGCCGTAAGCAGCAGCCGCTGGAGAAGAACGCCACCCCTGCCTCGCCTCAAGCCCGACCTCGCGCGACAGGAGAGGTGCGCTTCTGGCACGCCTTCCACGCTCGCGTACGCGATATTGAGCCGCGTTCGCCAGCTCACCCTCTCACGCTTTCACTCGCACACACAGTGTACGGCGCACGGCGACGATTTTATCGCCTTTGGACTTTATACGGAACCTCACGGCGACAGCAACGGCGACGATAGAAATGCGCCTGAATTGTCCATATAATCGCTATCACAATAATAACATAAACTGGACACAGACATAAAAAGGAGCAAACACGCACAGGCGCACGCAATAGCGTCGGTGAATCTCTAACTACGCGAGCCCACAGTTTCCGCAGTGGAGTCACTCCCAAAAATACCTCATGAACGTCATTGGCGCACCCAGGATTTTTGGCCGGGAAAGATTTTAGCAAGAATATATCAAGGTTTTAAAGCGTTTGGAGTTCTTTAGGAACCAACCAGGGGGCGATATTTTGAGTCTAACCATTTTAGTGGGCCGTTCCCGAAGACAGCTCAACCCTGCCGCCTGTATGTGTATATGTATTTTTTTATGTTTATGTCCTGTTTGCACTTTTTAGTCGCGCTTATAAAATATGAAGGTGCCGAAACTGCCACTGTAGCCGAAAGTCGGATGTGCATTTAGACCAGTTCAGAGCTTTTATCTATGTGCTGAATAGACAGACACAAGCACAGTTTATACATACATCTGCCAGTTATACGGAATGATATATTCAAGTATAGTTTTTTTTTTCCGAGGGCAATCAAAGAATGGAATGAATTACCCAATCCACTTGTCATATGTTCCTCTGTCAGTGCTTTTACTGCTGGTTTGGAGAATCTTATCTTCCCGGATATGAATGCGTCACAGCAACTTTTTCTGTTGCTGATGCGCATACTGCGAGAGTGTCTTGTCTTCGATCACCGCATGTCACTTTTTAGAGATACTGCTATTGCACGGTTTTTTTTTTTTCGTTTCTCGTTCTACATGTACCGATATTTTGTATCTTTTCTTTGTTGTATTTCTATCCACTCCTGTAATGATCCTTTCTTGGACTGACAGTTTAAAGAACAAACAACTAATAAAAAAATGCAAACGTCTGAAGTGCCCCGTTCCTCCCGCTTCTCCCCTATATATACAAAGAGGCAGGAAGAATATATATTCATGTCTATCTATCTATCTATCTATCTATCTATCTATCTATCTATCTATCTATCTATCTATCTATCTATCTATAAAATATATATCACGTAATTATTTTAAAAAGGCTATGAAATTGGATTTAATATCATCTTCAGAAGGACAGTATGTCGACATATGTCTACATGTACTGCTTTGTCAATATGTTTCTGAGCTTCCCGGGCACTATATTTTAATTATTCTTGTTTTTCGCTCTCCCAGATCCTTTAGAGATTGTACAAGGTTTTCTTGTTTTACTTTGTACTCCCTCTGCGTGTGGTTTACAAAAATTGAATGATGTCTTTTCTTTTTTTTTTCGTTTGTTTTTTGTATAGCTGTGAGATACAAAATGCCATCGACGAATTCTTGCGTGAATCCATAGGTGACAGCCCGGCAATAATAGCACTATTGGCATATCCCACCACTTAGCTTGGCTTGGCTAAAAAAAAAAAAAAAATGCCGGGCGCATGCAGCCAGCAAAAGCATGCCCTTCGATATCAGTTTTTATTACCTGGAGGGAGCCGTCGCTGAGGCGTAGATTCCGACACCACCTATTAATGTAAAAATAATTCAACGCTTCATAAAACATGAACTGCAGAAAAATCGGCTTCGTAAACAACATATTACTTTCTTACAGCTAGAGCCGCACTTGTCGTCGGCTTCTCACCAATGCCGGCGTATAATCGCTATCGCGCACAGGTATCACTGTTTCCAGCATGTTTCTTGAGCGCGATCACATCTTCAATGCAGATTGCAAAATCCTTGCAACAAAGGCTCCACCGAGTTTTTCGCGTTACCACTGTGTGATTGGAAATTCAGACCATTAATCTTTCCCGTTGCATTAAAAAAAAAACGGGTACCATAAAATAAATTGGTTGTCAGTCCCTTTAAAACAAAATTTGCTAAGTGCATTGTCAACAAAGCATGCTATACAATGCTCAATATGCCATAATTTTACTTCGGGCGCCACAACGCGACAATGAATCCGCAATAAAAGTCAAAGCACTATTTCTTTTGTGAATTTTTCTGAGTTTCAGAAGACTCGCCGTAGTTGCTCACTGGCTATGGTGTTGGGCTGCTGAGCACGAGGTCGCGGGATCGAATGCCGCCCACGGCGGCCGCATTTCGATGGGGGCGAAATGCGAACACACCCGTGTACTTAGATTTAGGATCACGTTAAAGCACCCCAGGTGGTCAAAATTTCCGGAGTCCTCTACTACGGCGTGCCTCATAATCGGAAAGTGGTTTTGGCACGTAAAACCCCATAATTAAATTGAGTTTCAGAACTTTTCGTGCCTCGCCGTGAACTGGTTCACAGTGGTGCAGGCGAATGAAACGTGCCTAATAATCGCCATATGCCTTGCTTGCGTTTGCTTTCTTGAAAACTCTGCGCCCAGAACTTTCCTACGAAGAATGCTATGTCACGTTAACAACCTGCACGCCGTTCGGGACCCGCAAGTACCGGGCGTGCCACGTTGAAGAAAGGAATGGCGCGCAAGATGGATGGCGGTTATTTGTTTGGCCACAATATAGTCCCAAAATTGTGCAAACGTTTCTTAGAGTGTATACTATGCAACCTCTCTCAATAAGCCTAAACGCCGAAAAAATCTATAACAGATCTCGGAAGCAGCGTAAAGTTGTCACTAATATTTTGCTGTCAAAGCATAATCGCACCAACATAAATACAAATGTCAAGTTGGCAACAAATGAGTCAAACAGTTCAGAACAAATGCTTGATAGATCCCAAGCGAATGGCACATACATACATGCTTCGACGAGCGCCGCCATGTTCCCCTACGCGAGGCAGCGCTGAACACTGCAGAGCTTCCTAATTTTTTAGGATACTCTATTCTACAGATGATTACATGTACATGGCAGCCATGTCGTATTTCCCGCTCCATAAATCGCTTCTGGCGCACGCAGCCGGAACCTAAATCTTCAACTCGCACCCACTAAACACGGAACAAGTTATTTGACGTCTAAAAAGTGCCTTGAATGAATAATTCAAGTCTAGTAGCTGTCTCGATCAAGACATTTCGTAACGGTGGACGTCTCGAAGTACTTCAGTAAGTCGTACTCACCGTCATCATCATCATCACCACCATCCCATTTTTGTCCACTGCAGGACGAAGACTTCTCCCTGCGATCTCCAATTACCCCTGTCTTGCGCCAATCGATTCCAACCAGCGCCCGCGAATTTCATAATTTCATCGCCTCACTTAGACTTCTGCCGTCCTCGACTGCGCATCCTTTCTCTTGGTAGCCATGAAGAACATACTAGAAGTTGGATTGCGCCACATTTAGACGGGACACACAGAAGATAAACACACACAAGAGAGCGCTACTTGCAACTATCGAATTATTCCATTGTCAGCGCAATAAATACAAAATACTCAAAGGGGGACAACAACAATTATACAAAAAAATCCTTACAAAAAAGGGCCATCAGCAAATATTAAGCCGCCTTTGTCACATGATCACCTTGGCTGCGCTCAACATCGTAAAATAGGAACTTGGATACAAAATTTCGGATTAGGCCACGAGGAAACCTATTTCTTTCGTCCTAAAGGAAATGGATGGCATGCTTACGCACATATCTCCCGTGCGCGCAATCTCGGCGGCTTCGATACACTCTCGCATCATTTTGATGCCATAATTGTTCACAAACTTGCAGTTCCCAAAGGTTGGCTGAGATCTGCTATCCCTACAATGAACTCCAAGGTGACCAGCGACTGCTCCTGAAACATTATAATCGTGCTCCTTTAATCTTTCGTTCAGGCATCGCCCAATCTGTCCGATATAGTTTCTGCCGCACGAATGTGGAACACTATGTGTACCACTCCCTCAGCGCAGCCAACAAACTTCTTTCTGTGTTGTTTTTCGCAGCCTCGTTTCTCTGTGGCACCTAGGTTTAGCTTTGCGCCCATGATCAGCAATTTTGCGGTGCGGAGGAGATCACCTTTTACATGGCATCGTTTACCAACTTTCTTTACACGCTGCGCGATCGAATGAATGTACGGCATCACCAATATTTTTTTCACGTGTGCTTGGGCCGCAGGGCTCCCTCCCAGATAATGGTGGCCTCGTTCCGATTTCCTTGAGCAATGATTGTGTCACAGGTACCAATACATGGGAAGGATAGAGCCTGCTGCGGTAAGCCTGCATATTTGCTCCCGGAATCTGTCAGCAGTGCCATGATGGCACGATTGTTTTAATGCGTCTTTGTATCAAGAGCTAACCATCGCTCATTTTACGACCTAAGAATGCGCGGATTCGAATGGCAAAAGAGGCTTATTTGCGCGCGTTACGTATTACCAACAACAATCCCTCGGCCGCTGACCTAGCTTTAAGTCAAGAAACCTAATGGACCCACGGTCCGGCTCTTCACTTGTGATGGCCAATGGCTCTAGACACTGTGAAAATTCTTTATATGTGGGTCAACGGCGACTGAGTTCCGTTTCCATCATTGTCCTCTGGGCCTAAATAATCACAAACAAACCTGAACACACGAGCAACCCGTGAATTCTTCAGGGTTTCGTCAATCTCGACTATGGGAAAAAGTCACTCAGAATCGGTGCGATCGACGAAACTATGCATATTCTGTGCTTTTGAAGGAAAATGTCACCATTGCAAAACACGTAGGTGGACCTTAAATACATGGACAGCGACTCTAAAAAGGCTTCAATATGCATTGTGGATAATTTTGAAAAGCAACAGTTCCGTAATTCTCAACACATTGTTCAATGCAAAGCAAGAGCTATGTGTGAAAAATAGAGTAATATAAGTCATTGACGTTAAAAGAATAAGCCCCTTGTCAGAATTTCCTTCTAAGAACCTTGACAAGAACAAATGAGGACTTTTATTAGAAATTCCCTCAAATTTTTATAGAAGCGGTTGTGTGCGAGATGGTGTGCACAGTTACACTTTATTTTAAATGTGGAATGGGCATCAGAAAAAAAAGTTTACATTGTCGGGTAGAGTGGTACACATGTAGTTTTCCCGATGTGAGCCATGACAACGGCGTAGCGCAGCCCATTTGGTCAACTAGCTTATTTTGCTTAGACCAATCACATGAATTTCACCTCACAATTATTTTGTAAATAAGAAAAGATGTGTATTGCATGCCGATGTCATGCCAATGTGCCACCATTGACTGACTGAAACAAGGATGTCACCTCTGCACGAAACAAATAATTGTTGACAAAACGTTGGCCTGCTGGGTCTCCTATGAACAGACATAGTTTCTAACGAGGAAACATTTTGTCAGTAATGCTGCAGTTCAGGCAGAAATAGCATACTGGTTTCAATTGCAGACGAAAGGATAGCGTGGTGCCCGTATTCAAATCAAAATGCTGTGCTGCAACGAATTCATGAAAAATAAAGACGTTTCACATCTGAAAAAACACTCTGTGCCCCATTCTATCCGCCATTATAAAAAGTATTTTCTGATCTACGAGCCTCTCTTGAAAGTAAATTGTAACTTACTTTGTGGGTGCCCCCTTGTAGAGTCGCCAAATGTTTGCATAGCATCACACAAAAATAATGGCCAGTTATTCGGCATACCACCCATTAGCAAATTTCTTGCACATTGCAAGTTACCGGAACTGAAAGATAAATCAAAAGATGGTGTTATTTTTTTTAAACACGCCCTGCACAGATGAGATACTCATGCAGTGCAATGCATAAAACATGACTGCAGGCTAACATGCAGCAAGACATATAGTTCTCACCATGTGACATAGTCAAACTTTATTACCTAATAAATTAGAAAAGATGCAGAACCTCTAAGTAACTAGAGTGACAAACAGAAGGAAAGGTGGCCATACATGGACCTCGAACCTGATTGCTGCCCCAGCCAGAGCAATCCAGCCTTCGCAGGTGAGCACTGGCAGCCCACAAAAGCTTGCTGTCGCAGGTCATGTGTGAATGTTTTACAAACACAGGCAAGCAAAATCCGCAAACACGAGGACCAAAAAAGAAGAAAGAAACTGAGAATATGTAAACAGGAACTTCAATTACCAATATGTTCCAAGCCAGAAGAAGCTTGATGTGGGCGAGTTGGTTTTGCATACTTGAAGAAAAGAGCGCTACAAAGACGCGGAATAAAAGAGGAACATGTACGATGGACAAGGCGCCTTGTCCGTCGTACATGTTCCTCTTTTAGTCCACGTCTTTGTAGCGCTCTTTTCTTCAAGTATCCAAGCCAGAATTATAGCTCACATTAAAAATAAATTTAAACGCTCCTTTCTCTTAAAGTGCTGGTCTCTTAAGGTATGTATGTGATGATGGTTAAAATCACCAGCATTTCTTGGCAGATAGCTAGTAAAATTTAGAGCAGAGTCAGACGGAGAAGTGCCTTCAAATTATTATATGGTGTTTCGCGGCTAAAAATACACTCATCAACTTGTGAAACAAGTCTGAGAACCTCTTTGCAAAGTATAATCAATTTAAGACAGTTAACCGTTCTGCAGGTAAATGATGTACAATATTGATTAAAAAGTGAAATCGCGCTTTAAATTGTTAAACCAAAAGCAAGTTCGACATTTTACCCTGTTTATAGGGCCTTATAACGTAAAACTATTCCAATATGTTTTTATTCCAATCTCCTGACGTCAAATTTGCTTAACCGCCGACGCAAGCATCGGGCGGTCACCCGCAGCGTTGTCCGAAGAAACCAATCAAACGCTCTCCTCGTTCATAGGAGGTCACTTTTGTTTGCTTGAAAAGCGAATAACATTGCCTGCACTGAGTGGCTTGTCTTCTCTAATTGGCTCACAAGAGGTGAGGAGTACACTCAAGTAGAGAGGGATTCCATGGGACCGATCCAGAGCACTGAAAATCGATAACCGAATGGAGAGGGTGGTGCCGGCGTCTGCGATTGGTCCGCTTTCCCTTACTTAGCTTGCGATGACTGGTCGAAAATTGCAGTGGCATGCAACGGAAGCTTAAGAATGACGCTAAAACGGATCCTCAGCAAAGAAGTGTTGGCAGAACGAGGTCGTAAACGCTCCGAAAGTGCTCGAAAACGTTACACGGCTACACAAAAAGTTTTATTACACGCAAATAAACCCATGCTCTCCGGCAGGTGCAAGTAGCCAGTGCCTGAGCGATCGGCGGCAGCCAATTTTTATTCCTTTCGGAACGGGGCAGCCTGCGGCTATTCAGAAGAAAATTCAGTTTTGTTCGGTATATTAATGCACCTTTAACGCGTACACGTCCCTTAAGCGCGGTGAGTTCTTGCGGTTTTGTGACGTCGCGTGAAAGGCAGCTGAAGTGGGTGTAGCCCGAAAACTGTTGACCAATAGCCGAGGGCTAATGGCGAAAAGGTGTCGAATCAGAAATAACTATTTTTCTTTTGCTCGGTCAAATCATGCAGAATCAGTGTGTACACGTCATATCAGATGGGTAACTATCGCGGTTTTCGTGACGTCGCGTGAGAGACCGGTGAAGTGGGGGTGGTCCAAAAAAGTTTTTGACCCATTGCGGAGGGCCGATTGCAGAATCGGAATAGAAAAGTTTGGAATAGTCTTACGTTATAGCGCCCTAGCTCTCGCCGTTTTTTGATGACTTAGTACAAGGTAAGCAGGTAGCATACAAAGTGCTGCTGATGAACTATCACAAAGCAGTGCTTCTGGGGCTGGGTCAATCACCTTTGTTGATATATCTTTCAGCTGACCCTAATTGGCTAAAAGCAATACCCCACACCAGTAAGCCGTCACCTTGGATGACACATCATACAAATTTGAAAGTACCTCGTGACGTGATAAGACGAGAACATGGCCCGCTGTCTTTGAAGTCGTAGCATGCCGGTTGCACCAGAAAGTGCAGAGTAATTATTAGAGGTTGCAAGTTCATCAGTGCATTATAGTCTCAGGTAATTCTGAGCATCTACACTGACTAGCAATTGAAAAGCCACTGCGCACAACATAAATGTATCGAAGTATGTTTGTATCGAAAATGTATCGAAGTATCGAAGTTGTTTCTTCAAGAAAACATTATTCCATTTCCTACTAAATGGCCAAAATAATCCACATATCTAAGCTATTCACTTCACTCCTGCTCATTTCCTTTCAGTTTTTCCTTTTCCTTTAGTTTTCTTTTCTCATTTGTAGCCTTTATAAGTATTTTTAGTTTCTTCTGTTGCGAATGCCTTAAACTATTGTTGTAATTTTACGACTAGCTATTGACTTTATATTATTTTGCAGTTTGTACTACATTTACTTTGTATAACCTTCCACTTAGTGACTACTGTATTGCTGTTTTATGCAGTGTATTTGTTCTAATGTATATATTTTCTGACAGGCGGTCCCCTTTCAGCCACATGCTCTGGGAACTCTTTCTGTATACTTCTGTAAGCACGTATGTCTCCTCCTTATTCAAGAAATAAACTGAAACTGAAACTGAAGTAATGGTCTATGCTGAGTAATTGCCAACCTAGCGAAAGGTCAAGCGCGGTAGCCGAATCAGAGGGTCAAGGGAAATAAGTGGCTAAATTCTATTAACACCTCTAATTGATATTATTGAAATAGATGACAGGACACGGCACAGTTAAAATTAGATTTATGACAAAATCTTACAAAGCACCTCTGCACACTGATGGAAACCGCAGCACCATGCCTGTTCTACACACACGTGTGACACAGCACTATCTCTATCTCAGACGCATGGTCTTCCACACGTCATTGTGTGATACCTTCTCAATAAGGTTAAACACAGTCTGCACTAGACACCTGAGGTGATTTGATCGGCAGGCGCCAGCCAAGCGCCGATGGTAGCTGAGCAAATTGAAGTTCTTTCTTGTATTGAAGCCTCGGCCCATGTTTTATCAATCGTACTAGAAACCATACCGTCTGCAGCTCACACAATCATCTGGGATTAAAGCCCTTGCTGATGGTGTGCAGTAAATTGCTGTAAAGAAAGTTGATCATACCGAAAACAGTTTAGTATACAGAACTCTGGCTTGATTATATTTGTGCATCATGGAAGCAACGTGCAACGTACACTATTGCAGCAAATGTATACTCATGTATGGAATGCAGGTAAATGATGACACAACAAAGTTAATTTGTGAGTTTTTTTTTCATGGTATTGACTACCTACAGTTATTAAGGCTTGCAAAGCTTAGGGAAACTAAATAGTAGTATAAGTGAACTGTGTATACACTAGTGTTGAGAAACTGGGAATAATAGTGGCAGCTTATTAAGGATCAGTGCGAGAAAATGCCCGTTTTAAGAGGCCGACTAAGCATTTTACCTGGAAGTGATACCTGGTCTTAACCCATATACAAAGCACTATACATTGGCTTACGCTGATCATAATGATAAAGTCCCGTCATCCACGAAACACCAAGAGACAAAAGGATGTCCAGCCGTCTGTACAGTGAAAAGGACAAAATAAGAGAGCACCCAGTCTGTTCAAAGACAGATCTGCAATTACAGATGAGGCGAAACAGTGATTCTAATAAATGAAATCAGTCGTTACACACAGCGGTATCTATACTACATGGTGACTGGAAGTGTCTATTCCCCATGTTCAAAAAGTGTTGCATGGCCCTTTTCAAGTGTAAACACATGTCTTTGCTGCTTTCCATCACCAGGATATGGCCAGACCGAACCCACGATCATTTGCTCGATAGTAGAGCGCCAGCGGCTCTATGCAGCGCCTCTAGTAATGGTAGGGAATAGACGATGATTGGTGATGGCGCATTTGCTTCATTTAGGACCGCGATGTAGAAACTGAAGTTAGCGCTATTTCCAAACTGCGTACTTGCCGTTTTACGTGAGAGCAAGTGGCCAAGACACTAGTGGGTGCGCGAGATATTTAAGGAAATAATGACGACTTCAAACGATACTTAAGAGAAAAGTGAATATTTGCAGTAAATTTTGCTGGCTGTAAGATTTCATAAAATTTGATAAGTTGGACCACTTTAGTGCCCATTTAGATTGGCACAATAATGCGGAAAAGAGCCCGCTTAGTCAACGTCACCAGGATGTACAAAACCAAGGTCGGATCAATGGCCCTTGACGCAGTAATTGCAAGAATGCGCGCGGCGGCAGCCGGTCTGTTCATTCATGCCTTCGCGCTAAGCAAGAGCGTGACACCGCAGCGGGCGCAGCCGACCGGCCACTTCATTCCAGACATGTCCAAACAATGTCTGAGAAGCCGGTCACGAAGGACTCTCCCTGGCTCCGGCATTCCGCGCGGTGACCCGCTCCTCGTATCCGGCGTCGGCGTGTCGTCGACCGAGCCGTGAGCCGTCTCGCCGCCGCACTATGACCTCCTCACGGCGGGTCATCCTCGCTGACAAGTGAGCGCTGCTCACGCTCACGGGCTACACGCGTTCCGCGAACGGGCCTCAGCTCTGGCTGGCGGCCTCCCCTTTGCCGGAGGTTCTTTGAAAGTCGGCTGAACACGGGGGCAACACTTCCTGTGACCGAGCCATCGGTCATCGTCTGGGCACGCTGCTAAGTGGCGACCCCGTAGAGGGATACCGCGGGCTCTGCCAGGCAATGACCTGCCCAGTGCTGCGCCTGCTACTACTGCCCGATTCCGCCTCTTTGAGTCACGGTCGGCGTCTGGTCTGTTCGCCGCCGCGCTTTTTCAAGGTCAGCGGGCCATTGATGGCACGAAAGGGCACACCCAGTGCGTGGTGCTTACGGTAGATTTCGTCATTCGCGTGGAAAGTTACACGCCGGCCGCAGATCAAGTTTTACCGCGCTGGCCTCCTTTCGAGGCTCTCCGCCGAGTCCAGTGCCCCTGTGCAAGCGGTCGCCGAGGTTGCATACGATGGTGTTCGCGGGAATGGCGTACCGTAGCCGCGCGTGCGCCGTTTCCGCAACGGGAGTCGTCGCCGCCTGTCATTGCGATTCCCATCCTTGGGAAATCTGGCGGCTCAGGAACGCTGAACCCGATGCTGGAGGCAGTCGCCTGCGTCAGCTATTCATAGAACAGTGAATCAAAGAGCGCTTCCTCTCTGCACAACATCAGACCGTTTGCGTAAAAATAAAAACAAACAAAATTGTTGCACACAACTAGAAGTCGCGTGAAATGATTGCACTGAGTTGATCCATTGCGCGCTTACGGGTGGTGGTTCCCGCTAATTTGGCATGACTCAATGCGTTCGCTCCGAATAACCGACCATAAAAAGAGAGAGTAATGCTTGAGGCGCTGTTGCCCAAATCCTAGGGGCTACAAATGGAAGTGGTGATGAAGCACACCGTTGCAGAAGAATGAGTAAACCGGCGCAGTGAGGTCGTGCCTGGGAACTGCTCAAACGCCAGGTCGTCAACGTGGCCAACCGGGTCACTGTCTCATAGATTTCAACAAACATGCGCAAGTGCTTCACCTTATGCTTAATTTGCGGAGAACAGCGAAGCTTGCACTAGCGAAGTGACCCAGAACATTTCTTCACATCGCCGATACCTGCACGCAAAATCGCGTTAACAGCCTAGCCCTATCATGTGCGGTAGGAACGGCTGACAGATTCTTCGTATGTGCTATGACTGCTAATGTGATAAACTGTGCAGCCACGTTTTGGCCGAGAGAAGCCATTCTAGTTGGAGGTTCTTCGCGCCCTTAGCGGCTGCCAACGTGCTTAGAGCCATCATAATTGGTGCGCTAACAACACTGGTACCCAACAAGCTTGAAAAAATGTATGAAGTCATCAAGAGGAACGCTGTAGGTAGAAGTAGCCACGGAGGTAGCATGTGTTCAGCATAACAGGTACATTGAATGTTCGTGTGGTAATGTGTAGGCAGGTGTAATGTCGTGCGGTAAATGACATATTGGACAGACAGGTAGTTGAAATATTCGTTGCGTGAGCACTATAATTCCATGATGGGATCACGACACTCACACTGCCGTTGCTGAGAATGCTTGAGAGTGCTACTCTTTGGTGCGGGTGGGTGCGTAGTCACGTGGTGGTTCTTATATTTGGCGGGCTTTCTTTTTCAGCCGGAATAAGCACGTAATTAGTATTTTGCTGAGAGCATACGAGTTATATATTTCTTATAATTGCCTACAGCGCTTAAATTGACACCTTGAGAAACAGAATCGTAATTATCAAATTACATAATTGATCGTAATTACGTAATAGATTTTCAACAACAAGAGTATTGGCGAATGTTCAACTCCACTGTGAGCGATATGATAGATCATTTTACGCGAACGGAACGAAATATATTTGGTTCCGTTCGCATAAGACGATCTATCGCTTTAAAGAACTCGGTGTATGATAGTTGAGACACCTTGTATATATTCCTTGCGTTCACAATAAGAGCTCAGCTGTTGGCGCTTGTCCCGTATCTTCCTGTCCTTGAATTCGTTTTTCTACAAATTGATCATCATGAATATGTCCAACATCATGACTGGCTGACACTTGCTGTTACGAACAGCCTTCAACATAATTTTTTTTTTTTGTGGATATGGGTCCAGATCACTGAAACTTCTTGAAGCCCTTGGATTTTTTTTTAAATACATTTGCACATGTTTCGCGCATTTGCAGACTTGAATAACAATACGTGCACGCTCCTCGCAGCAAGGTTTGGAACCGAAACCCTTTTCGCGGTGATTAGGGTTACGGCTTCCATACATTTATGTTTGGTTCAGATCTCACTTTCGAGCAAACCAAATGGTCTAAACAGCCTCATTCGGAGCGCAACCATCCAATAAATAAAGGTTGCCGCAATCAAATGCGAACATGTCGCACCAGTGGCTTTCCTTTTTTTTTTATTGGAAGGGGATAGGAGAGGCACATAGACAAGTTGTTCTTGGTATTGTTCTTATTTTTTTTCTTTCTTACTTCAAAATGACCTTGAATTATTTTTTATTGCTTGTGACAGAGAGCGGAAGTGGATGTCTTCATGTGGCTCACTGGAAGAGGCGGACATCACCCAGACGAAGATGTGCACCACTTCCTTCTCGACTTCTCAAGATAGGAAACTGCAAGGCGAACATTGAGAACATATTTGATGCTGCTAGATCGACGGCCATTGACTCTTAAAAAAAATACTTGGCCCATGGGCAACACCGGGGCTTCAGAGAAAAGCGCTTGTAGTTTTAAACATTTTCTTAGAAGATACGAACCTCTTAGGTTTATACTAAATTTTAGTCGTCCTCTGAAGGGCATATGTATACGGTGTAGTGTTGTCAAGTAGTTATGTCTTGCGTTATGTAAGTGTACTTACGCTTTGTGAACTCACCTGCAAAACTGTGTATTTGCTTGTGTTCTCGGACAATTCGAAGTGCTTGTATTCGTCATGCAAGTTTGCGTCCTTATTTTCTTTGGCTTCCTCGATACATGTGCAAAACATCGAGCTCATGTTGTCGGAGTTTATTCATTGCTTTTCCAGACAACTTGTGACTCCATTTTGTTTACCAAGCGACCTGGAGTAGTCGGTGCCACTTAAAGGCGCCAGCATCTCCTATAAAATCGTGTTCGTAAAAAAATAGTGGTCATTACTTAGGGTACAACAAATTACAATGTTTAGTTTGGTGACAAACGAAGTTTTACTATTTAGAATTTTAATCATCAACCTCAACCAATATGTTGCCGTTTCTCGAGTGTAATTATAACGTAGTGAAAAACACTTCTACAAAACTAGCGTTTCTTTGTCTTTTTTTTCCGTAGTATTTACAAATCCAAGAGCAACGTACAGTTGCTGTACACTGAGTACAGAGTGTGCGGTCCCGTAACAAATGCTTCAATCTTGATTGGAGACAGGAATGTGTGTGAGCCCATCCACACAATTTTTCCTCTTTTCTTAATCATAATTCAAATTCAAATTCGTACTTTTTCTTTTACAAGTTGCCTGCGCATGTAGCATGATTCGGCCTCATCAGGGGGGTTACGTTAACACACAGACATTACTCGCAATACGTATAGCAACACTTCAACATCTAATTAATAAGCGTCCTCTAATTACTGTATAATTAATCACTTTTTACACACGTTGCAATGGAGAATATTTTGCTGGGAACTAGTAGAGTCACAGCTGCTTATATAGAATCCTGATAATGCACCGCTATCCGAAATATGCCTCGAAACGCATTGGCGTTCCACGTTGTTGTTGGCCGAAAGCCTCGCTCGCGCACTGCGTGCCGACACCAATGGCGACGCGAGATTTGCCAGATTTTTCTTCGCGGATATATCGAAACAGGTGGTAGTCTCGGAAATACACTGTGCGGACATGACTTCAGAGTTGGTTTCATATCTGGAGCATGTTATTCAATGTGATCTTTTAAAAGTTAGTCACTTACTAAACCAGGTGCCTGGAGAGAGAAATGAGCTTTTTGTTAGAAGGTAGATATTTTTTGCCGGCGTGAGTACGGCCAGTGACATGCTACTCTGTAGAGAGAGGGAAAAGCAAAATAAGATATTCGAGAATATAAGGGGAAAAAGCTAAATAAAAATAAAATGAGCGAGTAAATTTATAATTATAATTATAGGTGAAAAGATGGCGAACAATTCAGGCTTTATAGGTCAGTTTCAGAGAGCTGTCGGAACGATAAATAGAATTGCCCGCCGCTGCTTTGAAGGGCAGGACACAGAACCTATAAGATGCGACGTAACGTTAGTGGATCATGACAAATCGTGTGCATAACTGCCACGGTTATCCCAGATAGGTAGTACGCCCTATGTGACAATGATTACAGTTCGTGAATGCTGCGTTCAGTCCAAGCCGACAGTAAAATGTCTCTGACTGACAAAGGAGTAGCTGTTTTTTATCGTACTCTGCTGTCAACCGGTCGTAGAAATTTATCTAGATGAAGCGGCAGTCTCCAGAGCCGATCCCTTTACTCACAAGCACATTATTCTGCAGTGTTCGAAGCATAGGCTTTTGTAAACAATATTCTTCTAAAATTTATCTGCTGAATTTCGATTTCGAGTAGAGGTGCATGGACGTTTTACTAATGTCTAGTAATGTCCGCCTCTTCCGCATATCTATCTTGTGTGGAGGTAGCTATGTGTGATGAACAATTTTTTTTTTCAATCTGCATGTGACTGTTTAATTGTGTCATGTGATCTTCTTTTTGTCTTTCGAAAAAAAATACTTATGGTATTTATTTCTCGGTTTCGGTAATCTTTCGGCACCAACATTTTCAGACCCAGTGAAAGAGAAAATCTGCGAGATGCATACTTGCCTGTCCCCCCATAATGCCAAGCCATTCGAACCGAACATGCAGTTAGGCCAACGGAAGACCGCGATTATCCAGAGGTCGTTCCCCTCCGTTACGCCTTTTTTCTCCGCTGCGTCGCAACGGACGCAAATTAGTTCGTGAAACTGCGCGTACACGCCTTTGGTCGCAAGCGCGACCGAACGCAGTCATTAACGCGATTTCGAAACAGCGTGGCAAAAACAGCCGGGCTGGTGGCGTGGCTGCGTAAGCGGTGCGCGGGGGTGGTCAGGCGGCAATGAATTGACGAGCATTTGTGTCGTTTCAACGGGCATGCACCCCTTGTCATCAAAGTGGAGTCATCACCCTCCGCTTCGCGCGCCTGCTACACGCCATGCAATGGGCTGATATCGAAAGAAATGCTCCGGCGGTTTTTTTTTTTTCTTTTTAGAAAGCGTTCCATAATTGATGAGCATTCAATGCAATACACCGTGTTACTTTGTGCCTCGTGTGCGCCCGACATCCGCGGATCCTGTTTTAAAAAAAATGGGCACATCCAACGCGCAGGCTGGAACCTTTGTGAAGCGAGGCTTTTAGTGAAGCGGTTAATGAAATGCTTCCCAACTAACGCCGATGCGTACGATTTTGTTTACTTTCATGCTATGCAATATGTAACGTCATGCAATGTTTATGTTTATATACACCACACACGTCGCAACTTTATTGCAATTCCTATGTTTATGCGCTACATCGCTCACAAGGTAGGCCGAACTACATACACCAAATCAGGTGGAGGCACAGTACGAGGCGTATACATGCGCAGCGATGTCACGAGGACGAAGGCGATGCTTGTCGAGGCAATGAATGGGGACGACGGGCGTATGCGCGAAAAACTACGATGCGCATCAAGCAACATTTAGGGATTCTCTACCTCCTGTGTCACGTGGGAACATGTCCATTCTGGAGGATTCGCCGAGACCGGGCACAAACCGAAAGGCTGAATAAAAAAAAATAAACTAAATCAATGCATCCGCTAAGTATAATTCACTATTCTATTAACAGATCGGTGTGCTTGTGAGCCGACGATATTCAGGTTTTATGTATGAAGTTATGTTTTTCTCACGCAGAACAGACTTACTCATACTGGTCACTATACAGAGTTATAGCGGCAGGTTCGCTGGTACTTCCTTCGGCGCGCATACAACCTCAGTACATGCATCAACAAATACACACGCCGAGATAGCGACCGATACAACAGAAACCAGGTGCCAGGCGGCTGTACCAAACAAAAAAAGAAAGCTTCTCTTTAATATAAACCTTCGTGACGGATTTCTATCACTCTACTTCTTGTATTTCTTGTCTTCGTCTTCTATCCTGCGAACTGTGAAAAAGCGCATGCGTATATGCCTTCGCATGAGGCCCGTCGCCAACATACGCTCCTTCATTTCCTTTCAAAATAAATAATAAAACAGAATAATGTTACAACTGAAACATTTGCACAGGCTGTACAAAAAAAGCATTGACGGCTATCTTTTTTTTCTTAGGGAACATTGAACATCGTGGGCGTGACGAAGAAAAAAAAAGAAGGACGGGTTCGATATATTCGAGAAAGCAAACACATTAATAAATTAGCGGAGTTAACTTCCCAAACGAACATACGGTTTATGAAAGCTGCCATATCCCGAGGAAGGGGGCTGCTCGAGCGTGTGCAACTCTAGTCAACTTTTTCTTAATTTAACCCGCATTAAATGGTATTCCACAGGTTCTCTTACAACGAACCCCTTGAAAGAACGGTGAGGGAAAGGGCTCTACACCTGGACATTTTCAAGTGCAGAAAGTGCTGGTGTTCATGTTCAAGAAACGCCTGGACGTATGAAAGAAACAATGTGAAGCAAGACGTCATTTGATGATTGCAAGGGTGGTTCCCCTTCTGACCTGAACAGGAGCACAAGTAAACAGCGTGTCTGCAACATCAGGAAGCTCGGTAATTATTTTAAGAATTGCTAATTATTTTCTCCACTAAAAGAAGCTAGAACACATAAGAAAAACCTACTGCCCGAAAAAGAATATTTTTTTTGCTGTGAAACGTCTAAATAGACGATAAATAATGCGACAAAACTGCTAAGTTGGCACCACTAGTAACAACTTTATTCTTTATGTCCTTTTGACATCGCTCAAAGATATGTTAATAATAGATAGACTTAGCTGGGGCATCAGGTGGAGAGGTTAGAGGCACTTGCCTCCTGCTACTCTGCTACTACATTTCTCTATTCCAGAAATGTAGTAGAATGATTAAGGTGCTATTAGCGATGAGAATTACTCGAAAAGAGCGCCGTCGCAAGCGATAAAATAGTAAAGCAACAAAAAGTGAAAAACGTAATGTCACAACAGAGCGCGAGGTTAAAAATAAAATGAAGTCAAAACGCATGCAAACGGTCAGTGTGCTTTGGTTTAGTGAAAAAAATAAACATTTTTTGCAGGTCACAGTCCAAGAACAACCCCGAGGAGAGCGCACGATTTACCATTGCTCCAAACTCGACTTACACTGTTCGTCCCTGCCGAGCGTAGAGCGCGCAAGTATACCAGCACATGTGAGGGGTCCTCAACTGCTTTACCACAAGAACATCCCAATTCAGCGAGCCTTATTTTATGCAGGAAACTTGCGCGTTATTTCTTTTCAGCCATAGCATAGGACACGTCGTCAAGAAACTTTCCATGGAATGGACTTTGACAATTTGGTTCGACGATGTTGCGAAAAGATCTTATCTATATGCGATGGTTTCTGTCAACTTACCGAGAGTCACGAAAAGTGTTTCATAGGCATTCACGGGGTGTGGCCTTCACCAGCGGCTTGAGACTAATAGTTTTAGTTAAAAGAAACGCAGTCATCTTTATGCCCAATCAGTACGTGCTATGAGGCAGAATTCAAACACGAAAGACAATGAAAATTCAGGTAAATTCGAACCCACTATTAGGCTTGATTGCTTAAAAATTCGGCTCGATGCTATTGTGTCTTCGGTCGGTAAACACCCCCCTGACTACCAGTGTCACACAGGCGGACGAACATAAAAACGACACATATGCAAAGTGTTCTATTAAAAATAGGAAATTCGAGACAGAATGGCCAACTTTGCCGGCCGAAGTTCATACGCGGCGAAGAACATAACTTGTGCCACATTGTACAATAAGCATTGCGGTTAACAAAATTTACCGAATCATTTCTTCAAAGTAATCAATTTTGCGCACGTATTCCAATTGCAAAAGACTGGTTCAAGGCGGTTAAGTGGAATATTTAGGCTATATACCCGGTGGAAGAACAGATAAGGTGTCTGAACGGCGCCGTATGTCTGCAGAGCGAGCTGACTACAACCAGAGTCCTTTCATTTTTTTTTTTTTTTTTTCTGGTCACGAAACTGCCGCCTCAGTTTCATATAGAGCCAGCGCCCGCCGCTAGAGGCGCAACCGTGCATGAGAGGGCATGCGAACGCCGCTACCGCTGTGGTTGTGTGTGGGGCAGCCTCGGTATTCTAGCTTTCTCAACTTCCTCAACCGTCGGTTTAGTTTCACGTAACTATTTTTAACATTGAATATGTTTAAATTACTGCCCGAGCGCGCCTTCTGCCATTATATGAGCGCCCGGGACGAAAAAAAAGCCGCTCATAACATGGAGCATGCGGCGGTCTAAGACCAAAAAAAAATTTTTTAAATCGGGGATGTTAAGAGCCAGAACCGCGACACGATGGTGAGGCACGCCGTAGTGGAGGACTCAGGATTAATTTTGACCACCTGGGATCCTTTAAGATGCACCTAAATTTAAATAAATATCAATAAATATCTGAATGAGATTTAGGTAGGATTAATGCAAGATAAACTTCGCTACTAAATGTATTTAAAATGCACCTAAATTTAAATAAACGGGTGTTCTGCATTTCGCCCCCGTCGAAATGCGTCCGCTGTAGACGGCGTGCGGTCTCGGTCCAGATTTCTTCATCATCGCCGTTCGCCTCAACACTTCGGTGGGCTCCGCTTTTTAATATTTGCCTGAAATTAAACACCGCGCGCCCGCCGTGGTTGCTCAGTGGCTATGGTGTTGGGCTGCTGAGCACGAGGTTGCAGGATCGAATCCCGGCCACGGCGGCCGTATTTTGATGGGGGCGAAATGCAAAAACACCCGTGTACTTAGATTTAGGTGCACGTTAAAGAATCCCAGGTGGTCAAAATTTTCGGAGTCCTCCACTACGGCGTGCCTCATAATCAGAAAGTGGTTTTGGCACGTAAAACCCCATAATTTAATTTAAACACCGCGCATTCGCAACAAAGCGCCAGTGGTCCCACTTATCACCAGATGCAAACATATGGGCTGTTGCAACCCCGCTTACCCGTAAGTAAGCGCCAACTCTCCGTTGCGCGTAGCGCCAGATTGTTCGCCGAGCACAGCTGTTCACTTTCTGTTAAACTGTGGCAGAGAAGGACTCTGACTGTGGGCAGCATCTTATAAGGAGATCAAAAGAATGAAATTATTATTGCAAAGGGTTGCTGCCGTAGAATACTTAATGACAAAGAAAAGGAAATTGAGCTGCTCCGTGCCCTTAAGATTTCTCTGCGAAGCGATGCCATTTCTGAATGAGATTTAGGTAGGATTAATGCAAGACAAACTTCGCTACTGAATGTCTTCGGTGCGCCTTTTAGCAACGGATTAAGGCAAACGTGAAGTGTTAGGACTTGCACAGTTGAAACTAGCTGTATTGTAATTAGGCAATTGCCGTAGCAAGCAGTCGTTTAGAAGCGTCAGGAAGCCCAGCACTTATTCACGCCGCTCGTGGTTCCGACGCAGAAACGACGAGACTAGGTATTTTGGTTCTTAATGGGCAACTTTTTACAATATGCTAAAAACTTTATAATCCGATTAAGAAAAGAAATAGAACGTGTTGGCGCAAAAACAACATACAAGCACGATAATTTATTTATCATGTAAATAAGCGGAGCGAAATACAGACAGCACGTCGGGTCACGAATGGTCCACCATTCACAATGCAAGAAGTTGGTTAAAAGCATGACACTGATATAATAAGCATAAAGAAATAACATCAAACATGAGATATATGCATTGGGGGGGGGGGCAGGAAACAAACACCAGCAAACGAATGGCAATAAATACAGAATGCATAATCGATTGTTTCTATAAACAAGAAAGTGTAAAGCATAAGCATTTCATAACACATGGCAAAACAACTCTCAACCGAACGCAAGTAGCCATATCACAAATACAGCAATTTTTTTTAAATGGCTTGTAAGAGATACCACCATTCTACTTCTTCAGCTGTTACCTGCAACACGTGTTCGGCTTCGTTGTCCCACCCCTCCACTTCAAATAAACAGCCCAGCACTCGAAAAATAGCGCAGCACATGCACAGAACGCACCCGAACACTCAGCTCGCCTCGCACTGCGCACGCGTTTCGGTACGCGAACGATGCCCTCTGTGGCACAGTGGCGCCGCGTCGCGGCACCTTTGGGCAGCATATGAACCTCTCCCATAGCGTGACACCCGAGTTTCGTGACCAGCAAAACATGGAAGGACTCTGCTACAACTCTGTTCGGGCTTCATCGCTTTGCCGGCAGGAGCGCTGCAGTGTTGGGGCTGTAGAGCCGAAGAGAAAATTCCCAAGCGCACAGCCACAGGGCTAGACGAGGTTCCCGTTAGGCTGATTAATGAACTAGGACAAAAAGTAAGGAAGCTCTGATGAAAGCCGTGGAAAAAACTTTAAAAGATAGACAAATAATAAACAGTTGGCGACAAAGTAGAATGAATTTAATTTATAAAGGTAAGGGGGAGAAAGATAGAATTCACTCGTATAGACCGTTGACCATTACATCGGTAATATACAGGGTAGCAATGCAGGCAAGCAAATTCAAGCTTCAAGCATGGGCAGAGAATAATGGCATTTTGGGAGAACTTCAGAATGGATTCAGAATAGGTAGGCGATTAGATGATAAATTATTTGTTCTTACTCAGTGTATTGAAATATAAAAAGTAGACAGCAGACCGTTATATGTGGCCCTTTTAGACATTACAGGAGCCTATGACAACGTAGACCGCAACATTTTGTGGGATATTCTGGAAGGGAAGGCTTAGGTGACGATTTTCTACAGCTATTGAGAGAGATTTACCTAGAAAATACCGTTTGCGTTGAATGGGAAGGGTTGAGGAGCGAGGAGAAAGTTTATATCAACAAGGGACTGAGGCAGGGGTGCCCTTTATCCCCGCTGCTGTTTATGATGTATATGGTGAGGATGGAGAGGTCACTACAAGGAAGTAATATTGGTTTTAATCTCTCATACAAACAGGCGGGTACAGTTGTAGAGCAGCAGCTCCCAGGTTTATTTTATGCGGACGATATTGTGTTGCTAGCTAACGAGCAAAGTGATTTGCAACGTCTGGCTAATATCTGTGGACAGGAGGGCAACAATTTAGGTTTGAAATTTAGTGTTAGAAAATCAGGTGTTATGGTATTCAAG
The DNA here is from genome assembly GCF_050947875.1 of Dermacentor variabilis. NCBI lineage: Eukaryota > Metazoa > Arthropoda > Arachnida > Ixodida > Ixodidae > Dermacentor > Dermacentor variabilis. The sequence goes on from NW_027460280.1 coordinate 27,104,242, forward strand.
GAAAACAGTGAACAGACAGTGGCAGTACAGGGCCAGGAAATACCTTGGGTAACAGAATATAAATACCTTCGTATATGGATAAACGAAGGCAATAGATATATGGAAACACTGTAAAAAACAGTAGCAGTGAAGGCGAAGAGAAATGGCAGCCATAATGAAGCACAGAGCGCTATGGGGATACAATAGGTACGAGGTGCTCCGAGGTATGTGGAAAGGTGTAATGGTTCCAGGACTTACTTTTGGAAATGCGGTTGTTTCCTTTAAATCAGGGGTATACAATCAGGACTCGATGGAAACAAAAGGTCAGTGCGTCGCCCCGCATTGGGCGCTCACGGGAAGACTACAAATGAAGCTGTGCAGGATGATATGGGCTGGACTAGTTTTGAAGTGAGGGAAGCTCGCAGTAAAATTGAGTATGGAGAACGACTGAGGAATATGGAAGAAAGTAAATGGGCTGGGAGAGTGTTTAGGTATCTGTACAGGAAAAACATTGATTCACAGTTTGGGAAAAGAACTAGGAAGCTTACCAGCAAGTATGCGGCGTGTAGGTTGAGCAACACAGCAAAAAAACGTGAAGCGGAAAATCAGAGAGGCTGAAATAATCTCAAGGGTGGCGGCAATGAAAGAGAAACCTGCCATGAGTAGCTACTTAAGAGGAAAAAACGAAATCAGGAAAGAAACAATTTATGATAACTCAAGAGGAAGCTCATTACTTTTCGAAGCGAGATCGGGATGCCTTAGAACACGCACCTATAAAGCGAGATATAAGAAGGAAGAAGAAGCATGTGCTTGCTGCGGTAAAGCTAGGGAAACGATGAAGCATGTTGTATTAGAATGGGAAGATATCTGCCCAATGGTCGACTAAGGAATCACTGGCCTTCTTGACGCCCTTGGGTTCAGCGAGAGCAGGAGAAAAGTCAACGAATCTGCAATACAGATTAGTAAGAGGCGATTGGAAAATTGGTAGAAGAAAACTAGGGAAACGACAAACGACGGAGGCGTACAAAAACAAAGTTCACAATAGGGGTTCAGAAATTTTGGTTATGGGAATACATCGTAGTTTTTTCTTCTCCTTTCTTTAACACAGGTAGGACATTCGGCAATAAAATAACAAGAGCTTGGTGGCGCAGCCTACCGCCCCGTTCCAAAGGGGATGCTCATAACATCCATCCATCCGTCCTCACCATTTCCTGTCGTCTGCTCCCAAGCCCGTCACGCGAAAAATATAATGCATTGTATCTGCACAAAAATGCGTAATTTGCGAAGTTAAGGCATTTAATAGTGTAAATGTAGATGATTGGTAGCTTTATAGCGATCAGGAATTATTCATATAAAAAGATTGATCAGAAATAATGCCCACTGGGATACTAGAGCTCCATAGAAAATGCACGGGAGAGCATATAGTAGGGGTGGGCCAAATTAAATTTGGGGGTGGACCACCTTGAAATTTGGGGGTGGGCCAACCTAAACTTGGGGGCATGCTTGCGCATACTTAGACAACTCTAGTGGAGTTTCTGCATATTTTGAAACATTGTTTTAGTCGCGAACAATCGGCATCACATTATTCTAGCTATCTCCTCAGGCATTAATATATATCCCGTTGGGAAATCTCTTTACAGTCATGCATTTGTGTTTCTTGAATGTTCCCCGCAGTGTGTCGTGTTAGCATTCAGTGGACTAGGTGGACGCTACTCGGCGTAAATAAAAAGGTTAAGATAACGAATATTACAGGGAACTTGCGCGGCTAGTAGCAATGTGCGTGTTTGGCGTGCATGCTAGCCACGACCATCGTTGCAATTCACAAGCCGTGGTTTCTCGCATTGTGCGCACAACTTGAAAAACTTTGCGCTTTGCAATAGCCGGATGCTTTTTCATTTGTACGAAAGTTGAGCACTAGTGAGCACGCTGTTTCTACAGTGGACTTTCACGAGTTGCGAGGCACAATAAGGTCTGGATAGCGCTACTAAGCTTACATATTTAGAAGGATATACCCAAGCTTGCTTCCCAAAGGGTCGCTAGACGCCTAGACTGGTACGCAGGCATATATGGGACAATTTACTAGCGATTCTACAAAGGAGGAGCCCCATGTTTGAGATGCCTCGCGGGCCGCGCCAGATGCTGTGGTTGGTGGATAGATAGATGCTATGAGCGTCCCCGTTGGAACGAGGTGGCGGGTTGCACCACCAAGCTCTTCTTAATATATTGCCTGATGTCGTCCCTATATGTTAAAAAAATCCCCCGAAGAATTCTCATCACCAAATTTTCTGAATCCCTATTGGGAACTTTGTTTTTGTATGCCGCCGTTATTTGTCATTTCCCTATTTCCACCAATCTTCCAGTCACCTTTACTAATATCTCTTGCGGACATGTTTGCTTTCCCGCTGCTCTCACTGAACCCAAGAGCGTCAAGGAAGCCAGAGGCGCCCGCAATGATCAACGCCATTTGCTGAGAAAGACGTAAACCACGAGCGAAAAAATCGTCGGCGCGGCAACCTCGTTCAGGCACCTTATCTGTCCTTCCATCGTGGGCGAGTAGTATAGCAATGTTGCCTCATGTTATGTGATGGTGCGCTTGGATGATGCCGCTGCTTCATGGAAGATGAGCACTGACCGATGCATGCTGTAGTACGTGACGTAAGTGAACAGTGTCATGTCTGGTAGACCTAGTATGTAGACGTGGTCGATGACGTTCCTTCTACTATCATTATCAACCGGGATCAACCGTACTCCGGCGGCGGCTGCGTGTGGAACGACCGCGCGGGTCCTATATTGAAAACGATCTACGATGGCGACAGAGTGCGCCAAATGCTGATAGCTTCGTGTGCGCTGTTTTCTCGCCGCTTAGCTTGCGTTGAAGCGACAGGCACCACGAAGATGATTTCGCTTACTGCGGTGGGCCCTATCTTGAAAGCGATCGTCTTACATAACCGACGGACGGACGGACGAACGGGTTTCCTCGTTGGGTAGGCACAGAAATGCTTACGCATTTAAATAGAACACGCCCACTCGGTGCGAAGGCCAGTCGGTTACGCAAGCAGCGAAATGGTCAAGTCGAGACAAGACGAGAAGCAAGAAATGCAGGTCGGACGCGCCACGGCTTTGTTAGTCTTTTGTGGACTGTTTTGATTGTGCTCGACGCGCAGACTTTCTCTTCTGCCACCAAACGATTCCAGTGGTCACTTGCCTACAATGGCAATAGATACGGGACACCCGTATATGGCCACTGTTGCAAACGGGAGGCAATAGCATCTTGGCTACCACCGTCATTCACATTGTGGTTCGATTAAAGGAAGAAGATTCAAGTGTACGATCTTATAACGGTTGGGAAAGCGAACCAATCGCTTGGCCTCGTGCGATTGGTCGGAATCGCGCGTTTTATGACGAAACCACGATTCTGACCACTTATACGAGGCAAGCGAACGGTTCGCTTTCTCAACCGTTAAGAGGAAGCCTTAGCTCGGTGGTTTGGTTCCTAGCCAAATACATGGAAACAGAGAAATGGTTTTTCTCAGCAATAACGAAATAAAATTTGATGCGGTTTGTTGCATTTAAAATAATAAGTTAAAATGTTTTTCTTGTTCTTGATCCCTAGTGAAATGGGGCAACCAACTCTGGGAGATCGGCCATGAATCGGTCGGTGAAGGAACTGTTAGCAATTTTCTTTTTTTAATAAATCAGGGTGAAATGAAATAAGTATCTTTCAGATAGGATTTAAATTGTCTACTGTTGCAGGTATGAATAATCAATCGCCGTGGTTGCTTAGTGGCTATAGTGTTGGGCTGCTGAGCACGAGGTCGCGGGATCGAATCCCGGCCACGGCGGCCGCATTTCGATGGGGGTGAAACGCGAAAATACCCGTGTACTTAGATTTGTGTGCACGTTAAGGAACCCCAGGTGGTTCAGATTTCCGGAGTCCCCGACTAAGGCGTGCCTTATAATCAGATCATGGTTTTGGCACGTAAAACCCCATAATTTAGATATGAAGAATCAATTATCTAGGAATTTCGTGAGCATAATAAGTATTTAGAAGAATTGTAGCATGGCAATTCGTTTTGTCTCACACAGAAAGATGCAGAGGGCTTCACAAACGTTCCTGTGGCTGCAACCCAGTACGGTATTCCCAAAGGAAAGAATTACAGGAAGAGTCAAATTCAAGCCAAGCTTCTGGAACGGTTCTAAAAATCTTTTCCGCTGAATAATGAAACTGCGGCATTTCAGAAATAAGTGTTGCAGAGATTAACTCTCATTGCGCAAAGGCGATATAGCCTGACCAGAGCTGTAGAGGTAAAAGTTCAGTGTGGGGGACTCGGCACCGTAGTCTTGTAACCGTCACTTCAATTTTCTAGAGGAGCACCATTTGTTGTTCCAGGGAAAACTTAGATGCGGGAAATCAGATGTTGCCAATGATGATTGCGTGAACTTATTTGTGGTAGTATATTTTTTTAATCGTGCCGCAGTGATGAAAGGTGACGAAGGCAAAATGGTGATTATAGGACCATCGTGGGATGCTACTGCGAGCGTATCTGCATATTCATTTAAGGCTAGACCTCTGTCGCCTGGCACCCACACTAAACAAACAAGACGTAAGTGTCTTGGAAGAAGAGAACGGAAATGTTGTAATGAATCTGCCAATTTGGGTGTGGTTATTGAAGAACAAACCGACAGGCAATCAGTAAAGATTATGGCTGATGACAGAGATGGTGGTAATTTACGTAAGGTTAATACAACTGTCAATAATTCCGCCTGAAAGATAGGCGTTAAGTCAGGTAGCCGAATCGAAAAAGACGAATTTAGATGTGGTGATAACAGTGCCCACACTTGCCTTTTCTTCACAAACGGAAGCATCACTTAATTGCTGTAACGGTGTTTGTAAAGTAAAGCATATTAAAGTACTGGTAAAAAATGTGTTGCGTTACGAAAAACAGAAAGGTATTTAAGCCAAGTGTGTTAAACTATGGAAAGAAAACAAGAAATTATTATGTCCGATGTTTTTAGTGAACTTGACGCAACACTGTATGATATAAATTGTGCGTTTATAAATCCATGTGCGTTTCTTGCGAGCCACGATCTGATTCCTGCTCTGCATGAGGTCTCGTTAGGCCGAATTTTAGAAGGGCCTGGATTCGATGTTTCTGCATCATTCGCATTTGAAGGCGTTGGAAGTTTAGAGGCCACGGTTGGACGGGCAACCACCTGAAGGAGTTGAGTCATTTGGGTGGTAACCATTTGTGCCAATGATTCCCATATGCTCACAAATAGGTTTTCAATTGCCTTCTACACTACCCTCTCTACTGCCGAAGCTATGACATCAGGAAGCGATGAGACAACTGCATGAGATAGCCGATTTACCGCACCGGCATACCCGCGAGATCACTCTGCAATGATAGAACGGGCTTCACGTCTTGAGCATCTCTTTTGTTCAATTATTTCTAAAATTTGCATTCGTGCGGTCTCGCAGAGCAGTTAGCATGGTCAGCGGAGTGAGAACCACTGCAGAGACCACACTGTTCTTCCTGTGATGAACAATCCTTTAAATCGTGGTTTGCTCCACATTTACGACAGCTAGGAACCAATCGGCATCCCTTCATGCTATGCCCATAGCGCCAACACCTAATACATTGAAGGGGGCGAGGAGATAGCGATTCGACCCGGTAAATGAGTGGCCACGCCTTGATCTCTGTCGGACGAGATGTTCCGGCGAAGGTAACGACTGATTCTGTGAGGATCTTCTTGTTCTCAAATAAGCGAGACCAACGAAATACGGACGCGGCTCTGGCGACAGAAAACATGTCTAAAATTTCTGAAGGCAAAAGGCTCGATGTCGACCCCAAGAACTAGTCCTTTAACGCAAGCTAAGTGAGCAGGAACGAAGCAGCTCACCGGATGTGAGGCAAACGCTGTACATTTGAGTAGGTCAGTGATACAGGCCTGGTCTGGCGAACAGCAGAGAATGCCACCGCGACCAAACTGCCGTAGTTTGTCTATCAGTTGGTAGTGTGGAGTCGCCTTCTGACGTTCTTCCCGAATGAATTTGGGCTTTTTCATTCGAGTTGACTGTCCACTGGATGGTACCAGGGCCCCAGGAATGTTTGTCAGTCCGCTGCTCAAGAGAACTTTGATGGGATAATCATGAGGTGCAAGAAAAGCCGAACAGGCAGTGCTTGCCTGGCCGGGAGGGGAAACAGGCATCAGTCTAGTTTGCCGAGGTCAATCACCGCCCGATATCTAGGCGCTCCGCAAGAGGGTACACCGAGACTCTCCAGTGAAACGGTGCGCAAAGTCCCACGGCCAGGATCTGTCGAAGAACCACTTAGGCCAGCGACCGAGCAGCGCTTCCTGCCGCTTGTTGTTGTTGTAGCCTGTGGCACGTGTGGCTCCTACCCACGAAGGGGGATTGGCCAAGAAATGGGTGGATTATACCAAAATAATATAGAGCATAATTTCGCGAAGAGGCCCTTCAAACAGCCGGTGCCGGTGCTCGTTGTCTTCTTCTTTTTCTTCCTTAAAATCAAGTGACTATACAAAGCAGCTTTCTTACATTGGCCACCGATTTTCTTTTTATGGGTATTGTTGTGTACTGCAAAATTTCAAAAACCGAAGCTATAAAGTTTACAGCTCTAACTCAGCAATGAAATATCTCGATCATGTAAACTGCTCCTAATAATACAACTAAGGCGGAAAAGGTAATGAATATATCACTCTGAACTATATCGCTATATATGAGTAGACGTTTTGCAAAACCCCCATAAACATTCCAACATATTCACGAAAGCTGCAAATTTATATTTCACATTTGTTCGCTTTAGATACTCTAACAGATCCAGTTTACAGAACTGTGGTGTCTGTTTTTGGTGCGCAGTTACGGACTTGTAATCTTGGGCCTTCAATCTTTTTTTATTTATTTTTTAACTTATCAATTTTCGGTAATACTCGAGGGAAAAATCCAGGCCCTAAATCAGACTTTTGCTTCCCACAGTCACTACAATTTAACTTTGAAGTGCAACCCGTTTCATTGAAATCAGTCCATGCATTATCTCATACAATTAAGCATTTCTACGTTTTACATGTATCTGAATAGGTGGCATCGCAGTTGGCTCCGCGCTAAAGCTTCTTCGCCCCTGGGCAGCCATGGGGTCAGTCTCAGTTATTTACAGCCGTAACCTTCAGCCTTGTGTCCAGCATGGGCTGTATTTTATAACAATGCTTTTCATTTTTCATTCTTTTGCGCTCCGTCATCTGGCGCCGCCGCACCACCGTTATCACCGCGATCGACCCCAAGGCGCGATACATAGCCTAAAAGTAGGCTTTCACTGTTCCTCCTGCAGTGTATTCCTGACGAAAAAAGCTGTGATCAACTTAGTAGTGGCAGTAGGAATGACGATGGTGTTTACATTCGGCGTCGCTACAAAAAAATCACGCAATAGACGCTCAAAACGTGCGCTTCATCCGCACGGTTTTATAGCATCCGATTGATTGATTGATTGATTGATTGATTGATTGATTGATTGATTGATTGATTGATTGATTGATTGATTGAAAACTTTATCATGACACCTAGCTGGGGTGCCCGCCTCTTACCCTACATGCAGGTAGGGGGGGAGGACGAAGCAGTCCCCGCGCGTTGAGAACGGTGAGTCCTCACGGCCTCAACGGCCAGGCGGATTGCTCGACGCTGGTCGTCTTCGGCCTCGCTCTGAGGCTCCCAGGCTTCTTTACTGTCAATGGTTTCCTTGGCTTCTGGGGAGCCAGCACACTCCCATATTATGTGGTCTAGCGTACCTTTCTCCTTACAAATTTTGCAGAGGGCGTCGTTATAGTCCCTCGTCTGAGTTAAGTAGATCCAATATGGTGATGTATAATTGTTTCCCTGGAGGCGCCGCCAAATGCGAACGTCCTCCGGAGAGAGAGAAACCGATGCGGAGGCGGAAAATATCCTTCTATCGGCTTTGTAATGATCTGCGATTTCCCTGTACGTGATGATGTTATCTTTGATCCCTGGAACTGGCTGCTCTAGAGTCGCCCGGTGGTAGAGTGCTCGGGCGAGTTCGTGAGCGGCTTCGTTACCTGGGACTTCTTAATGGGCAGGAACCCAAATAAAGGTTATCTCCTTCCTAGGAGGGTTTTTGAGTAGAGTTTGGAGGGCCTCTTCCGAGATTCTGCCTTTGCTAAAATTTCGGATAGCTAATTTGCTATCGCATGACTCCCGCTTTTGTACTCGCACAAGCGAGCGCTACTGCAACCTCCTCGGCTGTGCAGGCGTCCCTCGTGCACGTGGAGCACGCTATCTTAACGCACCCGCCCCCATCAACCACCAGGTTTGTTCGATTCAGAAAAGGTACACGGCACCACAAACGAAAGGGTGCAGGGGGTGCCACTTATGGTGTGTCGGGCTGCACCCACTCGTGGAAGGTTCAAGGGTGCACTGCACCACGGCTGCACCTTGCCTTGCACCCCGTTCAATCGAGCACGGGAGTGCAGGGTGCACCGCTGCACCTCGGGGAATCGTGCAGGGCACCCTGAATAGGTGCAGTGTCCACACCCTGTGTGCAGCTGCTGCCATCTCACGGATGGAGGACAAACAACTTTCTTCGCCTCCGAGACCCGGCTCGCAGCGCGCCCCCTCTCGCCGCCCACATTTCTTCTAGAGCATCGTGTTCTAGAGTCGGAGGCTATATACAAAACACCGGCACATATAGCCTCCGAACCTAAAGTTGGAATTTCATCGCAGCGGCAGAGCGGCAGCACCGCTTTCGAACGGCCCGCCTCGACACGTGACCGAGGACTAGTGCGGGAAAGCCTGCTCATAGGACGATGTTTATTTTACTCACTGCACGTGGTACGGGCAACATGACAAGAGAGCCTTTCAAGGAATTGCTAAGCGCAGGATATGTATTTATAAAATAAAAAATTGAGAGGCAGCGACAAAGCACTGCTTATGTTCGTAGTCGCAAACTACTGAAACTGGCTGAAAGTCCCGTGTTTTTTGACAGCAACATTGCTATTCGCAGCGGCGGAAAACGCGCGGCGGCAATGCATGAGAAACGAAACCTCGCGAATAGCTTCCCAGCGCCGCGCCGCTGTTCGCTCCATTCGCTCAATCGCTGGCATGTGGAACAGGCTTAATAGAAGGAATGTGGGCGGCGAGAGGCGGCGCGCTGCGAGCCGGGTCTCGGAGGCGAAGAAAGTTGTTTGTCCGCCATCCGTAAGATGGCAGCAGCTGCACACAGAACTTTCTTTTCTTTTCTTCTTTTTTTTTTTTTTTTTTTTTTTGGCGGGGCGGTTGAGCGTATTCAGCGCGGTGCTTGTGATTTCACCATGATATCTTGACCCATCGCGAAAATATAGGAATACAGCAGTTGACTTAGAACTTAAGGCTTTGAGTCTGAGGGCTTCATTTTGTCTGCTGCAAAATGAAATCTGCGTTACAGCGTCATCTCTGGGACGTGCAAGGACATAGCCTCTCGGGAGTTCGCGTCAGATGTGCAGACGGAGCGCCTCGAAGTGCCTCGAACGGCTAGTAGCGCGACAATTTTGCGCGTACTCGCGGACTTTTTTCACGCTCGAAAAAACACTTTTATGTAGCGCGTATTGGGCAACAGTAAGCTGTATCGGGAGTTTTTCATCTTCCTCTACAATTTTCTCATTGACACTCTTCATCTAATTATAATATTTGCGAAGTTGATTAATTAATGAAAGCTAATTATGTAGTTAGGCGGAGTGCGAAACATAACGTAAGGATCGGCAAGCGACGGCATACAAGATTGCCTTGGTTCTATCCAGCTACGTAGCATTCGCATATTTTTAAACTCTGGATAAAATTAGCTGGGACACCCTGTATAATCTTATCATAAAAAGTCAACAAACAACGACACCAAGGATAGCAAAGTGGAAATTATCTGTGCTGCCCTTGGTGTCGTTGTTTGCTGGCTTTTTATAATTTGACCAACAAAAATCGGGACCGTCGGTGTCCTTTCTTCTCGTTGATATAAATATATAGTTTATATCACTGATTCCCGCACGCAGGCTGGACGCCTGCCGGAACGTCAGAAAATGAAGCCATTTTTGCGTACGTACGTCCTCTTCTGTGTAACTCTGAATGACAGGACGCTGAACACAGTGTCGGTGTGTACGGGCAGTGTTTATTTATTTATTTATTTATTCCTTTATTCCTGTTGGCTGAATACGTTGAATTTGCATATTCAACGGTTTTAGCTGTACCTGTACAAATAAATCTGAGGTGTGCGTAGTCGCGACCAATGATTATTAAAAAAATGAACTTGGTTACATTGATTTTCTTTGAGGACAATCGTAAATGTTTAGGTACGTTTGGACTGTAAGGATCCTGAATTGACTTTTTAAACACGGTATTCGTGCTTCCATATCCAGAACGGTGTTTGCAACAAACTTAGGCAGTCCAAGGCACAATCGCAGAGCTTGCCTTTCTAAAAAAAAACCGTAGGCTGCATTTCATAAGCTGGGCTGCCGGAAAGCAAGACACGCCCAAATCCAATGATGGGTCGAACATACATTTTATGTATCATATTTAATGTATGTCTTCGCAACCCATATCCACGGTAAATGATCTTACACAGCCACCCCACGGCACGAGTTCCTTAGACAAGACTTTTTCAATGCGGGTTTTCCAGTTTAGTGTCCTATCATTCGTGATTCCCAGGTATTTAAAAGAATCCACCTTGGAATGAACTCCTGACGATACATGACTGAAATGTGAACGGGAACATCTAAAGGAAATAGAAGAAGTGCACTTTTAGTGACATACAGAGACATATGTATGCTCTGAAACCAAGTTTCAAGAGTACGTGAGTAGTTCTGTAACGATCGATAAAGCGAATGTAGATCATTATTCCACGCAAAAAAAAAGCGATGTCATCGGCACAAACGTATACCTGAATGTCCTGGAGCAAAGGGATGGAGCTTAAATATATAATAAATAAAACAGGAGATAACACTGACCCTTGTGCTGCCCGCGTTTCTGCTTATACCTGGACGATGAACATCCGCACAGAAAACAGTAGAATTCTTTTTTCCTCAAAAATTCTGAAACCCATGCCGGGATCCATTTCGGAAACCTGTAATCCTCTATTTGCTTTATCAATATGCCATGCTCCACAGAATCATAAGCTTTATCTAGATTTAGGGTCATCAATGCTGAATATTCCCTTCGGCGACGAGCAAGTTGTGTGCGACCCTATAAGTCTATGTGCACACACCATATTGAGTACACAGATCTAAAGCAAATTTGACGGGCTAAGTATTGAGTTTTCAGAAATGTAGGCTGTAATTCGGCCATTCAAAATTATTTCTATTAGTTCAACCAAATGGGATGCGAGAGAAATTTATCTATTGTTATCCAACTCATGTCCACTTCCCTGTTTAAAAGTATCGGAATTACCTGAGCAATTTTCCTTTCTGAAGGTATCCGGGCATCTTTTAAAGAGTAATTTACCATATTCAAAATTTCTTGCGGGGAAAATTCACACAAAATCTTTATCGCGGCTGTGGTAACTGCATCTGGAACTGGCGCTGATGAAGGCAGAGAGCTGACAACATCCACCAGTTCTCGCAGTGTGACTTCCCTAAATTCTTCTAGTGGTTATGGTTTCAAATGGCACGATTGAAGGGAGTCCCTTCCCAATATTTTTTAATAATTCGGACAATTCACGTGGCTAAAAAACAAAAGAGTCAATATTTGCTGGAACCGGCAGTCATCTTTCGAGAGCGTGAAAATCTGAAAAGGGCTTTTTATTTTTGATTTAGATAGATAAGTGAATTTCTTCATGCCGTACTCATCTTTGGCTTTAGCTATCGTGCACTTGAAAGATGCAGCAACAATTTGGTGGTCACTCCAACTGTTTGGACATTCATTAAAAAGAAGTTGCGCCCAGGCAGCTTTTCGTTTTCGGTGAGCCCACGTGCATTCCAAATTCCACCATGGACTGAAATATCTACCTGCGTTGGAGGTTGTATTAACAGCTGCATTTTTCAAGGAACGTTTTAAATCTGCACAGAAGCTCGTACCTCTAATATCGTCTTGCATAGCCGTACGGGGAAGCATTGTAGACATCACGTCCTTTTGAAACTTGTCATAGATTACAAATGTGGTATTTTTTCTTCTGGAAAAATCACAAGGAAATCAATCTCAAGAATAATAGGAAAGTGGTCGCTGTTTGTAGCACAGTCTATAGTATATTCCACGAGGATATAGTAAGAGACGAGCTGCAGAAAGTGATATCTATGGCCGACTGAGACTGGCCACGAACAAACATAGCAACTTTTGAATTTAGACAATATAGGTTATGACCAAGAGTCCATTCTCAGAGACATTTTCCACCTAAATCACTCTTAAACCCCAAGACAAATGGTGAGAATTAACGTCACCATCGAGTACTGCGCCTTTTTGGAAAAAAACTAATGCGCTGTGTAGGTCATGCACTCCTGCTGTGAAATATAAATTAACTAAGGTAAAGGGGGAGCTGTCTGGGAGTATTATGTCTAATGCTAAAATTTTGCATTCGGCGGACATACATTAATATGATATTGTGGCCTTGTGACTATATTTAGCTGAACCCAAGAAAGCAACGCCACCACCTCTAGCAGGTCGATCCAAGCGAAGCAATTTGTATTTTTTTAAGAAATAAATTTGACCATTACAAATCCAGGTCCCTTGTTAGACAGTTATGTTTTAGGAAAATTGAGCACAAATATATAATAAATGTGTAGTAGCAGAAACAATCGAACGGAAATCCCACTGTATTATCTTTAGAGAGCCTGTGTTGAAGATACAACGGCAGTGGAAACCAATACTCTTTCAAAAAGTCCTTCTTGGAGAGGTTCTCTTTTACATATTTTTTTTTCGGCTTTTGACTTAGGGGAAATTTTGGGAGGAGATCTGGCGCGTTTCAAACTCTTAAGTTTCATGCCTGCATCCTGAAACTCTTCATAATCATCCGTTAGTGCTTCTGGTTCTGTCTGCTCTACGTGAATAGAAGCTCCTGCGCAAGAAGAGTCAGCTAACGGACTGAGTGACGATGTCTTCTTTTGAGCTAGATTTAAAACATTAGAAACTTGGGATGCATGAAACTGGGTAGAGGCTGCACTAATGAACTGCGCCAGCTGCCTAGACAGCATTTTTGCAAAGGAGCCAAAAATAGTTGTCGCAAGACCATTCTGTAGCCTTTTCCATAGCTTTCTCGACTGCGTCTGCTATGGCCTTGAATACAGAAACATCTACGCCAGCAGTGCGACGAGCTGTTACGCCTGCATAGCCTTCGGCTTTTCCTTGAACCTCAGCCGCTGCTTCCCTACATGAGCATCGCCTTCGCTCCACCACTTCAAGTATTCCTAATTCTCGTTCCTTCGCCGAACAATTCGAATACTCTACAGCGTGAGCTTCATTACACAGATACCATTTGTCATCCTGTGATTTACAGTCTGTGCTGTCGTGATTCTCTCCGCAAAGTCGGCATCGAGCAACTGACCTGCAGCCTTTGATGCTGTGCTCGCAGCGCCAACATTTCAAGCACTGTAGTCGTCGTGGAGAAAGTGGCTCTACTCTAATAAAGGGAAAATCAGACATCCACCTGTTCGTAGCAATTGCTACAAAAGAAACCCATACGGGTTCCTCGAAAGGAAAGCCTCAGAGTTGAAGAAAAATTCTTCCTGTTCCGAGACTCGAACCCGAGACCACCGTCTTTCCGGGGCAGCCGCTCTACCATCTGAGCTAACCAGGCGGCTAGCAGATGGCAGGGCGAAGTCGAACTTGTCGACATCACGAAGCAAAGGCAAGTGTTTGACGTAGTAGTTCTGCGGAAACCCGCAAGGTGGAGAGAAGTAATTAATAGAGGGAAAATCAGGCATCCACCCCTTCGCAGCAATTGCTACAAAGGAAACCAATACGGGTACCTCTAAAGGAAAGCCTCAGAGTTCAAAAAAAAAATTCGTCCTGGTCCGGGACTGGAACCCGGGACCACCGCCTTTCCGGGGCAGCCGCTATACCATCTGAGCTGACCAGGTCGTTAGCAGATGGCAGGGCGAAGTCGAACTTGTCGACAACACGAAGCAAAGGCAAGTGTTGACGTAGTAGTTCTGCGGAAACCCTACGTCAAAACTACTACGTCAAACACTGGCTCTACTCTATATGTCAGGGGCCATGCCTTGATTTCAGATGGACGGACTGCTCCCGCGAATGTAACAATCACCGATTCCGGAGGTGACTTCTTGTTCTCAATAATTCGGCTACATCCGTATACAGAAACAGCACCCGCGACTGAAAACAAGCCTTATACTTCTGAGGAGTACAGGCCCACGTCTACCATGCGAACTAAGCCTTTCAAGCAAGCAAGGTGTGCTGGATTAAATGGACCCACCGGATTCTATGCAAATTCGAAAGAGTTGAGGAGGTCTCGAACGCACTCCTGGTCTGATGAACAGCTTAGAATGCCACCGCGACAAAATTTACGGGCCTCGGTGATCTTTTGGAATAAGGAAGTGGCGTTCCGAAGCTCCACCTGAATGGTTTTCGGGTTCTCCATCTGTATCGATCCCTCATTAGTAGGCACTAGAGCCACCGGGACATTATTGATGCCACGATGTAAAATGTGTCTATCGCCCACTCTCGGGCACGGATTGACGCTAACCAAAGGGAATGACCTTGACCGAGAGAACAAGATACATGAAGTTAGTGTGACTGCAAGCCTTAAACTCGCGACACACTAAATGAAAAAGTTGGAAAAAAAAGAAACGATATACAAGTAAAAATAAACAACGAAAATCCGAAACGAACAGTATAATATCGCCACCCAATACTTAACCACACCGCCGACGGTTTAACCTGGCTCACTCGGAGCGCGCGGCTTATTCTTGTTTTACAGCCCTTGCTTCTCCGTCGTCTTCTCCTGCTGATCCTCGGTATCACTACACTTATAAACTATGTGTTCTAGTAGTTTACAAGACTGAAGGGTTAAGGAGATCGGCTAGTAGTTAACATCCGCTTGTTACCGGACTTGTATAAAGGTAAACTTTGAGCACGTCGCCAGGAAGAGCGAAAAGTACCAGTTCCTGATGACTTCTTGAATGTAACTGAAACAATGAAGCCCAGAAGTAGACGCGAACAAGGAAAGCATCGCAGATGCTTTAGAAACCACTTTTTTTCTGACTATTGAGCCTTAACACGACCGTTAGAACACGATCGTCTGACGCAGAGACATAATTATTTGCAAATGCTACCATGTAGTTGAATGGGGAATTTAGTTAAAAATTAAATTGCGGGGCTTTACGTACCAAAACCACGATCTGATTGTGGGGCACACCGTAATTATCTCCGGAATAATTTCTACCACCTGGGGTTTTTTAACGTGCACGTAAATCTAAGTACATTTCGCCCATTTCGGCTGCAATTAATTAATTTATGGGGTTTTACGTGCCAAAACCACTTTCTGGTTATGAGGCACGCCGTAGTGGAGGACACCGGAAAGTTCGACCACCTGGGGTTCTTTAACGTGCACCTAAATCTAAGTACACGGGTGTTTTCGCCCCCATCGAAATGCGGCCGCCGTGGCCGGGATTCGATCCCGTGACTTCGTGCTTAGCAGCCCAGCACCATAGCCACTAAGCAACCACGACGGGTAATGGCGGGATTTCGAATTTATTTAGAGTACGACTAATTGAAGATATAAGCTCTAGGTAGATCTGATTGTACCAAGATTATTAGTAAACTGTTCCCTAATTACAGAAGTTCTATTACGAATACCACTTGGTAAGATGGATTGTCAAAGGTTTTACGATCGCTGAAAGGTGAGGAAACGTTAGTTTAAAATCGAAGTTTTTTTGTGATGTTGATTTAGCTAGAAATTCCTCCTTCGCTTGATTAAAAAGAGCCGATTTAAAATTATCACTCCTGCGTTTTAAACGTCATCTACTCAGAAGCCGTGACAAATGTAAAATGTATCTCGTTATACCTGGTTTAGCTAAATCATTATCAGCGATCGGTTGTACAACATGATCGAAAGAGTCTCTCAATGTATCGATAATCGAAGCATCATCCTCGCGGGTAAAATTGGGAAATGAGGTGTTCGATATGTTTGGTTTAGGCTCAGAAAAAGAAACATAAACTGAAATGGCTTTAAAATTCCAAACAGCTTAAAAATCACCACCTATACGAGGCGTGGGCTGAGGAAGACAAGATTTGAACTGCCTGACAGCTGGTTGGCTCCTCTACTATCTGCTTAAGACGAGTCGACTTTGAGAGCTCAAGAAACTCTCAATAAGCGAACATCTGGAGAGAAGACGTTGCGCTTGTGCAAGAACGTATTCAGACTATATAAGAGCTCAAATGGGGAACCTAGAGGACGAAATAAGATGCCAGATTTATGTTCAAGGTTAACCTTGGATCAAGCAGATTCTAGTTGAGCTGGAGCTTGGTTGATAATTGAGGTCAGCCTTCAGGAAAGGGGCTGCATCGCGTTCTGGGTAGTTTTTCCTATTTAATTCCAGGGTGTGTTATTTCCTCATCGTTTAGCCATGTCTCAGTCAAGCCTCTGATATGAGCAGGTGACAAGACGTGAGCACGATGAAGTCAGCAAGCTTATTTATTTATTTATTTATTTATTTATTTATTTATTTATTTATTTATTTATTTATTTGTATCGCTACTATCAATCGCAGAAGACGTTACAGAAGGGAGTGGTGAAAAAGAAAAAAAAGGTATACGTCATAAGCGGTTAGTAGATACAAAAATCTTCAACGGCAAATTTGAGTGCGTAGGCATTGGCAGTGGTGACGACGGAGTCTGTCAAGTGGTTCCACTATTTAGCTGCCTTCGGGATGAATGAATCGTTAAACGAGGGTGTGCGTTACTGATGCGAAAACGTCCTATTGAGAGAAAAAGCCGGCGTCTGTCGTCTGCAGCAGCAGCACAGCAGGTGAATTCCCACTGACTGCCACGCCACGTCACAAGCGCACCTCGAAGGAGCAGAGCGAAAGCGAACACCTGCTGCTCCACAGCGCGCCAGGCGCTGCGTGAGGGGAGAGGGCCCTCGCTCTCTGAAGCCTGCGTTATCGGCGCGTTCCTGGTCCGCGCAGGCTCTCGCCTGCGTTCTGACTGCGCCTCGCTAAGGCCAAATCAAAACACGCCAAGCGTCTCAACGCGCTCGCTTGCGCGCGAGTAGTTCGTAACTCGAAGGACCGCTCAGCGACGTTCAATTCGACATGAATGCTTTCGTATTCACAAATCATAAGTGCTTTAGCGACTCTGTTCAGCGATTCAAAACGTGCATTTTAAGTATATCCGAGAACCGGCCACGTGGACATTTTTAACAACAGGATGTCGAAATTTTCATCAGGTACTTCCGTAAATCCGTGTAAAGTGTCGTTTATACGCAAACGATTTCCTAAATCCTCCGCGCTCGAAGTAAGCATGTTAACTATATGAGTAAAGTTGCTTTGAAGCTTTTTCACTTTCATCGCTTACTTCGCCGTCAATCGGTTGTGTCGATTGATACGCATCACATATCAATTCAAGAAACACGCATCCTTCACTGCATAATTATTTGAAACACGCTAAGGAATGAAGTGAAGTCGAGGCTGCGGAGCATATGGAGTAGTTTTCGAAAGTTGGCAAGGCACGAACATGCCAGAAAATTGTTATACCCTGTGTACTGATCGGTTCTTTTTTTTTTTCTTTTTGTACATACTGCAGCGCAATAATCGCTATAGCAGGAGTGGATTAAGAGAGGAAAATATAGAGAAAAGTACAATACAACGAAGAGGGTGATATGCTAGGACGATACATCCTGGATGGCATATACAAAGCTTCGGGGTGAGCATGAGCCAATACACCCAGTTAAGGAATTCCAGTCTTCTGTGGAACAAGGGAAAAAGCTGAATTTAAACATATTAGAGGCGTGAAAAGTAGGGCATCAAGTTCAAGTCGTGATGTCGTCTCGTCGATGACTCTGGCGCTAGGTTAGTATAGTTTTTTGAAAGTCTAATGGAAGAATTCGCGATGGTGTGCAAGAAATCTAACGATGCTATGCGGCGACGTGAATAGAGCACAGTTAATTTCAAGGAACGAAGTACAGAAGAGGGTGAAAAGTCACGATCATAACGGTGATATACAAATCTTACAGCCTTTTTCAGAATTGCTTCTAGCGTGTTAATCTCTCACTGCTTATAAGGGTTCCAAACGACAAATGCGTAGTCAACAACACGACGGATTAGCAATTTATATAACAGTAGCTTAGTATGTTTTGGAGAGT